>NW_027488610.1:335895-671791 GCF_050948215.1 Halictus rubicundus
AGAGGATAGGATAGGGGATTTGATAGGATAGAGGATAGGATAGGATAGAGGATTGGATAGGATAGAGGATAGATGATAGGATAGGATAGAGGATAGGATAGGGGATTTGATAGGATAGAGAATAGGATAGGATAGAAGATAGGATAGGATAGAGGATAGGATAGGATAGAGGATAGGATAGGATAGAGGATAGGATAGGATAGAGGATAGAGGACAGGATAGGATAGAGGATAGGATAGGATACAGGATAGGATAGGATAGAGGATATGATAGGATAGAGGATAGGATAGGATAGAGGATTGGATGGGATAGAGGATAGGATAGACGATAGGATAGGATAGAGGATACGATAGGATAGAGGATAGGATAGGATAGAGGACAGGATAGGATACAGGATTGGATAGGATGGAGGTTAGGATAGGATAGAGGATAGGATAGGATATTGGATAGGATAGACGATAGGATAGGATAGAGGATAGGATAGGATATTGGATAGGATAGACGATAGGATAGGATAGAGGATAGGATAGGATAGAGGATAGGATAGGATAGAGGATAGGATAGGTTAGAGGATACGATAGGATAGAGGATAGAGGATAGAGGATAGGAGAGGATAGAGGATAGGATAGGATAGAGGATAGGATAGGATAAAGGATAGGATAGGAGAGAGGATAGGGTAGGGGTTTTGATAGGATAGAGGATAGGATAGGATAGAAGATAGGATACGATAGAGGATAGGATAAGATAGAGGATAGGATAGGATAGAGGATAGGATAGACGATAGGATCGGATAGAGGATAGGATAGACGATAGGATCGGATAGAGGATAGGATAGGATAGAGGATAGGATAGGATAGAGGATAGGATAGGACAGAGGATAGGATAGGGGATTTGATAGGATAGAGGATAGGATAGGATAGAGGATAGGATAGGATAGAGGATAGATGATAGGATAGGATAGAGGATAGGATAATGGATTTGATAGGATAGAGGATAGGATAGGATAGAAGATAGGATAGGATAGAGGATAGGATAGGATAGAGGATAGAGGACAGGATAGGATAGAGGATAGGATAGGCGATAGGATCGGATAGAGGATAGGATAGGATAGAGGATAGGATAGGATAGAGGATAGAGGACAGGATAGGATAGAGGATAGGATAGGATACAGGATAGGATAGGATAGAGGATATGATAGGATAGAGGATAGGATAGGATAGAGGATTGGATGGGATAGAGGATAGGATAGACGATAGGATAGGATAGAGGATACGATAGGATAGAGGATAGGATAGGATAGAGGACAGGATAGGATACAGGATTGGATAGGATGGAGGTTAGGATAGGATAGAGGATAGGATAGGATAGAGGATAGGATAGGATAGAGGATAGGATAGGACAGAGGATAGGATAGGGGATTTGATAGGATAGAGGATAGGATAGGATAGAGGATAGGATAGGATAGAGGATAGATGATAGGATAGGATAGAGGATAGGATAATGGATTTGATAGGATAGAGGATAGGATAGGATAGAAGATAGGATAGGATAGAGGATAGGATAGGATAGAGGATAGGATAGGATAGAGGATAGAGGACAGGATAGGATAGAGGATAGGATAGGATAGAGGATAGGATAGGATAGAGGATAGGATAGGATAGAGGATAGGATAGGACAGAGGATAGGGTAGGGGATTTGATAGGATAGAGGATAGGATAGGATAGAAGATAGGATAGGATAGAGGATAGGATAGGATAGAGGATAGGATAGGACAAGGGATAGGATAGGGGATTTGATAGGATAGAGGATAGGATAGGATAGAGGATTGGATAGGATAGAGGATAGATGATAGGATAGGATAGAGGATAGGATAGGGGATTTGATAGGATAGAGAATAGGATAGGATAGAAGATAGGATAGGATAGAGGATAGGATAGGATAGAGGATAGGATAGGATAGAGGATAGGATAGGATAGAGGATAGAGGACAGGATAGGATAGAGGATAGGATAGGATAGAGGATAGGATAGGATAGAGGATTGGATGGGATAGAGGATAGGATAGACGATAGGATAGGATAGAGGATACGATAGGATAGAGGATAGGATAGGATAGAGGACAGGATAGGATACAGGATTGGATAGGATGGAGGTTAGGATGGGATAGAGGATAGGATAGGATATTGGATAGGATAGACGATAGGATAGGATAGAGGATAGGATAGGATAGAGGATAGGATAGGATAGGGGATAGGATAGGTTAGAGGATAGGATAGGATAAAGGATAGATGATAGGAGAGGATAGAGGATAGGATAGGATAGAGGATAGGATAGGATAAAGGATAGGATAGGACAGAGGATTGGGTAGGGGTTTTGATAGGATAGAGGATAGGATAGGATAGAAGATAGGATAGGATAGAGGATAGGATAAGATAGAGGATAGGATAGGATAGAGGATAGGATAGACGATAGGATCGGATAGAGGATAGGATAGGATAGAGGATAGGATAGGATAGAGGATAGGATAGGACAGATGATAGGATAGGGGATTTGATAGGATAGAGGATAGATGATAGGATAGGATAGAGGATAGGATAATGGATTTGATAGGATAGAGGATAGGATAGGATAGAAGATAGGATAGCATAGAGGATAGGATAGGATAGAGGATATGATAGGATAGAGGATAGGACAGGATAGAGGATTGGATGGGATAGAGGATACGATAGGATAGAGGATAGGATAGGATATAGGACAGGATAGGATACAGGATTGGATAGGATACAGGGAAGGATAGGATAGAGTATAGAGGATAGGATAGGATAGAGGATAGGATAGGACAGAGGATAGGGTAGGGGTTTTGATAGGATAGAGGATAGGATAGGATAAAAGATAGGATAGGATAGAGGATAGGATAGGATAGAGGATAGGATAGGATAGAGGATAGGATAGGATAGAAGATAGGATAGGATAGAGGATAGGATAGGATAGAGGATAGGATAGGATAGAGGATAGGATAGGATAGAGGATAGGATAGGACAGAGGATAGGATAGGGGATTTGATAGGATAGAGGATAGGATAGGATAGAGGATTGGATAGGATAGAGGATAGATGATAGGATAGGATAGAGGATAGGATAGGGGATTTGATTGGATAGAGGATAGGATAGGATCGAAGATAGGATAGGATAGAGGATAGATGATAGGATAGGATAGAGGATAGGATAGGGGATAGGATAGGATAGAGGATAGGATAGGATAGAAGATAGGATAGGATAGAGGATAGGATAGGATAGAGGATAGGATAGGATAGAGGATAGGATAGGATAGAGGATAGGATAGGATAGAGGATAGGATAGGAAAGAGGATAGGATAGGATAGAGGATAGGATAGGATAGAGGATAGGATAGGAAAGAGGATAGGATAGGATAGAGGATAGGAAAGGATAGAGGATAGGATAGGACAGAGGATAGGATAGGGGATTTGATAGGATAGAGGATAGGATAGGATAGAGGATAGGATAGGATAGAGGATAGGATAGGATAGAGGATAGGATAGGATAGAGGATAGGATAGGATAGAGGATATTATAGGATAGAGGATATGATAGGATAGAGGATAGGATAGGATAGAGGATTGGATGGGATAGAGGATAGGATAGACGATAGGATAGGATAGAGGATACGATAGGATAGAGGATAGGATAGGATAGAGGATAGGATAGGATAGAGGATAGGATAGGACAGAGGATAGGATAGGGGATTTGATAGGATAGAGGATAGGATAGGATAGAGGATTGGATAGGATAGAGGATAGATGATAGGATAGGATAGAGGATAGGATAGGGGATTTGATTGGATAGAGGATAGGATAGGATCGAAGATAGGATAGGATAGAGGATAGATGATAGGATAGGATAGAGGATAGGATAGGGGATAGGATAGGATAGAGGATAGGATAGGATAGAAGATAGGATAGGATAGAGGATAGGATAGGATAGAGGATAGGATAGGATAGAGGATAGGATAGGATAGAGGATAGGATAGGATAGAGGATAGGATAGGAAAGAGGATAGGATAGGATAGAGGATAGGATAGGATAGAGGATAGGATAGGAAAGAGGATAGGATAGGATAGAGGATAGGAAAGGATAGAGGATAGGATAGGACAGAGGATAGGATAGGGGATTTGATAGGATAGAGGATAGGATAGGATAGAGGATAGGATAGGATAGAGGATAGGATAGGATAGAGGATAGGATAGGATAGAGGATAGGATAGGATAGAGGATATTATAGGATAGAGGATATGATAGGATAGAGGATAGGATAGGATAGAGGATTGGATGGGATAGAGGATAGGATAGACGATAGGATAGGATAGAGGATACGATAGGATAGAGGATAGATGATAGGAGAGGATAGAGGATAGGATAGGATAGAGGATAGGATAGGATAAAGGATAGGATAGGACAGAGGATTGGGTAGGGGTTTTGATAGGATAGAGGATAGGATAGGATAGAAGATAGGATAGGATAGAGGATAGGATAAGATAGAGGATAGGATAGGATAGAGGATAGGATAGACGATAGGATCGGATAGAGGATAGGATAGGATAGAGGATAGGATAGGATAGAGGATAGGATAGGACAGATGATAGGATAGGGGATTTGATAGGATAGAGGATAGATGATAGGATAGGATAGAGGATAGGATAATGGATTTGATAGGATAGAGGATAGGATAGGATAGAAGATAGGATAGGATAGAGGATAGGATAGGATAGAGGATATGATAGGATAGAGGATAGGACAGGATAGAGGATTGGATGGGATAGAGGATAGGATAGAGGATAGGATAGGATAGAGGATACGATAGGATAGAGGATAGGATAGGATATAGGACAGGATAGGATACAGGATTGGATAGGATACAGGGAAGGATAGGATAGAGTATAGAGGATAGGATAGGATAGAGGATAGGATAGGACAGAGGATAGGGTAGGGGTTTTGATAGGATAGAGGATAGGATAGGATAAAAGATAGGATAGGATAGAGGATAGGATAGGATAGAGGATAGGATAGGATAGAGGATAGGATAGGATAGAAGATAGGATAGGATAGAGGATAGGATAGGATAGAGGATAGGATAGGATAGAGGATAGGATAGACGATAGGATAGGATAGAGGATAGGATAGGATAGAGGATAGGATAGGATAGAGGATAGGATAGGATAGAGGATAGGATAGGACAGAGGATAGGATAGGGGATTTGATAGGATAGAGGATAGGATAGGATAGAGGATTGGATAGGATAGAGGATAGATGATAGGATAGGATAGAGGATAGGATAGGGGATTTGATTGGATAGAGGATAGGATAGGATCGAAGATAGGATAGGATAGAGGATAGATGATAGGATAGGATAGAGGATAGGATAGGGGATAGGATAGGATAGAGGATAGGATAGGATAGAAGATAGGATAGGATAGAGGATAGGATAGGATAGAGGATAGGATAGGATAGAGGATAGGATAGGATAGAGGATAGGATAGGATAGAGGATAGGATAGGAAAGAGGATAGGATAGGATAGAGGATAGGATAGGATAGAGGATAGGATAGGAAAGAGGATAGGATAGGATAGAGGATAGGAAAGGATAGAGGATAGGATAGGACAGAGGATAGGATAGGGGATTTGATAGGATAGAGGATAGGATAGGATAGAGGATAGGATAGGATAGAGGATAGGATAGGATAGAGGATAGGATAGGATAGAGGATAGGATAGGATAGAGGATATTATAGGATAGAGGATATGATAGGATAGAGGATAGGATAGGATAGAGGATTGGATGGGATAGAGGATAGGATAGACGATAGGATAGGATAGAGGATACGATAGGATAGAGGATAGATGATAGGATAGGATAGAGGATAGGATAGGGGATTTGATTGGATAGAGGATAGGATAGGATATAAGATAGGATAGGATAGAGGATAGATGATAGATGATTGGATAGGATAGAGGATAGGATAGGGGATAGGATAGGATAGAGGATAGGATAGGATAGAAGATAGAATAGGATAGAGGATAGGATAGGATAGAGGATAGGATACGATAGAGGATAGGATAGGATAGAGGATAGGATACGATAGAGGATAGGATAGACGATAGGATAGGATAGAGGATAGGATAGGATAGAGGATAGGATAGGAAAGAGGATAGGATAGGATAGAGGATAGGAAAGGATAGAGGATAGGATAGGACAGAGGATAGGATAGGGGATTTGATAGGATAGGATAGAGCATAGGATAGGATAGAGGATAGGATAGGATAGAGGATAGGATAGGATAGAGGATTGGATAGGACAGGGATAGAATAGGGGATTTGATAGGATAGAGGATAGGATAGGATTGAAGATAGGATAGGATAGAGGATAGGATAGAATAGAGGATAGGATAGGATAGAGGATAGGATAGGATAGAGGATTGGATAGAGGATAGGATAGGATAGAGGATATTATAGGATAGAGGATATGATAGGATAGAGGATAGGATAGGACAGAGGATAGGATAGAGGATAGGATAGGATAGAGGATAGGATAGGATAGAAGATAGGATAGGACAGAGGATAGAATAGGGGATTTAATAGGATAGAGGATAGGATAGGATTGAAGATAGGATAGGATAGAGGATAGGATAGGATAGAGGATAGGATAGGATAGAGGATAGGATAGGATAGAGGATAGGATAGGATAGAGGATAGGATAGGATAGAGGATTGGATAGAGGATAGGATAGGATAGAGGATATTATAGGATAGAGGATATGATAGGATAGAGGATAGGATACGATAGAGGATTGGATGGGATAGAGGATAGGATAGACGATAGGATAGGATAGAGGATACGAGAGGATAGAGGATAGGATAGGATAGAGGACAGGATAGGATACAGGATTGGATAGGATGGAGGTTAGGATAGGATAGAGGATAGGATAGGATATTGGATAGGATAGACAATAGGATAGGATAGAGGATAGGATAGGATAGAGGATAGGATAGGATAGAGGATAGGATAGGTTAGAGGATAGGATAGGATAGAGGATAGAGGATAGGAGAGGATAGAGGATAGGATAGGATAGAGGTTAGGATAGGATAAAGGATAGGATAGGACAGAGGATAGGGTAGGGGTTTTGATAGGATAGAGGATAGGATAGGATAGAAGATAGGATAGGATAGAGGATAGGATAAGATAGAGGATAGGATAGGATAGAGGATAGGATAGACGATAGGATCGGATAGAGGATAGGATAGGATAGAGGATAGGATAGGATAGAGGATAGGATAGGACAGAGGATAGGATAGGGGATTTGATAGGATAGTGGATAGGATAGGATAGAGGATTGGATAGGATAGAGGATAGATGATAGGATAGGATAGAGGATAGGATAATGGATTTGATAGGATAGAGGATAGGATAGGATAGAGGATAGGATAGGATAGAGGATAGGATAGGATAGAGGATAGGATAGGATAGAGGATAGGATAGGATAGAGGATAGGATAGGATAGAGGATAGGATAGGATAGAGGATAGGATAGGATAGAGGATAGGATAGGACAGAGGATAGGGTAGGGGATTGATAGGATAGAGGATAGGATAGGATAGAAGATAGGATAGGATAGAGGATAGGATAGGATAGAGGATAGGATAGGATAGAGGATAGGATAGGACAGAGGATAGGATAGGGGATTTGATAGGATAGAGGATAGGATAGGATAGAGGATTGGATAGGATAGAGGATAGATGATAGGATAGGATAGAGGATAGGATAATGGATTTGATAGGATAGAGGATAGGATAGGATAGAGGATAGGATAGGATAGAGGATAGGATAGGATAGAGGATAGGATAGGATAGAGGATAGGATAGGATAGAGGATAGGATAGGATAGAGGATAGGATAGGATAGAGGATAGGATAGGATAGAGGATAGGATAGGACAGAGGATAGGGTAGGGGATTTGATAGGATAGAGGATAGGATAGGATAGAAGATAGGATAGGATAGAGGATAGGATAGGATAGAGGATAGGATAGGATAGAGGATAGGATAGGACAGAGGATAGGATAGGGGATTTGATAGGATAGAGGATAGGATAGGATAGAGGATTGGATAGGATAGAGGATAGATGATAGGATAGGATAGAGGATAGGATAGGGGATTTGATAGGATAGAGAATAGGATAGGATAGAAGATAGGATAGGATAGAGGATAGGATAGGATAGAGGATAGGATAGGATAGAGGATAGGATAGGATAGAGGATAGAGGACAGGATAGGATAGAGGATAGGATAGGATACAGGATAGGATAGGATAGAGGATATGATAGGATAGAGGATAGGATAGGATAGAGGATTGGATGGGATAGAGGATAGGATAGACGATAGGATAGGATAGAGGATACGATAGGATAGAGGATAGGATAGGATAGAGGACAGGATAGGATACAGGATTGGATAGGATGGAGGTTAGGATAGGATAGAGGATAGGATAGGATATTGGATAGGATAGACGATAGGATAGGATAGAGGATAGGATAGGATATTGGATAGGATAGACGATAGGATAGGATAGAGGATAGGATAGGATAGAGGATAGGATAGGATAGAGGATAGGATAGGTTAGAGGATACGATAGGATAGAGGATAGAGGATAGAGGATAGGAGAGGATAGAGGATAGGATAGGATAGAGGATAGGATAGGATAAAGGATAGGATAGGATAGAGGATAGGATAGACGATAGGATAGGATAGAGGATAGGATAGGATAGAGGATAGGATAGGATAGAGGATAGGATAGGATAGAGGATAGGATAGGACAGAGGATAGGATAGGGGATTTGATAGGATAGAGGATAGGATAGGATAGAGGATTGGATAGGATAGAGGATAGATGATAGGATAGGATAGAGGATAGGATAGGGGATTTGATTGGATAGAGGATAGGGATAGGATCGAAGATAGGATAGGATAGAGGATAGATGATAGGATAGGATAGAGGATAGGATAGGGGATAGGATAGGATAGAGGATAGGATAGGATAGAAGATAGGATAGGATAGAGGATAGGATAGGATAGAGGATAGGATAGGATAGAGGATAGGATAGGATAGAGGATAGGATAGGATAGAGGATAGGATAGGAAAGAGGATAGGATAGGATAGAGGATAGGATAGGATAGAGGATAGGATAGGAAAGAGGATAGGATAGGATAGAGGATAGGAAAGGATAGAGGATAGGATAGGATAGAGGATAGGATAGGATAGAGGATAGGATAGGATAGAGGATAGGATAGGATAGAGGATAGGATAGGATAGAGGATAGGATAGGATAGAGGATAGGATAGGATAGAGGATAGAGGACAGGATAGGATAGAGGATAGGATAGGATACAGGATAGGATAGGATAGAGGATATGATAGGATAGAGGATAGGATAGGATAGAGGATTGGATGGGATAGAGGATAGGATAGACGATAGGATAGGATAGAGGATACGATAGGATAGAGGATAGGATAGGATAGAGGGACAGGATAGGATACAGGATTGGATAGGATGGAGGTTAGGATAGGATAGAGGATAGGATAGGATATTGGATAGGATAGACGATAGGATAGGATAGAGGATAGGATAGGATATTGGATAGGATAGACGATAGGATAGGATAGAGGATAGGATAGGATAGAGGATAGGATAGGATAGAGGATAGGATAGGTTAGAGGATACGATAGGATAGAGGATAGAGGATAGAGGATAGGAGAGGATAGAGGATAGGATAGGATAGAGGATAGGATAGGATAAAGGATAGGATAGGATAGAGGATAGGATAGACGATAGGATAGGATAGAGGATAGGATAGGATAGAGGATAGGATAGGATAGAGGATAGGATAGGATAGAGGATAGGATAGGACAGAGGATAGGATAGGGGATTTGATAGGATAGAGGATAGGATAGGATAGAGGATTGGATAGGATAGAGGATAGATGATAGGATAGGATAGAGGATAGGATAGGGGATTTGATTGGATAGAGGATAGGATAGGATCGAAGATAGGATAGGATAGAGGATAGATGATAGGATAGGATAGAGGATAGGATAGGGGATAGGATAGGATAGAGGATAGGATAGGATAGAAGATAGGATAGGATAGAGGATAGGATAGGATAGAGGATAGGATAGGATAGAGGATAGGATAGGATAGAGGATAGGATAGGATAGAGGATAGGATAGGAAAGAGGATAGGATAGGATAGAGGATAGGATAGGATAGAGGATAGGATAGGAAAGAGGATAGGATAGGATAGAGGATAGGAAAGGATAGAGGATAGGATAGGATAGAGGATAGGATAGGATAGAGGATAGGATAGGATAGAGGATAGGATAGGATAGAGGATAGGATAGGATAGAGGATTGGATAGAGGATAGGATAGGATAGAGGATATTATAGGATAGAGGATATGATAGGATAGAGGATAGGATACGATAGAGGATTGGATGGGATAGAGGATAGGATAGACGATAGGATAGGATAGAGGATAGGATAGGATAGAGGATAGGATAGGATAGAGGATAGGATAGGATACAGGATTGGATAGGATGGAGGTTAGGATAGGATAGAGGATAGGATAGGATATTGGATAGGATAGACAATAGGATAGGATAGAGGATAGGATAGGATAGAGGATAGGATAGGATAGAGGATAGGATAGGTTAGAGGATAGGATAGGATAGAGGATAGAGGATAGGAGAGGATAGAGGATAGGATAGGATAGAGGTTAGGATAGGATAAAGGATAGGATAGGACAGAGGATAGGGTAGGGGTTTTGATAGGATAGAGGATAGGATAGGATAGAAGATAGGATAGGATAGAGGATAGGATAAGATAGAGGATAGGATAGGATAGAGGATAGGATAGACGATAGGATCGGATAGAGGATAGGATAGGATAGAGGATAGGATAGGATAGAGGATAGGATAGGACAGAGGATAGGATAGGGGATTTGATAGGATAGTGGATAGGATAGGATAGAGGATTGGATAGGATAGAGGATAGATGATAGGATAGGATAGAGGATAGGATAATGGATTTGATAGGATAGAGGATAGGATAGGATAGAGGATAGGATAGGATAGAGGATAGGATAGGATAGAGGATAGGATAGGATAGAGGATAGGATAGGATAGAGGATAGGATAGGACAGAGGATAGGGTAGGGGATTTGATAGGATAGAGGATAGGATAGGATAGAAGATAGGATAGGATAGAGGATAGGATAGGATAGAGGATAGGATAGGATAGAGGATAGGATAGGACAGAGGATAGGATAGGGGATTTGATAGGATAGAGAATAGGATAGGATAGAGGATTGGATAGGATAGAGGATAGGATAATGGATTTGATAGGATAGAGGATAGGATAGGATAGAGGATAGGATAGGATAGAGGATAGGATAGGATAGAGGATAGGATAGGATAGAGGATAGGATAGGATGGAGGATAGGATAGGATAGAGGATAGGATAGGACAGAGGATAGGGTAGGGGATTTGATAGGATAGAGGATAGGATAGGATAGAAGATAGGATAGGATAGAGGATAGGATAGGATAGAGGATAGGATAGGATAGAGGATAGGATAGGACAGAGGATAGGATAGGGGATTTGATAGGATAGAGGATAGGATAGGATAGAGGATTGGATAGGATAGAGGATAGATGATAGGATAGGATAGAGGATAGGATAGGGGATTTGATAGGATAGAGAATAGGATAGGATAGAAGATAGGATAGGATAGAGGATAGGATAGGATAGAGGATAGGATAGGATAGAGGATAGGATAGGATAGAGGATAGAGGACAGGATAGGATAGAGGATAGGATAGGATACAGGATAGGATAGGATAGAGGATATGATAGGATAGAGGATAGGATAGGATAGAGGATTGGATGGGATAGAGGATAGGATAGACGATAGGATAGGATAGAGGATACGATAGGATAGAGGATAGGATAGGATAGAGGACAGGATAGGATACAGGATTGGATAGGATGGAGGTTAGGATAGGATAGAGGATAGGATAGGATATTGGATAGGATAGACGATAGGATAGGATAGAGGATAGGATAGGATATTGGATAGGATAGACGATAGGATAGGATAGAGGATAGGATAGGATAGAGGATAGGATAGGATAGAGGATAGGATAGGTTAGAGGATACGATAGGATAGAGGATAGAGGATAGAGGATAGGAGAGGATAGAGGATAGGATAGGATAGAGGATAGGATAGGATAAAGGATAGGATAGGAGAGAGGATAGGGTAGGGGTTTTGATAGGATAGAGGATAGGATAGGATAGAAGATAGGATACGATAGAGGATAGGATAAGATAGAGGATAGGATAGGATAGAGGATAGGATAGACGATAGGATCGGATAGAGGATAGGATAGGATAGAGGATAGGATAGGATAGAGGATAGGATAGAGGATAGGATAGGACAGAGGATAGGATAGGGGATTTGATAGGATAGAGGATAGGATAGGATAGAGGATAGGATAGGATAGAGGATAGATGATAGGATAGGATAGAGGATAGGATAATGGATTTGATAGGATAGAGGATAGGATAGGATAGAAGATAGGATAGGATAGAGGATAGGATAGGATAGAGGATAGAGGACAGGATAGGATAGAGGATAGGATAGGCGATAGGATCGGATAGAGGATAGGATAGGATAGAGGATAGGATAGGATAGAGGATAGAGGACAGGATAGGATAGAGGATAGGATAGGATACAGGATAGGATAGGATAGAGGATATGATAGGATAGAGGATAGGATAGGATAGAGGATTGGATGGGATAGAGGATAGGATAGACGATAGGATAGGATAGAGGGTACGATAGGATAGAGGATAGGATAGGATAGAGGACAGGATAGGATACAGGATTGGATAGGATGGAGGTTAGGATAGGATAGAGGATAGGATAGGATAGAGGATAGGATAGGATAGAGGATAGGATAGGACAGAGGATAGGATAGGGGATTTGATAGGATAGAGGATAGGATAGGATAGAGGATAGGATAGGATAGAGGATAGATGATAGGATAGGATAGAGGATAGGATAATGGATTTGATAGGATAGAGGATAGGATAGGATAGAAGATAGGATAGGATAGAGGATAGGATAGGATAGAGGATAGGATAGGATAGAGGATAGAGGACAGGATAGGATAGAGGATAGGATAGGATAGAGGATAGGATAGGATAGAGGATAGGATAGGATAGAGGATAGGATAGGACAGAGGATAGGGTAGGGGATTTGATAGGATAGAGGATAGGATAGGATAGAAGATAGGATAGGATAGAGGATAGGATAGGATAGAGGATAGGATAGGACAAGGGATAGGATAGGGGATTTGATAGGATAGAGGATAGGATAGGATAGAGGATTGGATAGGATAGAGGATAGATGATAGGATAGGATAGAGGATAGGATAGGGGATTTGATAGGATAGAGAATAGGATAGGATAGAAGATAGGATAGGATAGAGGATAGGATAGGATAGAGGATAGGATAGGATAGAGGATAGGATAGGATAGAGGATAGAGGACAGGATAGGATAGAGGATAGGATAGGATAGAGGATAGGATAGGATAGAGGATTGGATGGGATAGAGGATAGGATAGACGATAGGATAGGATAGAGGATACGATAGGATAGAGGATAGGATAGGATAGAGGACAGGATAGGATACAGGATTGGATAGGATGGAGGTTAGGATGGGATAGAGGATAGGATAGGATATTGGATAGGATAGACGATAGGATAGGATAGAGGATAGGATAGGATAGAGGATAGGATAGGATAGGGGATAGGATAGGTTAGAGGATAGGATAGGATAAAGGATAGATGATAGGAGAGGATAGAGGATAGGATAGGATAGAGGATAGGATAGGATAAAGGATAGGATAGGACAGAGGATTGGGTAGGGGTTTTGATAGGATAGAGGATAGGATAGGATAGAAGATAGGATAGGATAGAGGATAGGATAAGATAGAGGATAGGATAGGATAGAGGATAGGATAGACGATAGGATCGGATAGAGGATAGGATAGGATAGAGGATAGGATAGGATAGAGGATAGGATAGGACAGATGATAGGATAGGGGATTTGATAGGATAGAGGATAGATGATAGGATAGGATAGAGGATAGGATAATGGATTTGATAGGATAGAGGATAGGATAGGATAGAAGATAGGATAGGATAGAGGATAGGATAGGATAGAGGATATGATAGGATAGAGGATAGGACAGGATAGAGGATTGGATGGGATAGAGGATAGGATAGAGGATAGGATAGGATAGAGGATACGATAGGATAGAGGATAGGATAGGATATAGGACAGGATAGGATACAGGATTGGATAGGATACAGGGAAGGATAGGATAGAGTATAGAGGATAGGATAGGATAGAGGATAGGATAGGACAGAGGATAGGGTAGGGGTTTTGATAGGATAGAGGATAGGATAGGATAAAAGATAGGATAGGATAGAGGATAGGATAGGATAGAGGATAGGATAGGATAGAGGATAGGATAGGATAGAAGATAGGATAGGATAGAGGATAGGATAGGATAGAGGATAGGATAGACGATAGGATAGGATAGAGGATAGGATAGGATAGAGGATAGGATAGGATAGAGGATAGGATAGGATAGAGGATAGGATAGGATAGAGGATAGGATAGGACAGAGGATAGGATAGGGGATTTGATAGGATAGAGGATAGGATAGGATAGAGGATTGGATAGGATAGAGGATAGATGATAGGATAGGATAGAGGATAGGATAGGGGATTTGATTGGATAGAGGATAGGATAGGATCGAAGATAGGATAGGATAGAGGATAGATGATAGGATAGGATAGAGGATAGGATAGGGGATAGGATAGGATAGGATAGAAGATAGGATAGGATAGAGGATAGGATAGGATAGAGGATAGGATAGGATAGAGGATAGGATAGGATAGAGGATAGGATAGGATAGAGGATAGGATAGGAAAGAGGATAGGATAGGATAGAGGATAGGATAGGATAGAGGATAGGATAGGAAAGAGGATAGGATAGGATAGAGGATAGGAAAGGATAGAGGATAGGATAGGACAGAGGATAGGATAGGGGATTTGATAGGATAGAGGATAGGATAGGATAGAGGATAGGATAGGATAGAGGATAGGATAGGATAGAGGATAGGATAGGATAGAGGATAGGATAGGATAGAGGATAGGATAGGATAGAGGATATTATAGGATAGAGGATATGATAGGATAGAGGATAGGATAGGATAGAGGATTGGATGGGATAGAGGATAGGATAGACGATAGGATAGGATAGAGGATACGATAGGATAGAGGATAGGATAGGATAGAGGACAGGATAGGATACAGGATTGGATAGGATACAGGGAAGGATAGGATTGAGGATAGGATAGGATGGAGGATAGGATAGGATAGAGGATAGGATAGGATAGAGGATTGGATAGACGATAGGATAGGATAGAGGATAGGATAGGATAGAGGATAGGATAGGATAGAGGATAGGATAGGATAGAGGATAGGATAGGATAGAGGATAGGATAGGATAGAGGATAGGATAGGATAGAGGATAGGATAGGATAGAGGATAGAGGATAGAAGATAGGATAGGATAGAGGATAGGATAGGATAGAGGATAGGATAGGATAGAGGATAGGATAGGACAGAGGATAGGGTAATGGTTTTGATAGGATAGAGTATAGGATAGGATAGAAGATAGGATAGGATATAGGATAGGATAGGATAGAGGATAGGATAGGATAGAAGATAGGATAGGATAGAGGATAGGATAGGATAGAGGATAGGATAGGATAGAGGATAGGATAGGATAGAGGATAGGATAGAGGATTGGATAGGATAGAGGATAGGATAGGGGATTTGATAGGATAGAGGATAGGATAGGATAGAAGATAGGATAGGATAGAGGATAGGATAGGATAGAGGATAGGATAGGATAGAGGATAGGATAGGATAGAGTGTAGGATACGATAGTGGATAGGATAGGATAGAGTGTAGGATACGATAGTGGATAGGATAGAGGATAGGATAGGGGATTGTATAGGATAGAGGACAGGAGACGATAGAGGATAGGATAGGTTAGAGGATAGGATAGGATAGAGGATAGGATAGGATAGAGTATAGGATAGGATAGAAGATAGGATAGGATAGAGGATAGGATAGGATAGAGGATAGGATAGGATAGAGGATAGGATAGGATAGAGGATAGGATAGAGGATTGGATAGGATAGAGGATAGGATAGGGGATTTGATAGGATAGAGGATAGGATAGGATAGAAGATAGGATAGGATAGAGGATAGGATAGACGATAGGATATGATAGAGGATAGTATAGGATAGAGGATAGGATAGGATAGAGGGTAGGATAGAATAGAGGACAGGATAGGATACAGGATTGGATAGGATACAGGAAAGGATAGGATTGAGGATAGGATAGGATGCAGGATAGGATAGGATAGAGTATAGGATAGGATAGAGGATAGGATAGACGATAGGATAGTATAGAGGATAGGATAGGATAGAGGATAGATGATAGGATAGGATAGAGGATAGGATAATGGATTTGATAGGATAGAGGATAGGATAGGATAGAAGATAGGATAGGATAGAGGATAGGATAGGATAGAGGATAGGATAGGATAGAGGATAGAGGACAGGATAGGATAGAGGATAGGATAGGCGATAGGATCGGATAGAGGATAGGATAGGATAGAGGATAGGATAGGATAGAGGATAGAGGACAGGATAGGATAGAGGATAGGATAGGATACAGGATAGGATAGGATAGAGGATATGATAGGATAGAGGATAGGATAGGATAGAGGATTGGATGGGATAGAGGATAGGATAGACGATAGGATAGGATAGAGGATACGATAGGATAGAGGATAGGATAGGATAGAGGACAGGATAGGATACAGGATTGGATAGGATGGAGGTTAGGATAGGATAGAGGATAGGATAGGATAGAGGATAGGATAGGATAGAGGATAGGATAGGACAGAGGATAGGATAGGGGATTTGATAGGATAGAGGATAGGATAGGATAGAGGATAGGATAGGATAGAGGATAGATGATAGGATAGGATAGAGGATAGGATAATGGATTTGATAGGATAGAGGATAGGATAGGATAGAAGATAGGATAGGATAGAGGATAGGATAGGATAGAGGATAGGATAGGATAGAGGATAGAGGACAGGATAGGATAGAGGATAGGATAGGATAGAGGATAGGATAGGATAGAGGATAGGATAGGATAGAGGATAGGATAGGACAGAGGATAGGGTAGGGGATTTGATAGGATAGAGGATAGGATAGGATAGAAGATAGGATAGGATAGAGGATAGGATAGGATAGAGGATAGGATAGGACAAGGGATAGGATAGGGGATTTGATAGGATAGAGGATAGGATAGGATAGAGGATTGGATAGGATAGAGGATAGATGATAGGATAGGATAGAGGATAGGATAGGGGATTTGATAGGATAGAGAATAGGATAGGATAGAAGATAGGATAGGATAGAGGATAGGATAGGATAGAGGATAGGATAGGATAGAGGATAGGATAGGATAGAGGATAGAGGACAGGATAGGATAGAGGATAGGATAGGATAGAGGATAGGATAGGATAGAGGATTGGATGGGATAGAGGATAGGATAGACGATAGGATAGGATAGAGGATACGATAGGATAGAGGATAGGATAGGATAGAGGACAGGATAGGATACAGGATTGGATAGGATGGAGGTTAGGATGGGATAGAGGATAGGATAGGATATTGGATAGGATAGACGATAGGATAGGATAGAGGATAGGATAGGATAGAGGATAGGATAGGATAGGGGATAGGATAGGTTAGAGGATAGGATAGGATAAAGGATAGATGATAGGAGAGGATAGAGGATAGGATAGGATAGAGGATAGGATAGGATAAAGGATAGGATAGGACAGAGGATTGGGTAGGGGTTTTGATAGGATAGAGGATAGGATAGGATAGAGGATAGGATAGGATAGAGGATAGGATAGTACAGATGATAGGATAGGGGATTTGATAGGATAGAGGATAGATGATAGGATAGGATAGAGGATAGGATAATGGATTTGATAGGATAGAGGATAGGATAGGATAGAGGATATGATAGGATAGAGGATAGGACAGGATAGAGGATTGGATGGGATAGAGGATAGGATAGAGGATAGGATAGGATAGAGGATACGATAGGATAGAGGATAGGATAGGATATAGGACAGGATAGGATACAGGATTGGATAGGATACAGGGATGGATAGGATAGAGTATAGAGGATAGGATAGGATAGAGGATAGGATAGGACAGAGGATAGGGTAGGGGTTTTGATAGGATAGAGGATAGGATAGGATAAAAGATAGGATAGGATAGAGGATAGGATAGGATAGAGGATAGGATAGGATAGAGGATAGGATAGGATAGAAGATAGGATAGGATAGAGGATAGGATAGGATAGAGGATAGGATAGGATAGAGGATAGGATAGACGATAGGATAGGATAGAGGATAGGATAGGATAGAGGATAGGATAGGATAGAGGATAGGATAGGATAGAGGATAGGATAGGACAGAGGATAGGATAGGGGATTTGATAGGATAGAGGATAGGATAGCATAGAGGATTGGATAGGATAGAGGATAGATGATAGGATAGGATAGAGGATAGGATAGGGGATTTGATTGGATAGAGGATAGGATAGGATCGAAGATAGGATAGGATAGAGGATAGATGATAGGATAGGATAGAGGATAGGATAGGGGATAGGATAGGATAGAGGATAGGATAGGATAGAAGATAGGATAGGATAGAGGATAGGATAGGATAGAGGATAGGATAGGATAGAGGATAGGATAGGATAGAGGATAGGATAGGATAGAGGATAGGATAGGAAAGAGGATAGGATAGGATTGAGGATAGGATAGGATAGAGGATAGGATAGGAAAGAGGATAGGATAGGATAGAGGATAGGAAAGGATAGAGGATAGGATAGGACAGAGGATAGGATAGGGGATTTGATAGGATAGAGGATAGGATAGGATAGAGGATAGGATAGGATAGAGGATAGGATAGGATAGAGGATAGGATAGGATAGAGGATAGGATAGGATAGAGGATAGGATAGGATAGAGGATATTATAGGATAGAGGATATGATAGGATAGAGGATAGGATAGGATAGAGGATTGGATGGGATAGAGGATAGGATAGACGATAGGATAGGATAGAGGATACGATAGGATAGAGGATAGGATAGGATAGAGGACAGGATAGGATACAGGATTGGATAGGATACAGGGAAGGATAGGATTGAGGATAGGATAGGATGGAGGATAGGATAGGATAGAGGATAGGATAGGATAGAGGATTGGATAGACGATAGGATAGGATAGAGGATAGGATAGGATAGAGGATAGGATAGGATAGAGGATAGGATAGGATAGAGGATAGGATAGGATAGAGGATAGGATAGGATAGAGGATAGGATAGGATAGAGGATAGGATAGGATAGAGGATAGGATAGGATAGAGGATAGGATAGGATAGAGGATAGAGGATAGAAGATAGGATAGGATAGAGGATAGGATAGGATAGAGGATAGGATAGGATAGAGGATAGGATAGGACAGAGGATAGGGTAATGGTTTTGATAGGATAGAGTATAGGATAGGATAGAAGATACGATAGGATAGAGGATAGGATAGGATAGAGGATAGGATAGGATAGAAGATAGGATAGGATAGAGGATAGGATAGGATAGAGGATAGGATAGGATAGAGGATAGGATAGGATAGAGGATAGGATAGAGGATTGGATAGGATAGAGGATAGGATAGGGGATTTGATAGGATAGAGGATAGGATAGGATAGAAGATAGGATAGGATAGAGGATAGGATAGACGATAGGATATGATAGAGGATAGTATAGGATAGAGGATAGGATAGGATAGAGGGTAGGATAGAATAGAGGACAGGATAGGATACAGGATTGGATAGGATACAGGAAAGGATAGGATTGAGGATAGGATAGGATGCAGGATAGGATAGGATAGAGTATAGGATAGGATAGAGGATAGGATAGGACAGAGGATAGGATAGGGGATTTGATAGGATAGAGGATAGGATAGGATAGAGGATAGGATAGGATAGAGGATAGGATAGGATAGAGGATAGGATAGGATAGAGGATAGGATAGGATAGAGGATAGGATAGGATAGAGGATATTATAGGATAGAGGATATGATAGGATAGAGGATAGGATAGGATAGAGGATTGGATGGGATAGAGGATAGGATAGACGATAGGATAGGATAGAGGATACGATAGGATAGAGGATAGGATTGGATAGAGGACAGGATAGGATACAGGATTGGATAGGATACAGGGAAGGATAGGATTGAGGATAGGATAGGATGGAGGATAGGATAGGATAGAGGATAGGATAGGATAGAGGATTGGATAGACGATAGGATAGGATAGAGGATAGGATAGGATAGAGGATAGGATAGGATAGAGGATAGGATAGGATAGAGGATAGGATAGGATAGAGGATAGGATAGGATAGAGGATAGAGGATAGAAGATAGGATAGGATAGAGGATAGGATAGGATAGAGGATAGGATAGGATAGAGGATAGGATAGGACAGAGGATAGGGTAATGGTTTTGATAGGATAGAGTATAGGATAGGATAGAAGATAGGATAGGATAGAGGATAGGATAGGATAGAGGATAGGATAGGATAGAAGATAGGATAGGATAGAGGATAGGATAGGATAGAGGATAGGATAGGATAGAGGATAGGATAGGATAGAGGATAGGATAGAGGATTGGATAGGATAGAGGATAGGATAGGGGATTTGATAGGATAGAGGATAGGATAGGATAGAAGATAGGATAGGATAGAGGATAGGATAGGATAGAGGATAGGATAGGATAGAGGATAGGATAGGATAGAGTGTAGGATACGATAGTGGATAGGATAGGATAGAGTGTAGGATACGATAGTGGATAGGATAGAGGATAGGATAGGGGATTGTATAGGATAGAGGACAGGAGACGATAGAGGATAGGATAGGTTAGAGGATAGGATAGGATAGAGGATAGGATAGGATAGAGTATAGGATAGGATAGAAGATAGGATAGGATAGAGGATAGGATAGGATAGAGGATAGGATAGGATAGAGGATAGGATAGGATAGAGGATAGGATAGAGGATTGGATAGGATAGAGGATAGGATAGGGGATTTGATAGGATAGAGGATAGGATAGGATAGAAGATAGGATAGGATAGAGGATAGGATAGACGATAGGATATGATAGAGGATAGTATAGGATAGAGGATAGGATAGGATAGAGGGTAGGATAGAATAGAGGACAGGATAGGATACAGGATTGGATAGGATACAGGAAAGGATAGGATTGAGGATAGGATAGGATGCAGGATAGGATAGGATAGAGTATAGGATAGGATAGAGGATAGGATAGACGATAGGATAGTATAGAGGATAGGATAGGATAGAGGATAGATGATAGGATAGGATAGAGGATAGGATAATGGATTTGATAGGATAGAGGATAGGATAGGATAGAAGATAGGATAGGATAGAGGATAGGATAGGATAGAGGATAGGATAGGATAGAGGATAGAGGACAGGATAGGATAGAGGATAGGATAGGCGATAGGATCGGATAGAGGATAGGATAGGATAGAGGATAGGATAGGATAGAGGATAGAGGACAGGATAGGATAGAGGATAGGATAGGATACAGGATAGGATAGGATAGAGGATATGATAGGATAGAGGATAGGATAGGATAGAGGATTGGATGGGATAGAGGATAGGATAGACGATAGGATAGGATAGAGGATACGATAGGATAGAGGATAGGATAGGATAGAGGACAGGATAGGATACAGGATTGGATAGGATGGAGGTTAGGATAGGATAGAGGATAGGATAGGATAGAGGATAGGATAGGATAGAGGATAGGATAGGACAGAGGATAGGATAGGGGATTTGATAGGATAGAGGATAGGATAGGATAGAGGATAGGATAGGATAGAGGATAGATGATAGGATAGGATAGAGGATAGGATAATGGATTTGATAGGATAGAGGATAGGATAGGATAGAAGATAGGATAGGATAGAGGATAGGATAGGATAGAGGATAGGATAGGATAGAGGATAGAGGACAGGATAGGATAGAGGATAGGATAGGATAGAGGATAGGATAGGATAGAGGATAGGATAGGATAGAGGATAGGATAGGACAGAGGATAGGGTAGGGGATTTGATAGGATAGAGGATAGGATAGGATAGAAGATAGGATAGGATAGAGGATAGGATAGGATAGAGGATAGGATAGGACAAGGGATAGGATAGGGGATTTGATAGGATAGAGGATAGGATAGGATAGAGGATTGGATAGGATAGAGGATAGATGATAGGATAGGATAGAGGATAGGATAGGGGATTTGATAGGATAGAGAATAGGATAGGATAGAAGATAGGATAGGATAGAGGATAGGATAGGATAGAGGATAGGATAGGATAGAGGATAGGATAGGATAGAGGATAGAGGACAGGATAGGATAGAGGATAGGATAGGATAGAGGATAGGATAGGATAGAGGATTGGATGGGATAGAGGATAGGATAGACGATAGGATAGGATAGAGGATACGATAGGATAGAGGATAGGATAGGATAGAGGACAGGATAGGATACAGGATTGGATAGGATGGAGGTTAGGATGGGATAGAGGATAGGATAGGATATTGGATAGGATAGACGATAGGATAGGATAGAGGATAGGATAGGATAGAGGATAGGATAGGATAGGGGATAGGATAGGTTAGAGGATAGGATAGGATAAAGGATAGATGATAGGAGAGGATAGAGGATAGGATAGGATAGAGGATAGGATAGGATAAAGGATAGGATAGGACAGAGGATTGGGTAGGGGTTTTGATAGGATAGAGGATAGGATAGGATAGAGGATAGGATAGGATAGAGGATAGGATAGTACAGATGATAGGATAGGGGATTTGATAGGATAGAGGATAGATGATAGGATAGGATAGAGGATAGGATAATGGATTTGATAGGATAGAGGATAGGATAGGATAGAGGATATGATAGGATAGAGGATAGGACAGGATAGAGGATTGGATGGGATAGAGGATAGGATAGAGGATAGGATAGGATAGAGGATACGATAGGATAGAGGATAGGATAGGATATAGGACAGGATAGGATACAGGATTGGATAGGATACAGGGATGGATAGGATAGAGTATAGAGGATAGGATAGGATAGAGGATAGGATAGGACAGAGGATAGGGTAGGGGTTTTGATAGGATAGAGGATAGGATAGGATAAAAGATAGGATAGGATAGAGGATAGGATAGGATAGAGGATAGGATAGGATAGAGGATAGGATAGGATAGAAGATAGGATAGGATAGAGGATAGGATAGGATAGAGGATAGGATAGGATAGAGGATAGGATAGACGATAGGATAGGATAGAGGATAGGATAGGATAGGGGATAGGATAGGACAGAGGATAGGATAGGGGATTTGATAGGATAGAGGATAGGATAGGATAGAGGATTGGATAGGATAGAGGATAGATGATAGGATAGGATAGAGGATAGGATAGGGGATTTGATTGGATAGAGGATAGGATAGGATCGAAGATAGGATAGGATAGAGGATAGATGATAGGATAGGATAGAGGATAGGATAGGGGATAGGATAGGATAGAGGATAGGATAGGATAGAAGATAGGATAGGATAGAGGATAGGATAGGATAGAGGATAGGATAGGATAGAGGATAGGATAGAGGATAGGATAGGATAGAGGATAGGATAGGAAAGAGGATAGGATAGGATTGAGGATAGGATAGGATAGAGGATAGGATAGGAAAGAGGATAGGATAGGATAGAGGATAGGAAAGGATAGAGGATAGGATAGGACAGAGGATAGGATAGGGGATTTGATAGGATAGAGGATAGGATAGGATAGAGGATAGGATAGGATAGAGGATAGGATAGGATAGAGGATAGGATAGGATAGAGGATAGGATAGGATAGAGGATAGGATAGGATAGAGGATATTATAGGATAGAGGATATGATAGGATAGAGGATAGGATAGGATAGAGGATTGGATGGGATAGAGGATAGGATAGACGATAGGATAGGATAGAGGATACGATAGGATAGAGGATAGGATAGGATAGAGGACAGGATAGGATACAGGATTGGATAGGATACAGGGAAGGATAGGATTGAGGATAGGATAGGATGGAGGATAGGATAGGATAGAGGATAGGATAGGATAGAGGATTGGATA
This sequence comes from Halictus rubicundus, assembly GCF_050948215.1. NCBI lineage: Eukaryota > Metazoa > Arthropoda > Insecta > Hymenoptera > Halictidae > Halictus > Halictus rubicundus. Next base: position 360,441 of record NW_027488610.1, read on the forward strand.
GACGATAGGATAGGATAGAGGATAGGATAGGATAGAGGATAGGATAGGATAGAGGATAGGATAGGATAGAGGATAGGATAGGATAGAGGATAGGATAGGATAGAGGATAGGATAGGATAGAGGATAGGATAGGATAGAGGATAGGATAGGATAGAGGATAGGATAGGATAGAGGATAGAGGATAGAAGATAGGATAGGATAGAGGATAGGATAGGATAGAGGATAGGATAGGATAGAGGATAGGATAGGACAGAGGATAGGGTAATGGTTTTGATAGGATAGAGTATAGGATAGGATAGAAGATAGGATAGGATAGAGGATAGGATAGGATAGAGGATAGGATAGGATAGAAGATAGGATAGGATAGAGGATAGGATAGGATAGAGGATAGGATAGGATAGAGGATAGGATAGGATAGAGGATAGGATAGAGGATTGGATAGGATAGAGGATAGGATAGGGGATTTGATAGGATAGAGGATAGGATAGGATAGAAGATAGGATAGGATAGAGGATAGGATAGACGATAGGATATGATAGAGGATAGTATAGGATAGAGGATAGGATAGGATAGAGGGTAGGATAGAATAGAGGACAGGATAGGATACAGGATTGGATAGGATACAGGAAAGGATAGGATTGAGGATAGGATAGGATGCAGGATAGGATAGGATAGAGTATAGGATAGGATAGAGGATAGGATAGACGATAGGATAGTATAGAGGATAGGATAGGATAGAAGATAGGATAGGACAGAGGATAGGATAGGGGATTTGATAGGATAGATGATAGGATAGGATAGAGGATTGGATAGGATAGAGGATAGATGATAGGATAGGATAGAGCATAGGATAGGGGATTTGATAGGATAGAGGATAGGATAGGATAGAAGATAGGATAGGATAGAGGATAGGATAGACGATAGGATATGATAGAGGATAGGATAGGATAGAGGATAGGATAGAGGATTGGATAGGATAGAGGATAGGATAGGGGATTTGATAGGATAGAGGATAGGATAGGATAGAAGATAGGATAGGATAGAGGATAGGATAGACGATAGGATATGATAGAGGATAGTATAGGATAGAGGATAGGATAGGATAGAGGGTAGGATAGAATAGAGGACAGGATAGGATACAGGATTGGATAGGATACAGGAAAGGATAGGATTGAGGATAGGATAGGATGCAGGATAGGATAGGATAGAGTATAGGATAGGATAGAGGATAGGATAGACGATAGGATAGTATAGAGGATAGGATAGGATAGAGGATAGATGATAGGATAGGATAGAGGATAGGATAATGGATTTGATAGGATAGAGGATAGGATAGGATAGAAGATAGGATAGGATAGAGGATAGGATAGGATAGAGGATAGGATAGGATAGAGGATAGAGGACAGGATAGGATAGAGGATAGGATAGGCGATAGGATCGGATAGAGGATAGGATAGGATAGAGGATAGGATAGGATAGAGGATAGAGGACAGGATAGGATAGAGGATAGGATAGGATACAGGATAGGATAGGATAGAGGATATGATAGGATAGAGGATAGGATAGGATAGAGGATTGGATGGGATAGAGGATAGGATAGACGATAGGATAGGATAGAGGATACGATAGGATAGAGGATAGGATAGGATAGAGGACAGGATAGGATACAGGATTGGATAGGATGGAGGTTAGGATAGGATAGAGGATAGGATAGGATAGAGGATAGGATAGGATAGAGGATAGGATAGGACAGAGGATAGGATAGGGGATTTGATAGGATAGAGGATAGGATAGGATAGAGGATAGGATAGGATAGAGGATAGATGATAGGATAGGATAGAGGATAGGATAATGGATTTGATAGGATAGAGGATAGGATAGGATAGAAGATAGGATAGGATAGAGGATAGGATAGGATAGAGGATAGGATAGGATAGAGGATAGAGGACAGGATAGGATAGAGGATAGGATAGGATAGAGGATAGGATAGGATAGAGGATAGGATAGGATAGAGGATAGGATAGGACAGAGGATAGGGTAGGGGATTTGATAGGATAGAGGATAGGATAGGATAGAAGATAGGATAGGATAGAGGATAGGATAGGATAGAGGATAGGATAGGACAAGGGATAGGATAGGGGATTTGATAGGATAGAGGATAGGATAGGATAGAGGATTGGATAGGATAGAGGATAGATGATAGGATAGGATAGAGGATAGGATAGGGGATTTGATAGGATAGAGAATAGGATAGGATAGAAGATAGGATAGGATAGAGGATAGGATAGGATAGAGGATAGGATAGGATAGAGGATAGGATAGGATAGAGGATAGAGGACAGGATAGGATAGAGGATAGGATAGGATAGAGGATAGGATAGGATAGAGGATTGGATGGGATAGAGGATAGGATAGACGATAGGATAGGATAGAGGATACGATAGGATAGAGGATAGGATAGGATAGAGGACAGGATAGGATACAGGATTGGATAGGATGGACGTTAGGATGGGATAGAGGATAGGATAGGATATTGGATAGGATAGACGATAGGATAGGATAGAGGATAGGATAGGATAGAGGATAGGATAGGATAGGGGATAGGATAGGTTAGAGGATAGGATAGGATAAAGGATAGATGATAGGAGAGGATAGAGGATAGGATAGGATAGAGGATAGGATAGGATAAAGGATAGGATAGGACAGAGGATTGGGTAGGGGTTTTGATAGGATAGAGGATAGGATAGGATAGAGGATAGGATAGGATAGAGGATAGGATAGTACAGATGATAGGATAGGGGATTTGATAGGATAGAGGATAGATGATAGGATAGGATAGAGGATAGGATAATGGATTTGATAGGATAGAGGATAGGATAGGATAGAGGATATGATAGGATAGAGGATAGGACAGGATAGAGGATTGGATGGGATAGAGGATAGGATAGAGGATAGGATAGGATAGAGGATACGATAGGATAGAGGATAGGATAGGATATAGGACAGGATAGGATACAGGATTGGATAGGATACAGGGATGGATAGGATAGAGTATAGAGGATAGGATAGGATAGAGGATAGGATAGGACAGAGGATAGGGTAGGGGTTTTGATAGGATAGAGGATAGGATAGGATAAAAGATAGGATAGGATAGAGGATAGGATAGGATAGAGGATAGGATAGGATAGAGGATAGGATAGGATAGAAGATAGGATAGGATAGAGGATAGGATAGGATAGAGGATAGGATAGGATAGAGGATAGGATAGACGATAGGATAGGATAGAGGATAGGATAGGATAGGGGATAGGATAGGACAGAGGATAGGATAGGGGATTTGATAGGATAGAGGATAGGATAGGATAGAGGATTGGATAGGATAGAGGATAGATGATAGGATAGGATAGAGGATAGGATAGGGGATTTGATTGGATAGAGGATAGGATAGGATCGAAGATAGGATAGGATAGAGGATAGATGATAGGATAGGATAGAGGATAGGATAGGGGATAGGATAGGATAGAGGATAGGATAGGATAGAAGATAGGATAGGATAGAGGATAGGATAGGATAGAGGATAGGATAGGATAGAGGATAGGATAGAGGATAGGATAGGATAGAGGATAGGATAGGAAAGAGGATAGGATAGGATTGAGGATAGGATAGGATAGAGGATAGGATAGGAAAGAGGATAGGATAGGATAGAGGATAGGAAAGGATAGAGGATAGGATAGGACAGAGGATAGGATAGGGGATTTGATAGGATAGAGGATAGGATAGGATAGAGGATAGGATAGGATAGAGGATAGGATAGGATAGAGGATAGGATAGGATAGAGGATAGGATAGGATAGAGGATAGGATAGGATAGAGGATATTATAGGATAGAGGATATGATAGGATAGAGGATAGGATAGGATAGAGGATTGGATGGGATAGAGGATAGGATAGACGATAGGATAGGATAGAGGATACGATAGGATAGAGGATAGGATAGAGGACAGGATAGGATACAGGATTGGATAGGATACAGGGAAGGATAGGATTGAGGATAGGATAGGATGGAGGATAGGATAGGATAGAGGATAGGATAGGATAGAGGATTGGATAGACGATAGGATAGGATAGAGGATAGGATAGGATAGAGGATAGGATAGGATAGAGGATAGGATAGGATAGAGGATAGGATAGGATAGAGGATAGGATAGGATAGAGGATAGGATAGGATAGAGGATAGGATAGGATAGAGGATAGGATAGGATAGAGGATAGGATAGGATAGAGGATAGAGGATAGAAGATAGGATAGGATAGAGGATAGGATAGGATAGAGGATAGGATAGGATAGAGGATAGGATAGGACAGAGGATAGGGTAATGGTTTTGATAGGATAGAGTATAGGATAGGATAGAAGATAGGATAGGATAGAGGATAGGATAGGATAGAGGATAGGATAGGATAGAAGATAGGATAGGATAGAGGATAGGATAGGATAGAGGATAGGATAGGATAGAGGATAGGATAGGATAGAGGATAGGATAGAGGATTGGATAGGATAGAGGATAGGATAGGGGATTTGATAGGATAGAGGATAGGATAGGATAGAAGATAGGATAGGATAGAGGATAGGATAGACGATAGGATATGATAGAGGATAGTATAGGATAGAGGATAGGATAGGATAGAGGGTAGGATAGAATAGAGGACAGGATAGGATACAGGATTGGATAGGATACAGGAAAGGATAGGATTGAGGATAGGATAGGATGCAGGATAGGATAGGATAGAGTATAGGATAGGATAGAGGATAGGATAGACGATAGGATAGTATAGAGGATAGGATAGGATAGAAGATAGGATAGGACAGAGGATAGGATAGGGGATTTGATAGGATAGATGATAGGATAGGATAGAGGATTGGATAGGATAGAGGATAGATGATAGGATAGGATAGAGCATAGGATAGGGGATTTGATAGGATAGAGGATAGGATAGGATAGAAGATAGGATAGGATAGAGGATAGGATAGACGATAGGATATGATAGAGGATAGGATAGGATAGAGGATAGGATAGGATAGAGTATAGGATAGGATAGAGGATAGGATAGACGATAGGATAGGATAGAGGATAGGATAGGATAGAGTATAGGATAGGATAGAGGATAGGATAGGATAGAGGATAGGATAGGATAGAGGATAGGATAGGACAGAGGATAGAATAGGGGATTTGATAGGATAGAGGATAGGATAGGATTGAAGATAGGATAGGATAGAGGATAGGATAGGATAGAGGATAGGATAGGATAGAGGATAGGATAGGATAGAGGATAGGATAGGATAGAGGATTGGATAGAGGATAGGATAGGATAGAGGATATTATAGGATAGAGGATATGATAGGATAGAGGATAGGATAGGATAGAGGATAGGATAGGACAGAGGATAGGATAGGGGATTTGATAGGATAGAGGATAGGATAGGATAGAGGATTGGATAGGATAGAGGATAGATGATAGGATAGGATAGAGGATAGGATAATGGATTTGATAGAATAGAGGATAGGATAGGATAGAAGATAGGATAGGATAGAGGATAGGATAGGATAGAGGATAGGATAGGATAGAGGATAGAGGACAGGATAGGATAGAGGATAGGATAGGATAGAGGATAGGATAGGATAGAGGATAGGATAGGATAGAGGACAGGATAGGATAGAGGATAGGATAGGACAGAGGATAGGGTAGGGGATTTGATAGGATAGAGGATAGGATAGGATAGAAGATAGGATAGGATAGAGGATAGGATAGGATAGAGGATAGGATAGGACAGAGGATAGGATAGGGGATTTGATAGGATAGAGGATAGGATAGGATAGAGCATTGGATAGGATAGAGGATAGATGATACGATAGGATAGAGGATAGGATAGGGGATTTGATAGGATAGAGAATAGGATAGGATAGAAGATAGGATAGGATAGAGGATAGGATAGGATAGAGGATAGGATAGGATAGAGGATAGGATAGGATAGAGGATAGGATAGGATAGAGGATAGAGGACAGGATAGGATAGAGGATAGGATAGGATAGAGGATAGGATAGGATAGAGGATTGGATGGGATAGAGGATAGGATAGACGATAGGATAGGATAGAGGATACGATAGGATAGAGGATAGGATAGGATAGAGGACAGGATAGGATACAGGATTGGATAGGATGGAGGTTAGGATGGGATAGAGGATAGGATAGGATATTGGATAGGATAGACGATAGGATAGGATAGAGGATAGGATAGGACAAGGGATAGGATAGGGGATTTGATAGGATAGAGGATAGGATAGGATAGAGGATTGGATAGGATAGAGGATAGATGATAGGATAGGATAGAGGATAGGATAGGGGATTTGATAGGATAGAGAATAGGATAGGATAGAAGATAGGATAGGATAGAGGATAGGATAGGATAGAGGATAGGATAGGATAGAGGATAGGATAGGATAGAGGATAGAGGACAGGATAGGATAGAGGATAGGATAGGATAGAGGATAGGATAGGATAGAGGATTGGATGGGATAGAGGATAGGATAGACGATAGGATAGGATAGAGGATACGATAGGATAGAGGATAGGATAGGATAGAGGACAGGATAGGATACAGGATTGGATAGGATGGAGGTTAGGATGGGATAGAGGATAGGATAGGATATTGGATAGGATAGACGATAGGATAGGATAGAGGATAGGATAGGATAGAGGATAGGATAGGATAGGGGATAGGATAGGTTAGAGGATAGGATAGGATAAAGGATAGATGATAGGAGAGGATAGAGGATAGGATAGGATAGAGGATAGGATAGGATAAAGGATAGGATAGGACAGAGGATTGGGTAGGGGTTTTGATAGGATAGAGGATAGGATAGGATAGAAGATAGGATAGGATAGAGGATAGGATAAGATAGAGGATAGGATAGGATAGAGGATAGGATAGACGATAGGATCGGATAGAGGATAGGATAGGATAGAGGATAGGATAGGATAGAGGATAGGATAGGACAGATGATAGGATAGGGGATTTGATAGGATAGAGGATAGATGATAGGATAGGATAGAGGATAGGATAATGGATTTGATAGGATAGAGGATAGGATAGGATAGAAGATAGGATAGGATAGAGGATAGGATAGGATAGAGGATATGATAGGATAGAGGATAGGACAGGATAGAGGATTGGATGGGATAGAGGATAGGATAGAGGATAGGATAGGATAGAGGATACGATAGGATAGAGGATAGGATAGGATATAGGACAGGATAGGATACAGGATTGGATAGGATACAGGGATGGATAGGATAGAGTATAGAGGATAGGATAGGATAGAGGATAGGATAGGACAGAGGATAGGGTAGGGGTTTTGATAGGATAGAGGATAGGATAGGATAAAAGATAGGATAGGATAGAGGATAGGATAGGATAGAGGATAGGATAGGATAGAGGATAGGATAGGATAGAAGATAGGATAGGATAGAGGATAGGATAGGATAGAGGATAGGATAGGATAGAGGATAGGATAGACGATAGGATAGGATAGAGGATAGGATAGGATAGAGGATAGGATAGGATAGAGGATAGGATAGGATAGAGGATAGGATAGGACAGAGGATAGGATAGGGGATTTGATAGGATAGAGGATAGGATAGGATAGAGGATTGGATAGGATAGAGGATAGATGATAGGATAGGATAGAGGATAGGATAGGGGATTTGATTGGATAGAGGATAGGATAGGATCGAAGATAGGATAGGATAGAGGATAGATGATAGGATAGGATAGAGGATAGGATAGGGGATAGGATAGGATAGAGGATAGGATAGGATAGAAGATAGGATAGGATAGAGGATAGGATAGGATAGAGGATAGGATAGGATAGAGGATAGGATAGGATAGAGGATAGGATAGGATAGAGGATAGGATAGGAAAGAGGATAGGATAGGATAGAGGATAGGATAGGATAGAGGATAGGATAGGAAAGAGGATAGGATAGGATAGAGGATAGGAAAGGATAGAGGATAGGATAGGACAGAGGATAGGATAGGGGATTTGATAGGATAGAGGATAGGATAGGATAGAGGATAGGATAGGATAGAGGATAGGATAGGATAGAGGATAGGATAGGATAGAGGATAGGATAGGATAGAGGATAGGATAGGATAGAGGATATTATAGGATAGAGGATATGATAGGATAGAGGATAGGATAGGATAGAGGATTGGATGGGATAGAGGATAGGATAGACGATAGGATAGGATAGAGGATACGATAGGATAGAGGATAGGATAGGATAGAGGACAGGATAGGATACAGGATTGGATAGGATACAGGGAAGGATAGGATTGAGGATAGGATAGGATGGAGGATAGGATAGGATAGAGGATAGGATAGGATAGAGGATTGGATAGACGATAGGATAGGATAGAGGATAGGATAGGATAGAGGATAGGATAGGATAGAGGATAGGATAGGATAGAGGATAGGATAGGATAGAGGATAGGATAGGATAGAGGATAGGGTAATGGTTTTGATAGGATAGAGTATAGGATAGGATAGAAGATAGGATAGGATAGAGGATAGGATAGGATAGAGGATAGGATAGGATAGAAGATAGGATAGGATAGAGGATAGGATAGGATAGAGGATAGGATAGGATAGAGGATAGGATAGGATAGAGGATAGGATAGAGGATTGGATAGGATAGAGGATAGGATAGGGGATTTGATAGGATAGAGGATAGGATAGGATAGAAGATAGGATAGGATAGAGGATAGGATAGACGATAGGATATGATAGAGGATAGTATAGGATAGAGGATAGGATAGGATAGAGGGTAGGATAGAATAGAGGACAGGATAGGATACAGGATTGGATAGGATACAGGAAAGGATAGGATTGAGGATAGGATAGGATGCAGGATAGGATAGGATAGAGTATAGGATAGGATAGAGGATAGGATAGACGATAGGATAGTATAGAGGATAGGATAGGATAGAAGATAGGATAGGACAGAGGATAGGATAGGGGATTTGATAGGATAGATGATAGGATAGGATAGAGGATTGGATAGGATAGAGGATAGATGATAGGATAGGATAGAGCATAGGATAGGGGATTTGATAGGATAGAGGATAGGATAGGATAGAAGATAGGATAGGATAGAGGATAGGATAGACGATAGGATATGATAGAGGATAGGATAGGATAGAGGATAGGATAGGATAGAGGATAGGATAGGACAGAGGATAGGATAGGGGATTTGATAGGATAGAGGATAGGAGAGGATAGAGGATAGGATAGGACAGAGGATAGGGTAGGGGATTTGATAGGATAGAGGATAGGATAGGATAGAAGAGAGGATAGGATAGAGGATAGGATAGGATAGAGTATAGGATAGGATAGAGGATAGGATAGACGATAGGATAGGATAGAGGATAGGATAGGATAGAGTATAGGATAGGATAGAGGATAGGATAGGATAGAGGATAGGATAGGATAGAGGATAGGATAGGACAGAGGATAGAATAGGGGATTTGATAGGATAGAGGATAGGATAGGATTGAAGATAGGATAGGATAGAGGATAGGATAGGATAGAGGATAGGATAGGATAGAGGATAGGATAGGATAGAGGATAGGATAGGATAGAGGATTGGATAGAGGATAGGATAGGATAGAGGATATTATAGGATAGAGGATATGATAGGATAGAGGATAGGATAGGATAGAGGATAGGATAGGACAGAGGATAGGATAGGGGATTTGATAGGATAGAGGATAGGATAGGATAGAGGATTGGATAGGATAGAGGATAGATGATAGGATAGGATAGAGGATAGGATAATGGATTTGATAGAATAGAGGATAGGATAGGATAGAAGATAGGATAGGATAGAGGATAGGATAGGATAGAGGATAGGATAGGATAGAGGATAGAGGACAGGATAGGATAGAGGATAGGATAGGATAGAGGATAGGATAGGATAGAGGATAGGATAGGATAGAGGACAGGATAGGATAGAGGATAGGATAGGACAGAGGATAGGGTAGGGGATTTGATAGGATAGAGGATAGGATAGGATAGAAGATAGGATAGGATAGAGGATAGGATAGGATAGAGGATAGGATAGGACAGAGGATAGGATAGGGGATTTGATAGGATAGAGGATAGGATAGGATAGAGGATTGGATAGGATAGACGATAGATGATACGATAGGATAGAGGATAGGATAGGGGATTTGATAGGATAGAGAATAGGATAGGATACAAGATAGGATAGGATAGAGGATAGGATAGGATAGAGGATAGGATAGGATAGAGGATAGGATAGGATAGAGGATAGAGGACAGGATAGGATAGAGGATAGGATAGGATAGAGGATAGGATAGGATAGAGGATTGGATGGGATAGAGGATAGGATAGACGATAGGATAGGATAGAGGATACGATAGGATAGAGGATAGGATAGGATAGAGGACAGGATAGGATACAGGATTGGATAGGATGGAGGTTAGGATAGGATAGAGGATAGGATAGGATATTCGATAGGATAGACGATAGGATAGGATAGAGGATAGGATAGGATAGAGGATAGGATAGGATAGGGGATAGGATAGGTTAGAGGATAGGATAGGATAAAGGATAGAGGATAGGAGAGGATAGAGGATAGGATAGGATAGAGGATAGGATAGGATAAAGGATAGGATAGGACAGAGGATTGGGTAGGGGTTTTGATAGGATAGAGGATAGGATAGGATAGAAGATAGGATAGGATAGAGGATAGGATAAGATAGAGGATAGGATAGGATAGAGGATAGGATAGACGATAGGATCGGATAGAGGATAGGATAGGATAGAGGATAGGATAGGATGGAGGATAGGATAGGACAGATGATAGGATAGGGGATTTGATAGGATAGAGGATAGATGATAGGATAGGATAGAGGATAGGATAATGGATTTGATAGGATAGAGGATAGGATAGGATAGAAGATAGGATAGGATAGAGGATAGGATAGGATAGAGGATAGGATAGGATAGAGGATAGGATAGGATAGAGGATAGAGGACAGGGTAGGATAGAGGATAGGATAGGATAGAGGATAGGATAGGATAGAGGATAGGATAGGATAGAGGATAGGATAGGATAGAGGATAGGATAGGATAGAGGATAGGATAGGACAGAGGATAGGGTAGGGGATTTGATAGGATAGAGGATAGGATAGGATAGAAGATAGGATAGGATAGAGGATAGGATAGGATAGAGGATAGGATAGGATAGAGAATAGGATAGGACAGAGGATTGGATAGGGGATTTGATAGGATAGAGGATAGGATAGGATAGAGGATTGGATAGGATAGAGGATAGATGATAGGATAGGATAGAGGATAGGATAGGGGATTTGATAGGATAGAGAATAGGATAGGATAGAAGATAGGGTAGGACAGAGGATAGGATAGGATAGAGGATAGGATAGGATAGAGGATAGGATAGAGGATAGGATAGGATAGAGGATAGGATAGGATAGAGTATAGGATAGGATAGAGGATAGAATAGGATAGAGGATAGGATAGGATAGAGGATAGGATAGGACAGAGGATAGAATAGGGGATTTAATAGGATAGAGGATAGGATAGGATTGAAGATAGGATAGGATAGTGGATAGGATAGTATAGAGGATAGGATAGGATAGAAGATAGGATAGGACAGAGGATAGGATAGGGGATTTGATAGGATAGATGATAGGATAGGATAGAGGATTGGATAGGATAGAGGATAGATGATAGGATAGGATAGAGCATAGGATAGGGGATTTGATAGGATAGAGGATAGGATAGGATAGAAGATAGGATAGGGTAGAGGATAGGATAGACGATAGGATATGATAGAGGATAGGATAGGATAGAGGATAGGATAGGATAGAGGATAGGATAGGACAGAGGATAGGATAGGGGATTTGATAGGATAGAGGATAGGAGAGGATAGAGGATAGGATAGGACAGAGGATAGGGTAGGGGATTTGATAGGATAGAGGATAGGATAGGATAGAAGATAGGATAGGATAGAGGATAGGATAGGATAGAGTATAGGATATAATAGAGGATAGGATAGACGATAGGATAGGATAGAGGATAGGATAGGATAGAGTATAGGATAGGATAGAGGATAGGATAGGATAGAGGATAGGATAGGATAGAGGATAGGATAGGACAGAGGATAGAATAGGGGATTTGATAGGATAGAGGATAGGATAGGATTGAAGATAGGATAGGATAGAGGATAGGATAGGATAGAGGATAGGATAGGATAGAGGATAGGATAGGATAGAGGATAGGATAGGATAGAGGATAGGATAGGATAGAGGATTGGATAGAGGATAGGATAGGATAGAGGATATTATAGGATAGAGGATATGATAGGATAGAGGATAGGATAGGATAGAGGATAGGATAGGACAGAGGATAGGATAGGGGATTTGATAGGATAGAGGATAGGATAGGATAGAGGATTGGATAGGATAGAGGATAGATGATAGGATAGGATAGAGGATAGGACAATGGATTTGATAGGATAGAGGATAGGATAGGATAGAAGATAGGATAGGATAGAGGATAGGATAGGATAGAGGATAGGATAGGATAGAGGATAGAGGACAGGATAGGATAGAGGATAGGATAGGATAGAGGATAGGATAGGATAGAGGATAGGATAGGATAGAGGACAGGATAGGATAGAGGATAGGATAGGACAGAGGATAGGGTAGGGGATTTGATAGGATAGAGGATAGGATAGGATAGAAGATAGGATAGGATAGAGGATAGGATAGGATAGAGGATAGGATAGGACAGAGGATAGGATAGGGGATTTGATAGGATAGAGGATAGGATAGGATAGAGGATTGGATAGGATAGAGGATAGATGATACGATAGGATAGAGGATAGGATAGGGGATTTGATAGCATAGAGAATAGGATAGGATAGAAGATAGGATAGGATAGAGGATAGGATAGGATAGAGGATAGGATAGGATAGAGGATAGGATAGGATAGAGGATAGAGGACAGGATAGGATAGAGGATAGGATAGGATAGAGGATAGGATAGGATAGAGGATTGGATGGGATAGAGGATAGGATAGACGATAGGATAGGATAGAGGATACGATAGGATAGAGGATAGGATAGGATAGAGGACAGGATAGGATACAGGATTGGATAGGATGGAGGTTAGGATAGGATAGAGGATAGGATAGGATATTCGATAGGATAGACGATAGGATAGGATAGAGGATAGGATAGGATAGAGGATAGGATAGGATAGGGGATAGGATAGGTTAGAGGATAGGATAGGATAAAGGATAGAGGATAGGAGAGGATAGAGGATAGGATAGGATAGAGGATAGGATAGGATAAAGGATAGGATAGGACAGAGGATTGGGTAGGGGTTTTGATAGGATAGAGGATAGGATAGGATAGAAGATAGGATAGGATAGAGGATAGGATAAGATAGAGGATATTATAGGATAGAGGATAGGATAGACGATAGGATCGGATAGAGGATAGGATAGGACAGAGGATAGGATAAGGGGTTTGATAGGATAGAGGATAGGAGAGGATAGAGGATAGGATAGGACAGAGGATAGGGTAGGGGATTTGATAGGATAGAGGATAGGATAGGATAGAAGATAGGATAGGATAGAGGATAGGATAGGATAGAGTATAGGATAGGATAGAGGATAGGATAGACGATAGGATAGGATAGAGGATAGGATAGGATAGAGTATAGGATAGGATAGAGGATAGGATAGGATAGAGGATAGGATAGGATAGAGGATAGGATAGGACAGAGGATAGAATAGGATAGAGGATAGGATAGGATAGAGGATAGGATAGGATAGAGGATAGGATAGGATAGAGGATTGGATAGAGGATAGGATAGGATAGAGGATATTATAGGATAGAGGATATGATAGGATAGAGGATAGGATAGGATAGAGGATAGGATAGGACAGAGGATAGGATAGGGGATTTGATAGGATAGAGGATAGGATAGGATAGAGGATTGGATAGGATAGAGGATAGATGATAGGATAGGATAGAGGATAGGATAATGGATTTGATAGGATAGAGGATAGGATAGGATAGAAGATAGGATAGGATAGAGGATAGGATAGGATAGAGGATAGGATAGGATAGAGGATAGAGGACAGGATAGGATAGAGGATAGGATAGGATAGAGGATAGGATAGGATAGAGGATAGGATAGGATAGAGGACAGGATAGGATAGAGGATAGGATAGGACAGAGGATAGGGTAGGGGATTTGATAGGATAGAGGATAGGATAGGATAGAAGATAGGATAGGATAGAGGATAGGATAGGATAGAGGATAGGATAGGACAGAGGATAGGATAGGGGATTTGATAGGATAGAGGATAGGATAGGATAGAGGATTGGATAGGATAGAGGATAGATGATACGATAGGATAGAGGATAGGATAGGGGATTTGATAGGATAGAGAATAGGATAGGATAGAAGATAGGATAGGATAGAGGATAGGATAGGATAGAGGATAGTATAGGATAGAGGATAGGATAGGATAGAGGATAGAGGACAGGATAGGATAGAGGATAGGATAGGATAGAGGATAGGATAGGATAGAGGATTGGATGGGATAGAGGATAGGATAGACGATAGGATAGGATAGAGGATACGATAGGATAGAGGATAGGATAGGATAGAGGACAGGATAGGATACAGGATTGGATAGGATGGAGGTTAGGATAGGATAGAGGATAGGATAGGATATTCGATAGGATAGACGATAGGATAGGATAGAGGATAGGATAGGATAGAGGATAGGATAGGATAGGGGATAGGATAGGTTAGAGGATAGGATAGGATAAAGGATAGAGGATAGGAGAGGATAGAGGATAGGATAGGATAGAGGATAGGATAGGATAAAGGATAGGATATGACAGAGGATTGGGTAGGGGTTTTGATAGGATAGAGGATAGGATAGGATAGAAGATAGGATAGGATAGAGGATAGGATAAGATAGAGGATATTATAGGATAGAGGATAGGATAGACGATAGGATCGGATAGAGGATAGGATAGGATAGAGGATAGGATAGGATAGAGGATAGGATAGGACAGATGATAGGATAGGGGATTTGATAGGATAGAGGATAGATGATAGGATAGGATAGAGGATAGGATAATGGATTTGATAGGATAGAGGATAGGATAGGATAGAAGATAGGATAGGATAGAGGATAGGATAGGATAGAGGATAGGATAGGATAGAGGATAGGATAGGATAGAGGATAGAGGACAGGATAGGATAGAGGATAGGATAGGATAGAGGATAGGATAGGATAGAGGATAGGATAGGATAGAGGATAGGATAGGATAGAGGATAGGATAGGACAGAGGATAGGGTAGGGGATTTGATAGGATAGAGGATAGGATAGGATAGAAGATAGGATAGGATAGAGGATAGGATAGGATAGAGGATAGGATAGGATAGAGAATAGGATAGGACAGAGGATTGGATAGGGGATTTGATAGGATAGAGGATAGGATAGGATAGAGGATTGGATAGGATAGAGGATAGATGATAGGATAGGATAGAGGATAGGATAGGGGATTTGATAGGATAGAGAATAGGATAGGATAGAAGATAGGGTAGGACAGAGGATAGGATAGGATAGAGGATAGGATAGGATAGAGGATAGGATAGAGGATAGGATAGGATAGAGGATAGGATAGGATAGAGTATAGGATAGGATAGAGGATAGAATAGGATAGAGGATAGGATAGGATAGAGGATAGGATAGGACAGAGGATAGAATAGGGGATTTAATACGATAGAGGATAGGATAGGATTGAAGATAGGATAGGATAGTGGATAGGATAGGATAGAGGATAGGATAGGATAGAGGATAGGATAGGATAGAGGATAGGATAGAGGATTGGATAGGATAGAGGATAGGATAGGGGATTTGATAGGATAGAGGATAGGATAGGATAGAAGATAGGATAGGATAGAGGATAGGATAGACGATAGGATATGATAGAGGATAGTATAGGATAGAGGATAGGATAGGATAGAGGATAGGATAGGATAGAAGATAGGATAGGATAGAGGATAGGATAGGATAGAGGATAGGATAGGATAAAGGATAGGTTAGACGATAGGATAGGATAGAGAATAGGATAGGATAGAGGATAGGATAGAGGATTGGATAGGATAGAGGATAGGATAGGGGATTTGATAGGATAGAGGATAGGATAGGATAGAAGATAGGATAGGATAGAGGATAGGATAGACGATAGGATATGATAGAGGATAGTATAGGATAGAGGATAGGATAGGATAGAGGGTAGGATAGAATAGAGGACAGGATAGGATACAGGATTGGATAGGATACAGGAAAGGATAGGATTGAGGATAGGATAGGATGCAGGATAGGATAGGATAGAGTATAGGATAGGATAGAGGATAGGATAGACGATAGGATAGTATAGAGGATAGGATAGGATAGAAGATAGGATAGGACAGAGGATAGGATAGGGGATAGGATAGGATAGAGGATAGGATAGGATAGAAGATAGGATAGGATAGAGGATAGGATAGGATAGAGGATAGGATAGGATAGAGGATAGGATAGGATAGAGGATAGGATAGGATAGAGGATAGGATAGGAAAGAGGATAGGATAGGGTAGAGGATAGGATAGGATAGAGGATAGGATAGGAAAGAGGATAGGATAGGATAGAGGATAGGAAAGGATAGAGGATAGGATAGGACAGAGGATAGGATAGGGGATTTGATAGGATAGAGGATAGGATAGGATAGAGGATAGGATAGGATAGAGGATAGGATAGGATAGAGGATAGGATAGGATAGAGGATAGGATAGGATAGAGGATAGGATAGGATAGAGGATAGGATAGGATAGAGGATATTATAGGATAGAGGATACGATAGGATAGAGGATAGGATAGGATAGAGGACAGGATAGGATACAGGATTGGATAGGATACAGGGAAGGATAGGATTGAGGATAGGATAGGATGGAGGATAGGATAGGATAGAGGATAGGATAGGATAGAGGATAGGATAGGATAGATTATAGAATAGGATAGAGGATAGGATAAGATAGAGGATAGGATAGGATTGAGGATAGGATAGGATAGAGGAAAGGATAGGATAGAGGATTGGATAGGTTATTGGATAGGATAGAGGATAGGATAGGATAGTGGATAGTATAGGATAGAGGATAGGATTGGATAGAAGATAGTATAGGATAGAGGATAGGATAGGATCGAGGATAGGATAGGGGATTGGATAGGATAGAGTATAGGATACGATAGAGGATATGATCGGATAGAGGATAGGATAGGGGATTGGATAGGATAGACAATTGGAGACGATAGAGGATAGGATAGGGGATTGTATATGATAGAGAATAGGAGACGATAGAGGATAGGATAGGGGATTGTATAGGATAGAGGACAGGAGACGATAGAGGATAGGATAGGATAGAGGATAGGATAGGATAGGATAGGATAGGATAGGATACAGGATAGGATAGGATAGGATAGGATAGGATACAGGATAGGATAGGATAGAGGATAGGATAGGATAGAGGATAGGATAGGATAGAGGATAGGATAGGATAGAGTGTAGGATAGGATAGAGTGTAGGATACGATAGTGGATAGGATAGAGGATAGGATAGGGGATTGTATAGGATAGAGGACAGGAGACGATAGAGGATAGGATAGGTTAGAGGATAGGATAGGATAGAGGATAGGATAGGATAGAGTATAGGATAGGATAGAGGATAGGATATTATAGAGGATATGATAGGATAGAGGATAGGATAGGATAGAGGATAGGATAGGGTAGAGGATTGGATAGGATAGAGGATTGGATTGGATAGAGGATAGGATATAGGATTGGATAGGATACAGGATAGGGTACGATAGTGGATAGGATAGAGGATAGGATATGGTAGAGGATAGGATACGATAGATTATAGGATAGAGGATAGGATAGAGGATTGGATAGGATAGAGCATAGGATAGGATAGAGGATAGGATAGGATAGAGGATACGATACGATAGAGGATAGGACATTGTAGGATAGAGAACAGGATAGGATGGATGATATTATAGGACAGAGGACAGGATAGGATAGAGGATACGATCTTATACAGGAGAGGATCGAATAGAGGAAAGGATAGGGGATTGGATAGGATAGAGGATAGGATAGGATAGAGGATAGGATAGAGGATAGGATAGAGGATTGGATAGGATAGAGGATAGGATAGGGGATTGGATAGGATAGAGGATAGGAGTCGATAGAGGATATAATAGGGGATTGGATAGGATAGAGGATAGGAGACGATAGAGGATAGGATCGGATAGAGGATAGGATAGGGGATTGGATAGGATAGACAATCGGAGACGATAGAGGATAGGATAGGGGATTGTATAGGATAGAGAATAGGAGACGATAGAGGATAGTATAGGATAGAGAATAGGATAGGATAGAGGATAGGATAGGATACAGTATAGGATAGGATAGAGGATAGGATAGGATAGAGGATAGGATAGGATAGAGGATAGGATAGGATAGAGGATAGGATAGGATAGAGGATAGGATAGGATAGAGGATAGCATAGAGGATAGGATAGGATAGAGGATAGGATAGAGGATAGGATAGGATAGAGGATAGGATTGGATGGAGGATAGGATAGGATAGAGGATAGGATAGGATAGAGTATAGAATAGGATAGAGGACAGGATAGGATAGAGGATAGGATAGGATTGAGGATAGGATAGGATAGAGGAAAGGATAGGGTAGAGTATAGAATAGGATAGAGGATAGGATTGGATAGAGGATAGGATAGGATAGAGGATAGGGTAGAGGATAGGATAGGATAGAGGATAGGGTAGAGGATAGGATAGGATAGAGGATACGAAATTATAGAGGATAGGATAGGATAGAGGATAGCATCGGATAGCGGATAGGATAGGGGATTGTATAGGATAGAGGACAGGGGACGATAGAGGATAGGATAGGATAGAGGATAGGATAGGATAGAGGAAAGGATTGGATAGAGGGTAGGATACGATAGTGGATAGGATAGAAGATAAGATAGGATAGAGGATAGGATAGGATAGAGGATAGCATCGGATAGAGGATAGGATAGGATAGTGGATAGGATAGAGGATACTATAGGATAGAGGATAGGATTGGATAGAGGATAGGATAGGATAGAGGATAGGATAGGATAGAGTATATAATAGGATAGAGGACAGGATAGGATAGAGGATAGGATAGGATTGAGGATAGGATAGGATAGAGGAAAGGATAGGATAGAGGATCGGATAGGTGATTGGATAGGATAGAGGATAGGATAGGATAGAGGATAGTATAGGATAGAGGATAGGATAGGATAGAGGATAGGATAGGATAGAGGATAGGATAGGATAGAGGATAGGATAGGATAGAGGATAGGATAGGATAGAGTATAGGATAGGATAGAGGATAGGATATTATAGAGGATAGGATAGGATAGAGGATAGGATAGGATAGAGGATAGGATAGGGTAGAGGATTTGATAGGATAGAGGATTGGATTGGATAGAGGATGGGATATAGGATTGGATAGGATAGAGGATAGGAGACGATAGAGGATATTATAGGGGATTGGATAGGATAGAGGATAGGAGACGATAGAGGATAGGATCGGGGATTGTATAGGATAGAGGACAGAAGACGATAGAGGATAGGATAGGATAGAGGATAGGATAGCATACAGTATAGGATAGGATACAGGATAGGATAGGATAGAGGATAGGATAGGATAGAGGATAGGATAGGATAGATTATAGAATAGGATAGAGGATAGGATAAGATAGAGGATAGGATAGGATTGAGGATAGGATAGGATAGAGGAAAGGATAGGATAGAGGATTGGATAGGTTATTGGATAGGATAGAGGATAGGATAGGATAGTGGATAGTATAGGATAGAGGATAGGATTGGATAGAAGATAGTATAGGATAGAGGATAGGATAGGATCGAGGATAGGATAGGGGATTGGATAGGATAGAGCATAGGATAGGATAGAGGATAGGATAGGATAGAGGATAGGATACGATAGAGGATAGGACATTGTAGGATAGAGAACAGGATAGGATGGATGATATTATAGGATAGAGGACAGGATAGGATAGAGGATACGATCTTATACAGGAGAGGATCGAATGGAGGAAAGGATAGGGGATTGGATAGGATAGAGGATAGGATAGGATAGAGGATAGGATAGAGGATAGGATAGAGGATTGGATAGGATAGAGGATTGGATAGGATAGAGGATAGGATAGGGGATTGGATAGGATAGAGGATAGGAGACGATAGAGGATATTATAGGGGATTGGATAGGATAGAGGATAGGAGACGATAGAGGATAGGATCGGTGATTGTATAGGATAGAGGACAGAAGACGATAGAGGATAGGATAGGATAGAGGATAGGATAGCATACAGTATAGGATAGGATACAGGATAGGATAGGATAGAGGATAGGATAGGATAGAGGATAGGATAGGATAGATTATAGAATAGGATAGAGGATAGGATAAGATAGAGGATAGGATAGGATTGAGGATAGGATAGGATAGAGGAAAGGATAGGATAGAGGATTGGATAGGTTATTGGATAGGATAGAGGATAGGATAGGATAGTGGATAGTATAGGATAGAGGATAGGATTGGATAGAAGATAGTATAGGATAGAGGATAGGATAGGATCGAGGATAGGATAGGGGATTGGATAGGATAGAGTATAGGATACGATAGAGGATATGATCGGATAGAGGATAGGATAGGGGATTGGATAGGATAGACAATTGGAGACGATAGAGGATAGGATAGGGGATTGTATATGATAGAGAATAGGAGACGATAGAGGATAGGATAGGGGATTGTATAGGATAGAGGACAGGAGACGATAGAGGATAGGATAGGATAGAGGATAGGATAGGATAGGATAGGATAGGATAGGATACGGGATAGGATAGGATAGGATAGGATAGGATAGAGGATAGGATAGGATAGAGTGTAGGATACGAGAGTGGATAGGATAGGATAGAGTGTAGGATACGATAGTGGATAGGATAGAGGATAGGATAGGGGATTGTATAGGATAGAGGACAGGAGACGATAGAGGATAGGATAGGTTAGAGGATAGGATAGGATAGAGGATAGGATAGGATAGAGTATAGGATAGGATAGAGGATAGGATATTATAGAGGATAGGATAGGATAGAGGATAGGATAGGATAGAGGATAGGATAGGGTAGAGGATTGGATAGGATAGAGGATTGGATTGGATAGAGGATAGGATATAGGATTGGATAGGATACAGGATAGGGTACGATAGTGGATAGGATAGAGGATAGGATATGGTAGAGGATAGGATACGATAGATTATAGGATAGAGGATAGGATAGAGGATTGGATAGGATAGAGCATAGGATAGGATAGAGGATAGGATAGGATAGAGGATAGGATACGATAGAGGATAGGACATTGTAGGATAGAGAACAGGATAGGATGGATGATATTATAGGACAGAGGACAGGATAGGATAGAGGATACGATCTTATACAGGAGAGGATCGAATAGAGGAAAGGATAGGGGATTGGATAGGATAGAGGATAGGATAGGATAGAGGATAGGATAGAGGATAGGATAGAGGATTGGATAGGATAGAGGATAGGATAGGGGATTGGATAGGATAGAGGATAGGAGTCGATAGAGGATATAATAGGGGATTGGATAGGATAGAGGATAGGAGACGATAGAGGATAGGATCGGATAGAGGATAGGATAGGGGATTGGATAGGATAGACAATCGGAGACGATAGAGGATAGGATAGGGGATTGTATAGGATAGAGAATAGGAGACGATAGAGGATAGTATAGGATAGAGAATAGGATAGGATAGAGGATAGGATAGGATACAGTATAGGATAGGATAGAGGATAGGATAGGATAGAGGATAGGATAGGATAGAGGATAGGATAGGATAGAGGATAGGATAGGATAGAGGATAGCATAGAGGATAGGATAGGATAGAGGATAGGATAGAGGATAGGATAGGATAGAGGATAGGATTGGATAGAGGATAGGATAGGATAGAGGATAGGATAGGATAGAGTATAGAATAGGATAGAGGACAGGATAGGATAGAGGATAGGATAGGATTGAGGATAGGATAGGATAGAGGAAAGGATAGGGTAGAGTATAGAATAGGATAGAGGATAGGATTGGATAGAGGATAGGATAGGATAGAGGATAGGGTAGAGGATAGGATAGGATAGAGGATAGGGTAGAGGATAGGATAGGATAGAGGATAGGGTAGAGGATAGGATAGGATAGAGGATACGAAATTATAGAGGATAGGATAGGATAGAGGATAGCATCGGATAGCGGATAGGATAGGGGATTGTATAGGATAGAGGACAGGGGACGATAGAGGATAGGATAGGATAGAGGATAGGATAGGATAGAGGAAAGGATTGGATAGAGGGTAGGATACGATAGTGGATAGGATAGAAGATAAGATAGGATAGAGGATAGGATAGGATAGAGGATAGCATCGGATAGAGGATAGGATAGGATAGTGGATAGGATAGAGGATACTATAGGATAGAGGATAGGATTGGATAGAGGATAGGATAGGATAGAGGATAGGATAGGATAGAGTATATAATAGGATAGAGGACAGGATAGGATAGAGGATAGGATAGGATTGAGGATAGGATAGGATAGAGGAAAGGATAGGATAGAGGATCGGATAGGTGATTGGATAGGATAGAGGATAGGATAGGATAGAGGATAGTATAGGATAGAGGATAGGATAGGATAGAGGATAGGATAGGATAGAGGATAGGATAGGATAGAGGATAGGATAGGATAGAGGATAGGATAGGATAGAGTATAGGATAGGATAGAGGATAGGATATTATAGAGGATAGGATAGGATAGAGGATAGGATAGGATAGAGGATAGGATAGGATAGAGGATTTGATAGGATAGAGGATTGGATTGGATAGAGGATAGGATATAGGATTGGATAGGATAGAGGATAGGAGACGATAGAGGATATTATAGGGGATTGGATAGGATAGAGGATAGGAGACGATAGAGGATAGGATCGGGGATTGTATAGGATAGAGGACAGAAGACGATAGAGGATAGGATAGGATAGAGGATAGGATAGCATACAGTATAGGATAGGATACAGGATAGGATAGGATAGAGGATAGGATAGGATAGAGGATAGGATAGGATAGATTATAGAATAGGATAGAGGATAGGATAAGATAGAGGATAGGATAGGATTGAGGATAGGATAGGATAGAGGAAAGGATAGGATAGAGGATTGGATAGGTTATTGGATAGGATAGAGGATAGGATAGGATAGTGGATAGTATAGGATAGAGGATAGGATTGGATAGAAGATAGTATAGGATAGAGGATAGGATAGGATCGAGGATAGGATAGGGGATTGGATAGGATAGAGTATAGGATACGATAGAGGATATGATCGGATAGAGGATAGGATAGGGGATTGGATAGGATAGACAATTGGAGACGATAGAGGATAGGATAGGGGATTGTATATGATAGAGAATAGGAGACGATAGAGGATAGGATAGGGGATTGTATAGGATAGAGGACAGGAGACGATAGAGGATAGGATAGGATAGAGGATAGGATAGGATAGGATAGGATAGGATAGGATAGGATACAGGATAGGATAGGATAGGATAGGATAGGATACAGGATAGGATAGGATAGAGGATAGGATAGGATAGAGGATAGGATAGGATAGAGGATAGGATAGGATAGAGTGTAGGATACGATAGTGGATAGGATAGGGTAGAGTGTAGGATACGATAGTGGATAGGATAGAGGATAGGATAGGGGATTGTATAGGATAGAGGACAGGAGACGATAGAGGATAGGATAGGTTAGAGGATAGGATAGGATAGAGGATAGGATAGGATAGAGTATAGGATAGGATAGAGGATAGGATATTATAGAGGATAGGATAGGATAGAGGATAGGATAGGATAGAGGATAGGATAGGGTAGAGGATTGGATAGGATAGAGGATTGGATTGGATAGAGGATAGGATATAGGATTGGATAGGATACAGGATAGGGTACGATAGTGGATAGGATAGAGGATAGGATATGGTAGAGGATAGGATACGATAGATTATAGGATAGAGGATAGGATAGAGGATTGGATAGGATAGAGCATAGGATAGGATAGAGGATAGGATAGGATAGAGGATAGGATACGATAGAGGATAGGACATTGTAGGATAGAGAACAGGATAGGATGGATGATATTATAGGACAGAGGACAGGATAGGATAGAGGATACGATCTTATACAGGAGAGGATCGAATAGAGGAAAGGATAGGGGATTGGATAGGATAGAGGATAGGATAGGATAGAGGATAGGATAGAGGATAGGATAGAGGATTGGATAGGATAGAGGATAGGATAGGGGATTGGATAGGATAGAGGATAGGAGTCGATAGAGGATATAATAGGGGATTGGATAGGATAGAGGATAGGAGACGATAGAGGATAGGATCGGATAGAGGATAGGATAGGGGATTGGATAGGATAGACAATCGGAGACGATAGAGGATAGGATAGGGGATTGTATAGGATAGAGAATAGGAGACGATAGAGGATAGTATAGGATAGAGAATAGGATAGGATAGAGGATAGGATAGGATACAGTATAGGATAGGATAGAGGATAGGATAGGATAGAGGATAGGATAGGATAGAGGATAGGATAGGATAGAGGATAGGATAGGATAGAGGATAGGATAGGATAGAGGATAGCATAGAGGATAGGATAGGATAGAGGATAGGATAGAGGATAGGATAGGATAGAGGATAGGATTGGATAGAGGATAGGATAGGATAGAGGATAGGATAGGATAGAGTATAGAATAGGATAGAGGACAGGATAGGATAGAGGATAGGATAGGATTGAGGATAGGATAGGATAGAGGAAAGGATAGGGTAGAGTATAGAATAGGATAGAGGATAGGATTGGATAGAGGATAGGATAGGATAGAGGATAGGGTAGAGGATAGGATAGGATAGAGGATAGGGTAGAGGATAGGATAGGATAGAGGATACGAAATTATAGAGGATAGGATAGGATAGAGGATACGAAATTATAGAGGATAGGATAGGATAGAGGATAGCATCGGATAGCGGATAGGATAGGGGATTGTATAGGATAGAGGACAGGGGACGATAGAGGATAGGATAGGATAGAGGATAGGATAGGATAGAGGAAAGGATTGGATAGAGGGTAGGATACGATAGTGGATAGGATAGAAGATAAGATAGGATAGAGGATAGGATAGGATAGAGGATAGCATCGGATAGAGGATAGGATAGGATAGTGGATAGGATAGAGGATACTATAGGATAGAGGATAGGATTGGATAGAGGATAGGATAGGATAGAGGATAGGATAGGATAGAGTATATAATAGGATAGAGGACAGGATAGGATAGAGGATAGGATAGGATTGAGGATAGGATAGGATAGAGGAAAGGATAGGATAGAGGATCGGATAGGTGATTGGATAGGATAGAGGATAGGATAGGATAGAGGATAGTATAGGATAGAGGATAGGATAGGATAGAGGATAGGATAGGATAGAGGATAGGATAGGATAGAGGATAGGATAGGATAGAGGATAGGATAGGATAGAGTATAGGATAGGATAGAGGATAGGATATTATAGAGGATAGGATAGGATAGAGGATAGGATAGGATAGAGGATAGGATAGGGTAGAGGATTTGATAGGATAGAGGATTGGATTGGATAGAGGATAGGATATAGGATTGGATAGGATACAGGATAGGGTACGATAGTGGATAGGATAGAGGATAGGATATGGTAGAGGATAGGATACGATAGATTATAGGATAGAGGATAGGATAGAGGATTGGATAGGATAGAGCATAGGATAGGATAGAGGATAGGATAGGATAGAGGATAGGATACGATAGAGGATAGGACATTGTAGGATAGAGAACAGGATAGGATGGATGATATTATAGGATAGAGGACAGGATAGGATAGAGGATACGATCTTATACAGGAGAGGATCGAATAGAGGAAAGGATAGGGGATTGGATAGGATAGAGGATAGGATAGGATAGAGGATAGGATAGAGGATAGGATAGAGGATTGGATAGGATAGAGGATAGGATAGGGGATTGGATAGGATAGAGGATAGGAGTCGATAGAGGATATTATAGGGGATTGGATAGGATAGAGGATAGGAGACGATAGAGGATAGGATCGGGGATTGTATAGGATAGAGGACAGAAGACGATAGAGGATAGGATAGGATAGAGGATAGGATAGCATACAGTATAGGATAGGATACAGGATAGGATAGGATAGAGGATAGGATAGGATAGAGGATAGGATAGGATAGATTATAGAATAGGATAGAGGATAGGATAAGATAGAGGATAGGATAGGATTGAGGATAGGATAGGATAGAGGAAAGGATAGGATAGAGGATTGGATAGGTTATTGGATAGGATAGAGGATAGGATAGGATAGAGGATAGTATAGGATAGAGGATAGGATAGGATAGAAGATAGTATAGGATAGAGGATAGGATAGGATCGATAATAGGATAGGGGATTGGATAGGATAGAGTATAGGATACGATAGAGGATAGGATCGGATAGAGGATAGGATAGGGGATTGGATAGGATAGACAATTGGAGACGATAGAGGATAGGATAGGGGATTGTATAGGATAGAGAATAGGAGACGATAGAGGATAGGATAGGGGATTGTATAGGATAGAGGACAGGAGACGGTAGAGGATAGGATAGGATAGAGGATAGGATACGATAGGATACAGGATAGGATAGGATAGAGGATAGGATAGGATAGAGGATAGTATAGGATAGAGGATAGGATAGGATAGAGGATAGGATAGGATAGAGGATAGGATAGGATAGAGGAAAGGGTAGGATTGAGGATAGGATAGGATAGAGGAAAGGATAGGATAGAGGATTGGATAGGTGATTGGATAGGA
Source organism: Halictus rubicundus (assembly GCF_050948215.1). Classification (NCBI taxonomy): domain Eukaryota; kingdom Metazoa; phylum Arthropoda; class Insecta; order Hymenoptera; family Halictidae; genus Halictus; species Halictus rubicundus. The sequence continues at coordinate 387,679 of NW_027488610.1, forward strand.
TAGAGGATAGGATAAGATAGAGGATAGTATAGGATAGAGGATAGATAGGATAGAGGTTAGTATAGGATAGAGGATAGGATAGGATAGAGTATAGAATAGGATAGAGGATAGGATAGGTGATTGGATAGGATAGAGGATAGGATAGGATAGAGGATAGGATAGGATAACGGATCGGATAGGATATAGGATTGGATAGGATAGAGGATAGGATACGATAGAGGATAGGATAGGATAGAGGATAGGATAGGATAGAGGATAGGATAGGATAGAGGATAGGATAGGATATAGGATACGATAGGATAGATTATAGGATAGGATAGAGGATAGGATAGGGTAGAGGATAGGATAGGATAGAGGATAGGATAGGATAGCGGATAGGATAGGGTAGAGTATAGAATAGGATAGAGGATACGATTGGATAGAGGATAGGATAGGATAGAGGATAGGGTAGAGGATAGGATAGAGGATTGTATAGGATAGAACATCGGATAGGTGATTGGATAGGATAGAGGATAGGATAGGATAGAGGATAGTATAGGATAGAGGATAGGATAGGATAGAGGATAGGATAGGATAGAGGATAGGATAGGATAGAGGATAGGATAGGATAGCGGATAGGATAGGGTAGAGTATAGAATAGGATAGAGGATAGGATTGGATAGAGGATAGGATAGGATAGAGGATAGGGTAGAGGATAGGATAGAGGATTGGATAGGATAGGGGATATTATAGGATAGAGGATAGGACAGGATAGCGGATAGGATAGGATATAGGATTGGATAGGATAGAGGATAGGATAGGATAGAGGATACGAAATTATAGAGGATAGGATAGGATAGAGGATAGCATCGGATAGCGGATAGGATAGGGGATTGTATAGGATAGAGGACAGGGGACGATAGAGGATAGGATAGGATAGAGGATAGGATAGGATAGAGGAAAGGATTGGATAGAGGGTAGGATACGATAGTGGATAGGATAGAAGATAAGATAGGATAGAGGATAGGATAGGATAGAGGATAGGATAGGATAGAGGATAGGATAGGGGATTGTATAGGATAGAGGACAGGGGACGATAGAGGATAGGATAGGATAGAGGATAGGATAGGGGATTGTATAGGATAGAGGACAGGGGACGATAGAGGATAGGATAGGATAGAGGATAGGATAGGATAGGATAGCTGATAGGATAGGGTAGAGTATAGAATAGGATAGAGGATAGGGTAGGATAGAGGATAGGATGGGATTGAGGATAGGATAGGATAGAGGAAAGGATGGGATGGAGGATCGGATAGGTGATTGGTTAGGATAGAGGATAAGATAGGATAGAGAATTGTATAGGATAGAGGATAGGATAGAGGATAGGATAGGGGATTGGATAGGATAAGGTATAGGATACGATAGAGGATAGGATCGGATAGAGGATAGGATAGGATAGAGGATAGGATAGGATAGAGGATAGGATAGGTGATTGGATAGGATAGAGGATAGGATAGGATAGAGGAAAGGATAGGATAACGGATCGGATAGGATATAGGATTGGATAGGATAGAGGATAGGATACGATAGAGGATAGGATAGGATAGAGGATAGGATAGGATAGAGGATAGGATAGAATAGAGGATAGGATAGGATAGAGGATAGGATAGGATATAGGATACGATAGGATAGATTATAGGATAGGATAGAGGATAGGATAGGGTAGAGGATAGGATAGGATAGAGGATAGGATAGGATAGGGGATAGGATAGGGTAGAGTATAGAATAGGATAGAGGATAGGATTGGATAGAGGATAGGATAGGATAGAGGATAGGGTAGAGGATAGGATAGAGGATTGGATAGGATAGGGGATATTATAGGATAGAGGATAGGACAGGATAGCGGATAGGATAGGATATAGGATTGGATAGGATAGAGGATAGGATAGGATAGAGGATACGAAATTATATAGGATAGGATAGGATAGAGGATAGCATCTGATAGCGGATAGGATAGGGGATTGGATAGGATAGAGGATAGGATACGATAAAGGATAGGATAGGATAGAGGATAGGATAGGGGATTGGATAGGATAGAGGATAGGATAGGATATAGGATAGGATAGGATAGATTATAGGATAGGATAGAGGATAGGATAGGATAGAGGATAGGATAGGATAGAGGATAGGATAGGGGATTGGATAGGATAGAGGATAGGATAGGATATAGGATAGGATAGGATAGATTATAGGATAGGATAGAGGAGAGGATAGGATAGAGGATAGGATAGGATAGAGGATAGGATAGGATAGAGGATAGGATAGGATAGAGGATAGGATAGGATAGATAATAGGATAGGATCGAGTATAGAATAGGATAGAGGATAGGATAGGATAGAGGATAGGATAGGATTGAGGATAGGATAGGATAGAGTAATGGATAGGATAGAGGATCGGATAGGTGATTGGATAGGATAGATAATAGGGTAGGATAGAGGATAGGATAGGATAGAGGATAGGATAGGATAGAGGATAGGATACGATAGATGATAGGATAGGATAGAGGATAGGATAGGGGATTGGATAGGATAGAGGATAGGATAGGCTAGAGGATAGGATCGGATAGAGGATAGGATAGGGGATTGGATAGGATAGAGTATAGGATACGATAGAGGATAGGATCGGATAGGGGAAAGGATAGGGGATTGCATAGGATAGAGGATAGGAGACGATAGAGGATATTATAGGGGATTGGATAGGATAGAGGATAGGAGACGATAGAGGATAGGATAGGGGATTGTATAGGATAGAGGACAGGAGACGATAGAGGATAGGATAGGATAGAGGATAGGATAGGATACAGTATAGGATAGGATAGAGGATAGGATAGGATAGAGGATAGGATACTGTAGATTATAGAATAGGATAGAGGATAGGATAAGATAGAGGATAGGATAGGATAGAGGATAGGATAGGATAGGGGATAGGATAGGATATAGGATACGATAGGATAGATTATAGGATAGGATAGAGGATAGGATAGGGTAGAGGATAGGATCGGATAGAGGATAGGATAGGGGATTGGATAGGATAGAGTATAGGATACGATAGAGGATAGGATCGGATAGGGGAAAGGATAGGGGATTGGATAGGATAGAGGATAGGAGACGATAGAGGATATTATAGGGGATTGGATAGGATAGAGGATAGGATAGGATATAGGATAGGATAGGATAGATTATAGGATAGGATAGAGGATAGGATAGGATAGAGGATAGGATAGGATAGATAATAGGATAGGATCGAGTATAGAATAGGATAGAGGATAGGATAGGATAGAGGATAGGATAGGATTGAGGATAGGATAGGATAGAGTAAAGGATAGGATAGAGGATCGGATAGGTGATTGGATAGGATAGAGGATAGGATAGGATAGAGGATAGGATAGGATAGAGGATAGGATAGGATAGAGGATAGGATAGGATAGAGGATAGGATACGATAGATGATAGGATAGGATAGAGGATAGGATAGGGGATTGGATAGGATAGAGGATAGGATAGGGTAGAGGATAGGATCGGATAGAGGATAGGATAGGGGATTGGATAGGATAGAGTATAGGATACGATAGAGGATAGGATCGGATAGGGGAAAGGATAGGGGATTGGATAGGATAGAGGATAGGAGACGATAGAGGATATTATAGGGGATTGGATAGGATAGAGGATAGGAGACGATAGAGGATAGGATAGGGGATTGTATAGGATAGAGGACAGGAGACGATAGAGGATAGGATAGCATAGAGGATAGGATAGGATACAGTATAGGATAGGATAGAGGATAGGAGAGGATAGAGGATAGGATAGGATAGATTATAGAATAGGATAGAGGATAGGATAAGATAGCGGATAGGATAGGATTGAGGATAGGATAGGATAGAGGAAAGGATAGGATAGAGGATTGGATAAGTTATTGGATAGGATAGAGGATAGGATAGGATAGAAGATAGTATAGGATAGAGGATAGGATAGGATAGAGGATAGTATGGGATAGAGGATAGGATAGGATAGAGGATAGGATAGGGGATTGGATAGGATAGAGTATAGGATACGATAGAGGATAGGATCGGATAGAGGATAGGATAGGGGATTGGATAGGATAGACAATTGGAGACGATAGAGGATAGGATAGGGGATTGTATAGGATAGAGAATAGGAGACGATAGAGGATAGGATAGGGGATTGTATAGGATAGAGAACAGGAGACGATAGAGGATAGGATAGGATAGAGGATAGGATAGGATAGGATACAGGATAGGATAGGATAGAGGAAAGGATAGGATAGAGGATAGGATAGGATAGAGGATAGGATAGGATAGAGGATAGGATAGGATAGAGGAAAGGGTAGGATTGAGGATAGGATAGGATAGAGGAAAGGATAGGATAGAGGATTGGATAGGTGATTGGATAGGATAGAGGATAGGATAAGATAGAGTATAGTATAGGATAGAGGATAGATAGGATAGAGTTTAGTATAGGATAGAGGATAGGATAGGATAGAGGATAGGATAGGGGATTTTATAGGATAGAGGACAGGAGACGATAGAGGATAGGATAGGATAGAGGATAGGATAAGATAGAGCATAGGATATGATAGAGGATAGGATAGGATAGAGGATAGCATAGGATAGAGGATAGGATAAGATAGAGGATAGGATAGGATAGAGGATAGGATAGGATAGAGGATAGGATAGGATATAGGATAGGATAGGATAGAGGATAGGATAGGATATAGGATACGATAGGATAGATTATAGGATAGGATAGAGGATAGGATAGGGTAGAGGATAGGATCGGATAGAGGATAGGATAGGGGATTGGATAGGATAGAGTATAGGATACGATAGAGGATAGGATCGGATAGGGGAAAGGATAGGGGATTGGATAGGATAGAGGATAGGAGACGATAGAGGATATTATAGGGGATTGGATAGGATAGAGGATAGGATAGGATATAGGATAGGATAGGATAGATTATAGTATAGGATAGAGGATAGGATAGGATAGAGGATAGGATAGGATAGAGGATAGGATAGGATAGATAATAGGATAGGATCGAGTATAGAATAGGATAGAGGATAGGATAGGATAGAGGATAGGATAGGATTGAGGATAGGATAGGATAGAGTAAAGGATAGGATAGAGGATCGGATAGGTGATTGGATAGGATAGAGGATAGGATAGGATAGAGGATAGGATAGGATAGAGGATAGGATAGGATAGAGGATAGGATACGAAAGATGATAGGATAGGATAGAGGATAGGATAGGGGATTGGATAGGATAGAGGATAGGATAGGGTAGAGGATAGGATCGGATAGAGGATAGGATAGGGGATTGGATAGGATAGAGTATAGGATACGATAGAGGATAGGATCGGATAGGGGAAAGGATAGGGGATTGGATAGGATAGAGGATAGGAGACGATAGAGGATATTATAGGGGATTGGATAGGATAGAGGATAGGAGACGATAGAGGATAGGATAGGGGATTGTATAGGATAGAGGACAGGAGACGATAGAGGATAGGATAGCATAGAGGATAGGATAGGATACAGTATAGGATAGGATAGAGGATAGGAGAGGATAGAGGATATGATAGGATAGATTATAGAATAGGATAGAGGATAGGATAAGATAGCGGATAGGATAGGATTGAGGATAGGATAGGATAGAGGAAAGGATAGGATAGAGGATTGGATAAGTTATTGGATAGGATAGAGGATAGGATAGGATAGAAGATAGTATAGGATAGAGGATAGGATAGGATAGAGGATAGTATGGGATAGAGGATAGGATAGGATAGAGGATAGGATAGGGGATTGGATAGGATAGAGTATAGGATACGATAGAGGATAGGATCGGATAGAGGATAGGATAGGGGATTGGATAGGATAGACAATTGGAGACGATAGAGGATAGGATAGGGGATTGTATAGGATAGAGAATAGGAGACGATAGAGGATAGGATAGGGGATTGTATAGGATAGAGGACAGGAGACGATAGAGGATAGGATAGGATAGAGGATAGGATAGGATAGGATACAGGATAGGATAGGATAGAGGAAAGGATAGGATAGAGGATAGTATAGGATAGAGGATAGGATAGGATAGAGGATAGGATAGGATAGAGGAAAGGGTAGGATTGAGGATAGGATAGGATAGAGGAAAGGATAGGATAGAGGATTGGATAGGTGATTGGATAGGATAGAGGATAGGATAAGATAGAGGATAGTATAGGATAGAGGATAGATAGGATAGAGTTTAGTATAGGATAGAGGATAGGATAGGATAGAGGATAGGATAGGGGATTGTATAGGATAGAGGACAGGAGACGATAGAGGATAGGATAGGATAGAGGATAGGATAAGATAGAGCATAGGATATGATAGAGGATAGGATAGGATAGAGGATAGCATAGGATAGAGGATAGGATAAGATAGAGGATAGGATAGGATAGAGGATAGGATAGGATAGAGGATAGGATAGGATAGAGGATAGGATAGGATATAGGATACGATAGGATAGATTATAGGATAGGATAGAGGATAGGATAGGGTAGAGGATAGGATCGGATAGAGGATAGGATAGGGGATTGGATAGGATAGAGTATAGGATACGATAGAGGATAGGATCGGATAGGGGAAAGGATAGGGGATTGGATAGGATAGAGGATAGGAGACGATAGAGGATATTATAGGGGATTGGATAGGATAGAGGATAGGAGACGATAGAGGATAGGAGAGGGGATTGTATAGGATAGAGGACAGGAGACGATAGAGGATAGGATAGGATAGAGGATAGGATAGGATAGAGGATAGGATAGGATAGAGGATAGGATTGGATAGAGGATAGGATAGGATAGAGGATAGGGTAGAGGATAGGATAGAGGATTGGATAGGATAGGGGATATTATAGGATAGAGGATAGGACAGGATAGCGGATAGGATAGGATATAGGATTGGATAGGATAGAGGATAGGATAGGATAGAGGATACGAAATTATAGAGGATAGGATAGGATAGAGGATAGCATCGGATAGCGGATAGGATAGGGGATTGGATAGGATAGAGGATAGAATAGGATAGAGGATAGGATACGATCGGATAGAGCATAGGATAGGGGATTGGATAGGATAGAGGGTAGGATAGGATAGCGAATAGGATAGCATATAGGATTGGAAAGGATAGGGGATAGGATAGGATAAAGGGTCGGATAGGATAGAGGATAGAATAGGATAGAGGATAGGATAGGATAACGGATCGGATAGGATATAGGATTGGATAGGATAGAGGATAGAATAGGATAGAGGATAGGATAGGATAACGGATCGGATAGGATATAGGATTGGATAGGATAGAGGATAGGATACGATAAAGGATAGGATAGGATAGAGGATAGGATAGGGGATTGGATAGGATAGAGGATAGGCTAGGATATAGGATAGGATAGGATAGATTATAGGATAGGATAGAGGATAGGATAGGATAGAGGATAGGATAGGATAGAGGATAGGATAGGATAGATAATAGGATAGGATCGAGTATAGAATAGGATAGAGGATAGGATAGGATAGAGGATAGGATAGGATTGAGGATAGGATAGGATAGAGTAAAGGATAGGATAGAGGATCGGATAGGTGATTGGATAGGATAGAGGATAGGATAGGATAGAGGATAGGATAGGATAGAGGATAGGATACGATAGATGATAGGATAGGATAGAGGATAGGATAGGGGATTGGATAGGATAGAGGAAAGGATAGGGTAGAGGATAGGATCGGATAGAGGATAGGATAGGGGATTGGATAGGATAGAGTATAGGATACGATAGAGGATAGGATCGGATAGGGGAAAGGATAGGGGATTGGATAGGATAGAGGATAGGAGACGATAGAGGATATTATAGGGGATTGGATAGGATAGAGGATAGGAGACGATAGAGGATAGGATAGGGGATTGTATAGGATAGAGGACAGGAGACGATAGAGGATAGGATAGGATAGAGGATAGGATAGGATACAGTATAGGATAGGATAGAGGATAGGATAGGATAGAGGATAGGATAGGATAGATTATAGAATAGGATAGAGGATAGGATAAGATAGCGGATAGGATAGGATTGAGGATAGGATAGGATAGAGGAAAGGATAGGATAGAGGATTGGATAGGTTATTGGATAGGATAGAGGATAGGATAGGATAGAGGATAGTATAGGATAGAGGATAGGATAGGATAGAGGATAGTATGGGATAGAGGATAGGATAGGATAGAGGATAGGATAGGGGATTGGATAGGATAGAGTATAGGATACGATAGAGGATAGGATCGGATAGAGGATAGGATAGGGGATTGGATAGGATAGACAATTGGAGACGATAGAGGATAGGATAGGGGATTGTATAGGATAGAGAATAGGAGACGATAGAGGATAGGATAGGGGATTGTATAGGATAGAGGACAGGAGACGATAGAGGATAGGATAGGATAGAGGATAGGATAGGATAGGATACAGGACAGGATAGGATAGAGGATAGCATAGGATAGAGGATAGTATAGGATAGAGGATAGGATAGGATAGAGGATAGGATAAGATAGAGCATAGGATAGGATAGAGGATAGGATAGGATAGAGGATAGGATAGGATATAGGATACGATAGGATAGATTATAGGATAGGATAGAGGATAGGATAGGGTAGAGGATAGGATCGGATAGAGGATAGGATAGGGGATTGGATAGGATAGAGTATAGGATACGATAGAGGATAGGATCGGATAGGGGAAAGGATAGGGGATTGGATAGGATAGAGGATAGGAGACGATAGAGGATATTATAGGGGATTGGATAGGATAGAGGATAGGAGACGATAGAGGATAGGATAGGGGATTGTATAGGATAGAGGACAGGAGACGATAGAGGATAGGATAGGGTAGAGGATAGGATAGGATACAGTATAGGATAGGATAGAGGATAGGATAGGATAGAGGATAGGATATGATAGAGTATAGGATAGGATAGAGGATAGGATATTATAGAGGATAGGATAGGATAGAGGATAGGATAGGATAGAGGATAGGATAGGATAGAGAATAGGATAGAGGATAGGATAGGGGATTATATAGGATAGAGGACAGGAGACGATAGAGGATAGGATAGGATTGAGGATAGGATAGGATAGAGGAGAGGATAGGATAGAGGATTGGATAGGTTATTGGATAGGATAGAGGATAGGATAGGATAGAGGATAGTATAGGATAGAGGATAGGATAGGATAGAGGATAGTATAGGATAGAGGATAGGATAGTATAGAGGATAGGATAGGGGATTGGATAGGATAGAGTATAGGATACGATAGAGGATAGGATCGGATAGAGGATAGGATAGGGGATTGGATAGGATAGATAATTGGAGACGATAGAGGATAGGATAGGGGATTGTATAGGATAGAGAATAGGAGACGATAGAGGATAGGATAGGGGATTGTATAGGATAGAGGACAGGAGACGATAGAGGATAGGATAGGATAGAGGATAGGATAGGATAGGATACAGGATAGGATAGGATAGAGGATAGGATAGGATAGAGGATAGGATAGGATAGAGGATAGGATAGGGGATTGTATAGGATAGAGGACAGGATAGGATAGAGGATAGGATACGATAGATGATAGGATAGGATAGAGGATAGGATAGGGGATTGGATAGGATAGAGGATAGGATAGTGTAGAGGATAGGATCGGATAGAGGACAGGATAGGGGATTGGATAGGATAGAGTATAGGATACGATAGAGGATAGGATCGGATAGGGGAAAGGATAGGGGATTGGATAGGATAGAGGATAGGAGACGATAGAGGATATTATAGGGGATTGGATAGGATAGAGGATAGGAGACGATAGAGGATATGACAGGGGATTGTATAGGATAGAGGACAGGAGACGATAGAGGATAGGATAGGATAGAGGATAGGATAGGATACAGTATAGGATAGGATAGAGGATAGGATAGGATAGAGGATAGGATAGGATAGAGTATAGGATAGGATAGAGGATAGGATAGGATAGAGGACAGGATAGAGGATAGGATAGGGGATTGGTTAGGATAGAGGATAGGAGACGATAGAGGATAGGATAGGGGATTGGATAGGATAGAGGATAGGATAGGGGATTGTATAGGAAAGGGGATAGGATAGGATAGAGGATAGGATATTATAGAGGATAGGATATTATAGAGGATAGGATAGGATAGAGGATAGAATAGGATAGAGGATAGGATAGAGGATTGGATAGGATAGAGGATATTATAGGATAGGAGTTAGGATAGGATAGCGGATAGGTTAGGATGGAGTATAGGATACGAATGAGGATAGCATAGGGTTGAGGATAGGATAGGATAGGATAGAGGATAGGATAGGATAGAGGATAGGATAGGATAGAGGATGGGATAGGATAGAGGATAGGATAGGATAGAGGATAGGATAGGATAGAGGATAGGATAGGATAGAGGATAGGATAGGATAGAGGATAGGATAGGATAGAGGATAGGATAGGATAGGATAGGATAGAGGATAGGATATAGGATTGGATATGATAGAGAATAGGATATAGGATTGGATATGATAGAGGATAGGATACTATAGACGATAGGATAGGGGATTGGATATTATAGAGGATAGGATAGGATTGAGGATAGGATAGGTTAGAGGCTCGGATATTATAGAGGATAGGATATAATACAGGATATGATAGGATAGATGATATTATAGGATAGAGGACGGGATAGGATAGAGGATACGATCTTATGGAGGATAGGATAGGATGGAGGAAAGTATAGGGTAGTGGAAAGGATAGGATAGAGGATAGGATAGGGGATTGGATAGGAGAGAGGATAGGAGGCGAAAGAGGATGGGATTGGATAGAGAATAGGATAGAGGATAGGATAGCGGATTGGATAGGATAGAGGATATTATAGGATAGAGGATGGGATAGGATAGTGGATAGGATAGGATGAAGTATAGGATAGAATTGAGGATAGGATAGGATAGAGGATAGGATAGGATAGAGGATAGGACAGGATAGAGGATAGGATATGATAGGGAATAGGATAGGATAGAGGACAGGATAGGATAGAGGATAGTATTGGATAGAGGATAGGACAGGGTAGAGGATAGGATAGGATAGAGGATAGGATAGGATAGAGGATAGGATAGGATAGATTATAGGGTAGGATAGAGGATAGGATAGGATTCAGGATAGGATAGGATAGAGGAAAGGATAAGATAGAGGATAGGATAGAGGATTGGATAGGATAGGATAAGATAGAGGATAAGATAGGGGATTGGATAGGATAAGGGATAGGATCGGATAGAGGATAAGATAGGGGATTGGATAGGATAGAGTATAGGATACGATAGAGGATCGGATAGGATACAGGATAGGATAGGGGATTGGATAGGATAGAGGATAGGAGACGATAGAGGATAGGATAGGGGATTGGATAGGATAGAGAATAGGATTGGATAGAGAATAGGATAGAGGATAGGATAGGATAGAGGATAGGATAGGATAGAGGATAGGATAGGATAGAGCATAGGATAGGATAGAGGATACGATAGGATAGAAGATAGGATAGAGGATAGGATATAGGATTGGATAGGATACGATAGGATAGATTATAGGATAGGATAGAGGATAGAATAGGGTAGAGGATAGGATAGGATAGAGGATACGAAATTATAGAGGATAGGATAGGATAGAGGATAGCATCGGATAGCGGATAGGATAGGGGATTGGATAGGATAGAGGATAGAATAGGATAGAGGATAGGATACGATCGGATAGAGCATAGGATAGGGGATTGGATAGGATAGAGGATAGAATAGGATAGAGGATAGGATAGGATAACGGATCGGATAGGATATAGGATTGGATAGGATAGAGGATAGCATACGATAAAGGATAGGATAGGATAGAGGATAGGATAGGGGATTGGATAGGATAGAGGATAGGATAGGATATAGGATAGGATAGGATAGATTATAAGATAGGATAGAGGATAGGATAGGATAGAGGATAGGATAGGATAGAGGATAGGATAGGATAGAGGATAGGATAGGATAGATAATAGGATAGGATCGAGTATAGAATAGGATAGAGGATAGGATAGGATAGAGGATAGGATAGGATTGAGGATAGGATAGGATAGAGTAAAGGATAGGATAGAGGATCGGATAGGTGATTGGATAGGATAGAGGATAGGATAGGATAGAGGATAGGATAGGATAGAGGATAGGATAGGATAGAGGATAGGATAGGATATAGGATACGATAGGGGATTGGATAGGATAGAGGATAGGATAGGGTAGAGGATAGGATCGGATAGAGGATAGGATAGGGGATTGGATAGGATAGAGTATAGGATACGATAGAGGATAGGATCGGATAGGGGAAAGGATAGGGGATTGGATAGGATAGAGGATAGGAGACGATAGAGGATATTATAGGGGATTGGATAGGATAGAGGATAGGAGACGATAGAGGATAGGATAGGGGATTGTATAGGATAGAGGACAGGAGACGATAGAGGATAGGATAGGATAGAGGATAGGATAGGATACAGTATAGGATAGGATAGAGGATAGGATAGGATAGAGGATAGGATAGGATAGATTATAGAATAGGATAGAGGATAGGATAAGATAGCGGATAGGATAGGATTGAGGATAGGATAGGATAGAGGAAAGGATAGGATAGAGGATTGGATAGGTTATTGGATAGGATAGAGGATAGGATAGGATAGAGGATAGTATAGGATAGAGGATAGGATAGGATAGAGGATAGTATGGGATAGAGGATAGGATAGGATGGAGGATAGGATAGGGGATTGGATAGGATAGAGTATAGGATACGATAGAGGATAGGATCGGATAGAGGATAGGATAGGGGATTGGATAGGATAGACAATTGGAGACGATAGAGGATAGGATAGGGGATTGTATAGGATAGAGAATAGGAGACGATAGAGGATAGGATAGGGGATTGTATAGGATAGAGGACAGGAGACGATAGAGGATAGGATAGGATAGAGGATAGGATAGGATAGGATACAGGATAGGATAGGATAGAGGATAGCATAGGATAGAGGATAGTATAGGATAGAGGATAGGATAGGATAGAGGATAGGATAAGATAGAGCATAGGATATGATAGAGGATAGGATAGGATAGAGGATAGCATAGGATAGAGGATAGGTAAGATAGCGGATAGGATAGGATTGAGGATAGGATAGGATAGAGGAAAGGATAGGATAGAGGATTGGATAGGTTATTGGATAGGATAGTGGATAGGATAGGATAGAGGATAGTATAGGATAGAGGATAGGATAGGATAGAGGATAGTATGGGATAGAGGATAGGATAGGATAGAGGATAGGATAGGGGATTGGATAGGATAGAGTATAGGATACGATAGAGGATAGGATCGGATAGAGGATAGGATAGGGGATTGGATAGGATAGACAATTGGAGACGATAGAGGATAGGATAGGGGATTGTATAGGATAGAGAATAGGAGACGATAGATAATAGGATAGGGGATTGTATAGGATAGAGGACAGGAGACGATAGAGGATAGGATAGGATAGAGGATAGGATAGGATAGGATACAGGATAGGATAGGATAGAGGATAGGATAGGATAGAGGATAGTATAGGATAGAGGATAGGATAGGATAGAGGATAGGATAGGATAGAGAAAAGGGTAGGATTGAGGATAGGATAGGATAGAGGAAAGGATAGGATGGAGGATTGGATAGGTGATTGGATAGGATAGAGGATAGGATAAGATAGAGCATAGGATATGATAGAGGATAGGATAGGATAGAGGATAGGATAGGATATAGGATAGGATAGGATAGATTATAGGATAGGATAGAGGATAGGATAGGATAGAGGATAGGATAGGATAGAGGATAGGATAGGATAGATAATAGGATAGGATCGAGTATAGAATAGGATAGAGGATAGGATAGGATAGAGGATAGGATAGGATTGAGGATAGGATAGGATAGAGTAAAGGATAGGATAGAGGATCGGATAGGTGATTGGATAGGATAGAGGATAGGATAGGATAGAGGATAGGATAGGATAGAGGATAGGATACGATAGATGATAGGATAGGATAGAGGATAGGATAGGGGATTGGATAGGATAGAGGATAGGATAGGGTAGAGGATAGGATCGGATAGAGGATAGGATAGGGGATTGGATAGGATAGAGTATAGGATACGATAGAGGATAGGATCGGATAGGGGAAAGGATAGGGGATTGGATAGGATAGAGGATAGGAGACGATAGAGGATATTATAGGGGATTGGATAGGATAGAGGATAGGAGACGATAGAGGATAGGATAGGGGATTGTATAGGATAGAGGACAGGAGACGATAGAGGATAGGATAGGATAGAGGATAGGATAGGATACAGTATAGGATAGGATAGAGGATAGGATAGGATAGAGGATAGGGTAGGATAGATTATAGAATAGGATAGAGGATAGGATAAGATAGCGGATAGGATAGGATTGAGGATAGGATAGGAGAGAGGAAAGGATAGGATAGAGGATTGGATAGGTTATTGGATAGGATAGAGGATAGGATAGGATAGAGGATAGTATAGGATAGAGGATAGGATAGGGGATTGGATAGGATAGAGTATAGGATACGATAGAGGATAGGATCGGATAGAGGATAGGATAGGGGATTGGATAGGATAGACAATTGGAGACGATAGAGGATAGGATAGGGGATTGTATAGGATAGAGAATAGGAGACGATAGAGGATAGGATAGGGGATTGTATAGGATAGAGGACAGGAGACGATAGAGGATAGGATAGGATAGAGGATAGGATAGGATAGGATACAGGATAGGATAGGATAGAGGATAGCATAGGATAGAGGATAGTATAGGATAGAGGATAGGATAGGATAGAGGATAGGATAAGATAGAGCATAGGATATGATAGAGGATAGGATAGGATAGAGGATAGCATAGGATAGAGGATAGGATAAGATAGCGGATAGGATAGGATTGAGGATAGGATAGGATAGAGGAAAGGATAGGATAGAGGATTGGATAGGTTATTGGATAGGATAGTGGATAGGATAGGATAGAGGATAGTATAGGATAGAGGATAGGATAGGATAGAGGATAGTATGGGATAGAGGATAGGATAGGATAGAGGATAGGATAGGGGATTGGATAGGATAGAGTATAGGATACGATAGAGGATAGGATCGGATAGAGGATAGGATAGGGGATTGGATAGGATAGACAATTGGAGACGATAGAGGATAGGATAGGGGATTGTATAAGATAGAGAATAGGAGACGATAGAGGATAGGATAGGGGATTGTATAGGATAGAGGACAGGAGACGATAGAGGATAGGATAGGATAGAGGATAGGATAGGATAGGATACAGGATAGGATAGGATAGAGGATAGGATAGGATAGAGGATAGTATAGGATAGAGGATAGGATAGGATAGAGGATAGGATAGGATAGAGAAAAGGGTAGGATTGAGGATAGGATAGGATAGAGGAAAGGATAGGATGGAGGATTGGATAGGTGATTGGATAGGATAGAGGATAGGATAAGATAGAGCATAGGATATGATAGAGGATAGGATAGGATAGAGGATAGCATAGGATAGAGGATAGGATAAGATAGAGGATAGGATAGGATAGAGGATAGGATAGGATAGAGGATAGGATAGGATAGAGGATAGGATAGGATATAGGATACGATAGGATAGATTATAGGATAGGATAGAGGATAGGATAGGATATAGGATACGATAGGATAGATTATAGGATAGGATAGAGGATAGGATAGGGTAGAGGATAGGATCGGATAGAGGATAGGATAGGGGATTGGATAGGATAGAGGATAGGATAGGATAGAGGATAGGATAGGATAGAGGATAAGATAGGGGATTGGATAGGATAGAGGATAGGATAGGATAGAGGATAAGATAGGGGATTGGATAGGATAGAGGATAGAGGATAGGATAAGATAGGGGATTGGATAGGATTGAGGATAGGATAGGATAGAGGAAAGGATAGGATAGAGGATTGGATAGGTTATTGGATAGGATAGAGGATAGGATAGGATAGAGGATAGTATAGGATAGAGGATAGGATAGGATAGAGGATAGGATAGGGGATTGGATAGGATAGAGGATAGGATAGGATAGAGGATAGGATAGGATAGAGGTCAGGATAGGATAGAGGATAGGATAGGATAGAGGATAAGATAGGGGATTGGATAGGATAGAGGATAGGAGACGATAGAGGATAGGATAGGGGATTGGATAGGATAGAGGATAGGATAGGGGATTGTATAGGAAAGAGGATAGGATAGGATAGAGGATAGGATAGGATAGAGGATAGGATATTATAGAGGATAGGATAGGATAGAGGATAGAATAGGATAGAGGATAGGATAGGATTGAGGCTAGGATAGGATAGAGGATAGGATAGGATAGAGGTTAGGATAGGATAGTGGATAGGATAGGATAGAGGATAAGATAGGGGATTGGATAGGATAGAGTATAGGATACGATAGAGGATCGGATAGGATAGAGGATAGGATAGGGGATTGGTTAGGATAGAGGATAGGAGACGATAGAGGATAGGATAGGGGATTGGATAGGATAGAGGATAGGATAGGGGATTGTATAGGAAAGGGGATAGGATAGGATAGAGGATAGGATATTATAGAGGATAGGATATTATAGAGGATAGGATAGGATAGAGGATAGATAAGGATAGAGGATAGGATAGAGGATTGGATAGGATAGAGGATATTATAGGATAGGAGTTAGGATAGGATAGCGGATAGGTTAGGATGGAGTATAGGATACGAATGAGGATAGCATAGGGTTGAGGATAGGATAGGATAGGATAGAGGATAGGATAGGATAGAGGATAGGATAGGATAGAGGATGGGATAGGATAGAGGATAGGATAGGATAGAGGATAGGATAGGATAGAGGATAGGATAGGATAGAGGATAGGATAGGATAGAGGATAGGATAGGATAGGATAGGATAGAGGATAGGATATAGGATTGGATATGATAGAGAATAGGATATAGGATTGGATATGATAGAGGATAGGATACTATAGACGATAGGATAGGGGATTGGATATTATAGAGGATAGGATAGGATTGAGGATAGGATAGGTTAGAGGCTCGGATATTATAGAGGATAGGATATAATACAGGATATGATAGGATAGATGATATTATAGGATAGAGGACGGGATAGGATAGAGGATACGATCTTATGGAGGATAGGATAGGATGGAGGAAAGTATAGGGTAGTGGAAAGGATAGGATAGAGGATAGGATAGGGGATTGGATAGGAGAGAGGATAGGAGGCGAAAGAGGATGGGATTGGATAGAGAATAGGATAGAGGATAGGATAGCGGATTGGATAGGATAGAGGATATTATAGGATAGAGGATGGGATAGGATAGTGGATAGGATAGGATGAAGTATAGGATAGAATTGAGGATAGGATAGGATAGAGGATAGGATAGGATAGAGGATAGGACAGGATAGAGGATAGGATATGATAGGGAATAGGATAGGATAGAGGACAGGATAGGATAGAGGATAGTATTGGATAGAGGATAGGACAGGGTAGAGGATAGGATAGGATAGAGGATAGGATAGGATAGAGGATAGGATAGGATAGATTATAGGGTAGGATAGAGGATAGGATAGGATTCAGGATAGGATAGGATAGAGGAAAGGATAAGATAGAGGATAGGATAGAGGATTGGATAGGATAGGATAAGATAGAGGATAAGATAGGGGATTGGATAGGATAAGGGATAGGATCGGATAGAGGATAAGATAGGGGATTGGATAGGATAGAGTATAGGATACGATAGAGGATCGGATAGGATACAGGATAGGATAGGGGATTGGATAGGATAGAGGATAGGAGACGATAGAGGATAGGATAGGGGATTGGATAGGATAGAGAATAGGATTGGATAGAGAATAGGATAGAGGATAGGATAGGATAGAGGATAGGATAGGATAGAGGATAGGATAGGATAGAGCATAGGATAGGATAGAGGATACGATAGGATAGAGGATAGGATAGAGGATAGGATATAGGATTGGATAGGATACGATAGGATAGATTATAGGATAGGATAGAGGATAGGATAGGGTAGAGGATAGGATAGGATAGAGGATACGAAATTATAGAGGATAGGATAGGATAGAGGATAGCATCGGATAGCGGATAGGATAGGGGATTGGATAGGATAGAGGATAGAATAGGATAGAGGATAGGATACGATCGGATAGAGCATAGGATAGGGGATTGGATAGGATAGAGGGTAGGATAGGATAGCGGATAGGATAGCATATAGGATTGGAAAGGATAGGGGATAGGATAGGATAAAGGGTCGGATAGGATAGAGGATAGAATAGGATAGAGGATAGGATAGGATAACGGATCGGATAGGATATAGGATTGGATAGGATAGAGGATAGAATAGGATAGAGGATAGGATAGGATAACGGATCGGATAGGATATAGGATTGGATAGGATAGAGGATAGGATACGATAAAGGATAGGATAGGGGATTGGATAGGATAGAGGATAGGATAGTGTAGAGGATAGGATCGGATAGAGGATAGGATAGGGGATTGGATAGGATAGAGTATAGGATACGATAGAGGATAGGATCGGATAGGGGAAAGGATAGGGGATTGGATAGGATAGAGGATAGGAGACGATAGAGGATATTATAGGGGATTGGATAGGATAGAGGATAGGAGAAGATAGAGGATAGGACAGGGGATTGTATAGGATAGAGGACAGGAGACGATAGAGGATAGGATAGGATAGAGGATAGGATAGGATACAGTATAGGATAGGATAGAGGATAGGATAGGATAGAGGATAGGATAGGATAGAGTATAGGATAGGATAGAGGATAGGATAGGATAGAGGATAGGATAGAGGATAGGATAGGGGATTGTATAGGATAGAGGACAGGAGACGATAGAGGATAGGATAGGATAGAGGATAGGATAGCATACAGTATAGGATAGGATAGAGGATAGGATAGGATAGAGGATAGGATAGGATAGAGGATAGGATAGGATAGATTATAGAATAGGATAGAGGATAGGATAAGATAGAGGATAGGATAGGATTGAGGATAGGATAGGATAGAGGAAAGGATAGGATAGAGGATTGGATAGGTTATTGGATAGGATAGAGGATAGGATAGGATAGAGGATAGTATAGGATAGAGGATAGGATAGGGGATTGGATAGGATAGAGGATAGGATAGGGGATTGTATAGGAAAGATGATAGGATAGGATAGAGGATAGGATAGGATAGAGGATAGGATAGGATAGAGGATAGGATAGGGGATTGGATAGGATAGAGGATAGGATAGGGGATTGTATAGGAAAGAGGATAGGATAGGATAGAGGATAGGATAGGATAGAGGATAGGATATTATAGAGGATAGGATAGGATAGAGGATAGAATAGGATAGAGGATAGGATAGGATTGAGGCTAGGATAGGATAGAGGATAGGATAGGATAGAGGTTAGGATAGGATAGAGGATAGGATAGGATAGAGGATAAGATAGGGGATTGGATAGGATAGAGTATAGGATACGATAGAGGATCGGATAGGATAGAGGATAGGATAGGGGATTGGTTAGGATAGAGGATAGGAGACGATAGAGGATAGGATAGGGGATTGGATAGGATAGAGGATAGGATAGGGTAGATTATAGAATAGGATAGAGGATAGGATAAGATAGAGGATAGGATAGGATAGAGGATAGGATAGGATAGAGGATAGGATAGGATATAGGATACGATAGGATAGATTATAGGATAGGATAGAGGATAGGATAGGGTAGAGGATAGGATCGGATAGAGGATAGGATAGGGGATTGGATAGGATAGAGTATAGCATACGATAGAGGATAGGATCGGATAGGGGAAAGGATAGGGGATTGGATAGGATAGAGGATAGGAGACGATAGAGGATATTATAGGGGATTGGATAGGATAGAGGATAGGATAGGATATAGGATAGGATAGGGGATTGTATAGGATAGAGGACAGGAGACGATAGAGGATAGGATAGGATAGAGGATAGGATAGGATACAGTATAGGATAGGATAGAGGATAGGATAGGATAGATTATAGAATAGGATAGAGGATAGGATAAGATAGCGGATAGGATAGGATTGAGGATAGGATAGGATAGAGGAAAGGATAGGATAGAGGATTGGATAAGTTATTGGATAGGATAGAGGATAGGATAGGATAGAAGATAGTATAGGATAGAGGATAGGATAGGATAGAGGATAGTATGGGATAGAGGATAGGATAGGATAGAGGATAGGATAGGGGATTGGATAGGATAGAGTATAGGATACGATAGAGGATAGGATCGGATAGAGGATAGGATAGGGGATTGGATAGGATAGACAATTGGAGACGATAGAGGATAGGATAGGGGATTGTATAGGATAGAGAATAGGAGACGATAGAGGATAGGATAGGGGATTGTATAGGATAGAGGACAGGAGACGATAGAGGATAGGATAGGATAGAGGATAGGATAGGATAGGATACAGGATAGGATAGGATAGAGGATAGGATAGGATAGAGGATAGGATAGGATAGAGGATAGGATAGGATAGAGGATAGGATAGGATAGAGGATAGGATAGGATATAGGATACGCTAGAGGATAGGATCGGATAGGGGAAAGGATAGGGGATTGGATAGGATAGAGGATAGGAGACGATAGAGGATATTATAGGGGATTGGATAGGATAGAGGATAGGAGACGATAGAGGATAGTATAGGGGATTGTATAGGATAGAGGACAGGAGACGATAGAGGATAGGATAGGATAGAGGATAGGATAGGATACAGTATAGGATAGGATAGAGGATAGGATAGGATAGAGGATAGGATAGGGTAGATTATAGAATAGGATAGAGGATAGGATAAGATAGCGGATAGGATAGGATTGAGGATAGGATAGGATAGAAGAAAGGATAGGATAGAGGATTGGATAGGTTATTGGATAGGATAGAGGATAGGATAGGATAGAGGATAGTATAGGATAGAGGATAGGATAGGATAGAGGATAGTATGGGATAGAGGATAGGATAGGATAGAGGATAGGATAGGGGATTGGATAGGATAGAGTATAGGATACGATAGAGGATAGGATCGGATAGAGGATAGGATAGGGGATTGGATAGGATAGACAATTGGAGACGATAGAGGATAGGATAGGGGATTGTATAGGATAGAGAATAGGAGACGATAGAGGATAGGATAGGGGATTGTATAGGATAGAGGACAGGAGACGATAGAGGATAGGATAGGATAGAGGATAGGATAGGATAGGATACAGGATAGGATAGGATAGAGGATAGGATAGGATAGAGGATAGTATAGGATAGAGGATAGGATAGGATAGAGGATAGTATAGGATAGAGGATAGGATAGGATAGAGGATAGGATAGGATAGAGGAAAGGGTAGGATTGAGGATAGGATAGGATAGAGGAAAGGATAGGATAGAGGATTGGATAGGTGATTGGATAGGATAGAGAATAGGATAAGATAGAGGATAGTATAGGATAGAGGATAGATAGGATAGAGTTTAGTATAGGATAGAGGATAGGATAGGATAGAGGATAGGATAGGGGATTGTATAGGATAGAGGACAGGAGACGATAGAGGATAGGATAGGATAGAGGATAGGATAAGATAGAGCATAGGATATGATAGAGGATAGGATAGGATTGAGGATAGCATAGGATAGAGGATAGGATAAGATAGAGGATAGGATAGGATAGAGGATAGGATAGGATAGAGGATAGGATAGGATAGAGGATAGGATAGGATATAGGATACGATAGGATAGATTATAGGATAGGATAGAGGATAGGATAGGGTAGAGGATAGGATCGGATAGAGGATAGGATAGGGGATTGGATAGGATAGAGTATAGGATACGATAGAGGATAGGATCGGATAGGGGAAAGGATAGGGGATTGGATAGGACAGAGGATAGGAGACGATAGAGGATATTATAGGGGATTGGATAGGATAGAGGATAGGAGACGATAGAGGATAGGATAGGGGATTGTATAGGATAGAGGACAGGAGACGATAGAGGATAGGATAGGATAGAGGATAGGATAGGATAGAGGATAGGATAGGATAGAGGATAGGATTGGATAGAGGATAGGATAGGATAGAGGATAGGGTAGAGGATAGGATAGAGGATTGGATAGGATAGGGGATATTATAGGATAGAGGATAGGACAGGATAGCGGATAGGATAGGATATAGGATTGGATAGGATAGAGGATAGGATAGGATAGAGGATACGAAATTATAGAGGATAGGATAGGATAGAGGATAGCATCGGATAGCGGATAGGATAGGGGATTGGATAGGATAGAGGATAGAATAGGATAGAGGATAGGATACGATCGGATAGAGCATAGGATAGGGGATTGGATAGGATAGAGGATAGAATAGGATAGAGGATAGGATAGGATAACGGATCGGATAGGATATAGGATTGGATAGGATAGAGGATAGGATACGATAAAGGATAGGATAGGATAGAGGATAGGATAGGGGATTGGATAGGATAGAGGATAGGATAGGATA
This sequence comes from Halictus rubicundus, assembly GCF_050948215.1. Lineage (NCBI taxonomy): Eukaryota > Metazoa > Arthropoda > Insecta > Hymenoptera > Halictidae > Halictus > Halictus rubicundus. The sequence continues at coordinate 410,479 of NW_027488610.1, forward strand.
TAGGATAGGATAGGATAGATTATAGGATAGGATAGAGGATAGGATAGGATAGAGGATAGGATAGGATAGAGGATAGGATAGGATAGATAATAGGATAGGATCGAGTATAGAATAGGATAGAGGATAGGATAGGATAGAGGATAGGATAGGATTGAGGATAGGATAGGATAGAGTAAAGGATAGGATAGAGGATAGGATACGATAGATGATAGGATAGGATAGAGGATAGGATAGGGGATTGGATAGGATAGAGGATAGGATAGGGTAGAGGATAGGATCGGATAGAGGATAGGATAGGGGATTGGATAGGATAGAGTATAGGATACGATAGAGGATAGGATCGGATAGGGGAAAGGATAGGGGATTGGATAGGATAGAGGATAGGAGACGATAGAGGATATTATAGGGGATTGGATAGGATAGAGGATAGGAGACGATAGAGGATAGGATAGGGGATTGTATAGGATAGAGGACAGGAGACGATAGAGGATAGGATAGGATAGAGGATAGGATAGGATACAGTATAGGATAGGATAGAGGATAGGATAGGATAGAGGATAGGATAGGATAGATTATAGAATAGGATAGAGGATAGGATAAGATAGCGGATAGGATAGGATTGAGGATAGGATAGGATAGAGGAAAGGATAGGATAGAGGATTGGATAGGTTATTGGATAGGATAGAGGATAGGATAGGATAGAGGATAGTATAGGATAGAGGATAGGATAGGATAGAGGATAGTATGGGATAGAGGATAGGATAGGATAGAGGATAGGATAGGGGATTGGATAGGATAGAGGATAGGATAGGATATAGGATAGGATAGGATAGATTATAGGATAGGATAGAGGATAGGATAGGATAGAGGATAGGATAGGATAGAGGATAGGATAGGATAGATAATAGGATAGGATCGAGTATAGAATAGGATAGAGGATAGGATAGGATAGAGGATAGGATAGGATTGAGGATAGGATAGGATAGAGTAAAGGATAGGATAGAGGATAGGATACGATAGATGATAGGATAGGATAGAGGATAGGATAGGGGATTGGATAGGATAGAGGATAGGATAGGGTAGAGGATAGGATCGGATAGAGGATAGGATAGGGGATTGGATAGGATAGAGTATAGGATACGATAGAGGATAGGATCGGATAGGGGAAAGGATAGGGGATTGGATAGGATAGAGGATAGGAGACGATAGAGGATATTATAGGGGATTGGATAGGATAGAGGATAGGAGACGATAGAGGATAGGATAGGGGATTGTATAGGATAGAGGACAGGAGACGATAGAGGATAGGATAGGATAGAGGATAGGATAGGATACAGTATAGGATAGGATAGAGGATAGGATAGGATAGAGGATAGGATAGGATAGATTATAGAATAGGATAGAGGATAGGATAAGATAGCGGATAGGATAGGATTGAGGATAGGATAGGATAGAGGAAAGGATAGGATAGAGGATTGGATAGGTTATTGGATAGGATAGAGGATAGGATAGGATAGAGGATAGTATAGGATAGAGGATAGGATAGGATAGAGGATAGTATGGGATAGAGGATAGGATAGGATAGAGGATAGGATAGGGGATTGGATAGGATAGAGTATAGGATACGATAGAGGATAGGATCGGATAGAGGATAGGATAGGGGATTGGATAGGATAGACAATTGGAGACGATAGAGGATAGGATAGGGGATTGTATAGGATAGAGAATAGGAGACGATAGAGGATAGGATAGGGGATTGTATAGGATAGAGGACAGGAGACGATAGAGGATAGGATAGGATAGAGGATAGGATAGGATAGGATACAGGATAGGATAGGATAGAGGATAGCATAGGATAGAGGATAGTATAGGATAGAGGATAGGATAAGATAGAGCATAGGATATGATAGAGGATAGGATAGGATAGAGGATAGTATAGGATAGAGGATAGGATAAGATAGCGGATAGGATAGGATTGAGGATAGGATAGGATAGAGGAAAGGATAGGATAGAGGATTGGATAGGTTATTGGATAGGATAGTGGATAGGATAGGATAGAGGATAGTATAGGATAGAGGATAGGATAGGATAGAGGATAGTATGGGATAGAGGATAGGATAGGATAGAGGATAGGATAGGGGATTGGATAGGATAGAGTATAGGATACGATAGAGGATAGGATCGGATAGAGGATAGGATAGGGGATTGGATAGGATAGACAATTGGAGACGATAGAGGATAGGATAGGGGATTGTATAGGATAGAGAATAGGAGACGATAGAGGATAGGATAGGGGATTGTATAGGATAGAGGACAGGAGACGATAGAGGATAGGATAGGATAGAGGATAGGATAGGATAGGATACAGGATAGGATAGGATAGAGGATAGGATAGGATAGAGGATAGTATAGGATAGAGGATAGGATAGGATAGAGGATAGGATAGGATAGAGAAAAGGGTAGGATTGAGGATAGGATAGGATAGAGGAAAGGATAGGATGGAGGATTGGATAGGTGATTGGATAGGATAGAGGATAGGATAAGATAGAGCATAGGATATGATAGAGGATAGGATAGGATAGAGGATAGGATAGGATATAGGATAGGATAGGATAGATTATAGGATAGGATAGAGGATAGGATAGGATAGAGGATAGGATAGGATAGAGGATAGGATAGGATAGATAATAGGATAGGATCGAGTATAGAATAGGATAGAGGATAGGATAGGATAGAGGATAGGATAGGATTGAGGATAGGATAGGATAGAGTAAAGGATAGGATAGAGGATCGGATAGGTGATTGGATAGGATAGAGGATAGGATAGGATAGAGGATAGGATAGGATAGAGGATAGGATACGATAGATGATAGGATAGGATAGAGGATAGGATAGGGGATTGGATAGGATAGAGGATAGGATAGGGTAGAGGATAGGATCGGATAGAGGATAGGATAGGGGATTGGATAGGATAGAGTATAGGATACGATAGAGGATAGGATCGGATAGGGGAAAGGATAGGGGATTGGATAGGATAGAGGATAGGAGACGATAGAGGATATTATAGGGGATTGGATAGGATAGAGGATAGGAGACGATAGAGGATAGGATAGGGGATTGTATAGGATAGAGGACAGGAGACGATAGAGGATAGGATAGGATAGAGGATAGGATAGGATACAGTATAGGATAGGATAGAGGATAGGATAGGATAGAGGATAGGGTAGGATAGATTATAGAATAGGATAGAGGATAGGATAAGATAGCGGATAGGATAGGATTGAGGATAGGATAGGATAGAGGAAAGGATAGGATAGAGGATTGGATAGGTTATTGGATAGGATAGAGGATAGGATAGGATAGAGGATAGTATAGGATAGAGGATAGGATAGGATAGAGGATAGTATGGGATAGAGGATAGGATAGGATAAAGGATAGGATAGGGGATTGGATAGGATAGAGTATAGGATACGATAGAGGATAGGATCGGATAGAGGATAGGATAGGGGATTGGATAGGATAGACAATTGGAGACGATAGAGGATAGGATAGGGGATTGTATAGGATAGAGAATAGGAGACGATAGAGGATAGGATAGGGGATTGTATAGGATAGAGGACAGGAGACGATAGAGGATAGGATAGGATAGAGGATAGGATAGGATAGGATACAGGATAGGATAGGATAGAGGATAGCATAGGATAGAGGATAGTATAGGATAGAGGATAGGATAGGATAGAGGATAGGATAAGATAGAGCATAGGATATGATAGAGGATAGGATAGGATAGAGGATAGCATAGGATAGAGGATAGGATAAGATAGCGGATAGGATAGGATTGAGGATAGGATAGGATAGAGGAAAGGATAGGATAGAGGATTGGATAGGTTATTGGATAGGATAGTGGATAGGATAGGATAGAGGATAGTATAGGATAGAGGATAGGATAGGATAGAGGATAGTATGGGATAGAGGATAGGATAGGATAGAGGATAGGATAGGGGATTGGATAGGATAGAGTATAGGATACGATAGAGGATAGGATCGGATAGAGGATAGGATAGGGGATTGGATAGGATAGACAATTGGAGACGATAGAGGATAGGATAGGGGATTGTATAGGATAGAGAATAGGAGACGATAGAGGATAGGATAGGGGATTGTATAGGATAGAGGACAGGAGACGATAGAGGATAGGATAGGATAGAGGATAGGATAGGATAGGATACAGGATAGGATAGGATAGAGGATAGGATAGGATAGAGGATAGTATAGGATAGAGGATAGGATAGGATAGAGGATAGGATAGGATAGAGAAAAGGGTAGGATTGAGGATAGGATAGGATAGAGGAAAGGATAGGATGGAGGATTGGATAGGTGATTGGATAGGATAGAGGATAGGATAAGATAGAGCATAGGATATGATAGAGGATAGGATAGGATAGAGGATAGCATAGGATAGAGGATAGGATAAGATAGAGGATAGGATAGGATAGAGGATAGGATAGGATAGAGGATAGGATAGGATAGAGGATAGGATAGGATATAGGATACGATAGGATAGATTATAGGATAGGATAGAGGATAGGATAGGATATAGGATACGATAGGATAGATTATAGGATAGGATAGAGGATAGGATAGGGTAGAGGATAGGATCGGATAGAGGATAGGATAGGGGATTGGATAGGATAGAGTATAGGATACGATAGAGGATAGGATCGGATAGGGGAAAGGATAGGAGATTGGATAGGATAGAGGATAGGAGACGATAGAGGATATTATAGGGGATTGGATAGGATAGAGGATAGGAGACGATAGAGGATAGGATAGGGGATTGTATAGGATAGAGGACAGGAGACGATAGAGGATAGGATAGGGTAGAGGATAGGATAGGATACAGTATAGGATAGGATAGAGGATAGGATATTATAGAGGATAGGATAGGATAGAGGATAGGATAGGATAGAGGATAGGATAGGATAGAGAATAGGATAGAGGATAGGATAGGGGATTGTATAGGATAGAGGACAGGAGACGATAGAGGATAGGATAGGATTGAGGATAGGATAGGATAGAGGAGAGGATAGGATAGAGGATTGGATAGGTTATTGGATAGGATAGAGGATAGGATAGGATAGAGGATAGTATAGGATAGAGGATAGGATAGGATAGAGGATAGTATAGGATAGAGGATAGGATAGTATAGAGGATAGGATAGGGGATTGGATAGGATAGAGTATAGGATACGATAGAGGATAGGATCGGATAGAGGATAGGATAGGGGATTGGATAGGATAGATAATTGGAGACGATAGAGGATAGGATAGGGGATTGTATAGGATAGAGAATAGGAGACGATAGAGGATAGGATAGGGGATTGTATAGGATAGAGGACAGGAGACGATAGAGGATAGGATAGGATAGAGGATAGGATAGGATAGGATACAGGATAGGATAGGATAGGATACAGGATAGGATAGGATAGAGGATAGGATAGGATAGAGGATAGGATAGGATAGAGGATAGGATAGGGGATTGTATAGGATAGAGGACAGGAGACGATAGAGGATAGGATAGGATAGAGGATAGGATAAGATAGAGCATAGGATATGATAGAGGATAGGATAGGATAGGATACAGGATAGGATAGGATAGAGGTTAGTATAGGATAGAGGATAGGATAGGATAGAGGATAGGATAGGATAGAGGATAGGATACGATAGATGATAGGATAGGATAGAGGATAGGATAGGGGATTGGATAGGATAGAGGATAGGATAGGGTAGAGGATAGGATCGGATAGAGGATAGGATAGGGGATTGGATAGGATAGAGTATAGGATACGATAGAGGATAGGATCGGATAGGGGAAAGGATAGGGGATTGGATAGGATAGAGGATAGGAGACGATAGAGGATATTATAGGGGATTGGATAGGATAGAGGATAGGAGACGATAGAGGATAGGATAGGGGATTGTATAGGATAGAGGACAGGAGACGATAGAGGATAGGATAGGATAGAGGATAGGATAGGATACAGTATAGGATAGGATAGAGGATAGGATAGGATAGAGGATAGGGTAGGATAGATTATAGAATAGGATAGAGGATAGGATAAGATAGCGGATAGGATAGGATTGAGGATAGGATAGGATAGAGGAAAGGATAGGATAGAGGATTGGATAGGTTATTGGATAGGATAGAGGATAGGATAGGATAGAGGATAGTATAGGATAGAGGATAGGATAGGATAGAGGATAGTATGGGATAGAGGATAGGATAGGTGATTGGATAGGATAGAGTATAGGATACGATAGAGGATAGGATCGGATAGAGGATAGGATAGGGGATTGGATAGGATAGACAATTGGAGACGATAGAGGATAGGATAGGGGATTGTATAGGATAGAGAATAGGAGACGATAGAGGATAGGATAGGGGATTGTATAGGATAGAGGACAGGAGACGATAGAGGATAGGATAGGATAGAGGATAGGATAGGATAGGATACAGGATAGGATAGGATACAGGATAGGATAGGATAGAGGATAGCATAGGATAGAGGATAGTATAGGATAGAGGATAGGATAGGATAGAGGATAGGATAAGATAGAGCATAGGATATGATAGAGGATAGGATAGGATAGAGGATAGCATAGGATAGAGGATAGGATAAGATAGCGGATAGGATAGGATTGAGGATAGGATAGGATAGAGGAAAGGATAGGATAGAGGATTGGATAGGTTATTGGATAGGATAGTGGATAGGATAGGATAGAGGATAGTATAGGATAGAGGATAGGATAGGATAGAGGATAGTATGGGATAGAGGATAGGATAGGATAGAGGATAGGATAGGGGATTGGATAGGATAGAGTATAGGATACGATAGAGGATAGGATCGGATAGAGGATAGGATAGGGGATTGGATAGGATAGACAATTGGAGACGATAGAGGATAGGATAGGGGATTGTATAGGATAGAGAATAGGAGACGATAGAGGATAGGATAGGGGATTGTATAGGATAGAGGACAGGAGACGATAGAGGATAGGATAGGATAGAGGATAGGATAGGATAGGATACAGGATAGGATAGGATAGAGGATAGGATAGGATAGAGGATAGTATAGGATAGAGGATAGGATAGGATAGAGGATAGGATAGGATAGAGAAAAGGGTAGGATTGAGGATAGGATAGGATAGAGGAAAGGATAGGATGGAGGATTGGATAGGTGATTGGATAGGATAGAGGATAGGATAAGATAGAGCATAGGATATGATAGAGGATAGGATAGGATAGAGGATAGCATAGGATAGAGGATAGGATAAGATAGAGGATAGGATAGGATAGAGGATAGGATAGGATAGAGGATAGGATAGGATAGAGGATAGGATAGGATATAGGATACGATAGGATAGATTATAGGATAGGATAGAGGATAGGATAGGATATAGGATACGATAGGATAGATTATAGGATAGGATAGAGGATAGGATAGGGTAGAGGATAGGATCGGATAGAGGATAGGATAGGGGATTGGATAGGATAGAGTATAGGATACGATAGAGGATAGGATCGGATAGGGGAAAGGATAGGGGATTGGATAGGATAGAGGATAGGAGACGATAGAGGATATTATAGGGGATTGGATAGGATAGAGGATAGGAGACGATAGAGGATAGGATAGGGGATTGTATAGGATAGAGGACAGGAGACGATAGAGGATAGGATAGGATAGAGGATAGGATAGGATACAGTATAGGATAGGATAGAGGATAGGATAGGATAGAGGATAGGGTAGGATAGATTATAGAATAGGATAGAGGATAGGATAAGATAGCGGATAGGATAGGATTGAGGATAGGATAGGATAGAGGAAAGGATAGGATAGAGGATTGGATAGGTTATTGGATAGGATAGAGGATAGGATAGGATAGAGGATAGTATAGGATAGAGGATAGGATAGGATAGAGGATAGTATGGGATAGAGGATAGGATAGGTGATTGGATAGGATAGAGTATAGGATAGGATAGAGGTTAGTATAGGATAGAGGATAGGATAGGATAGAGGATAGGATAGGATAGGATACAGGATAGGATAGGATAGAGGTTAGTATAGGATAGAGGATAGGATAGGATAGAGGATAGGATAGGGGATTGTATAGGATAGAGGACAGGAGACGATAGAGGATAGGATAGGATAGAGGATAGGATAGGATAGGATACAGGATAGGATAGGATAGAGGATAGCATAGGATAGAGGATAGTATAGGATAGAGGATAGGATAGGATAGAGGATAGGATAAGATAGAGCATAGGATATGATAGAGGATAGGATAGGATAGAGGATAGCATAGGATAGAGGATAGGATAAGATAGCGGATAGGATAGGATTGAGGATAGGATAGGATAGAGGAAAGGATAGGATAGAGGATTGGATAGGTTATTGGATAGGATAGTGGATAGGATAGGATAGAGGATAGTATAGGATAGAGGATAGGATAGGATAGAGGATAGTATGGGATAGAGGATAGGATAGGATAGAGGATAGGATAGGGGATTGGATAGGATAGAGTATAGGATACGATAGAGGATAGGATCGGATAGAGGATAGGATAGGGGATTGGATAGGATAGACAATTGGAGACGATAGAGGATAGGATAGGGGATTGTATAGGATAGAGAATAGGAGACGATAGAGGATAGGATAGGGGATTGTATAGGATAGAGGACAGGAGACGATAGAGGATAGGATAGGATAGAGGATAGGATAGGATAGGATACAGGATAGGATAGGATAGAGGATAGGATAGGATAGAGGATAGTATAGGATAGAGGATAGGATAGGATAGAGGATAGGATAGGATAGAGAAAAGGGTAGGATTGAGGATAGGATAGGATAGAGGAAAGGATAGGATGGAGGATTGGATAGGTGATTGGATAGGATAGAGGATAGGATAAGATAGAGCATAGGATATGATAGAGGATAGGATAGGATAGAGGATAGCATAGGATAGAGGATAGGATAAGATAGAGGATAGGATAGGATAGAGGATAGGATAGGATAGAGGATAGGATAGGATAGAGGATAGGATAGGATATAGGATACGATAGGATAGATTATAGGATAGGATAGAGGATAGGATAGGATATAGGATACGATAGGATAGATTATAGGATAGGATAGAGGATAGGATAGGGTAGAGGATAGGATCGGATAGAGGATAGGATAGGGGATTGGATAGGATAGAGTATAGGATACGATAGAGGATAGGATCGGATAGGGGAAAGGATAGGGGATTGGATAGGATAGAGGATAGGAGACGATAGAGGATATTATAGGGGATTGGATAGGATAGAGGATAGGAGACGATAGAGGATAGGATAGGGGATTGTATAGGATAGAGGACAGGAGACGATAGAGGATAGGATAGGGTAGAGGATAGGATAGGATACAGTATAGGATAGGATAGAGGATAGGATATTATAGAGGATAGGATAGGATAGAGGATAGGATAGGATAGAGGATAGGATAGGATAGAGAATAGGATAGAGGATAGGATAGGGGATTGTATAGGATAGAGGACAGGAGACGATAGAGGATAGGATAGGATTGAGGATAGGATAGGATAGAGGAGAGGATAGGATAGAGGATTGGATAGGTTATTGGATAGGATAGAGGATAGGATAGGATAGAGGATAGTATAGGATAGAGGATAGGATAGGATAGAGGATAGTATAGGATAGAGGATAGGATAGTATAGAGGATAGGATAGGGGATTGGATAGGATAGAGTATAGGATACGATAGAGGATAGGATCGGATAGAGGATAGGATAGGGGATTGGATAGGATAGATAATTGGAGACGATAGAGGATAGGATAGGGGATTGTATAGGATAGAGAATAGGAGACGATAGAGGATAGGATAGGGGATTGTATAGGATAGAGGACAGGAGACGATAGAGGATAGGATAGGATAGAGGATAGGATAGGATAGGATACAGGATAGGATAGGATAGAGGATAGGATAGGATAGAGGATAGGATAGGATAGAGGATAGGATAGGGGATTGTATAGGATAGAGGACAGGAGACGATAGAGGATAGGATAGGATAGAGGATAGGATAAGATAGAGCATAGGATATGATAGAGGATAGGATAGGATAGGATACAGGATAGGATAGGATAGAGGTTAGTATAGGATAGAGGATAGGATAGGATAGAGGATAGGATAGGATAGGATACAGGATAGGATAGGATAGAGGTTAGTATAGGATAGAGGATAGGATAGGATAGAGGATAGGATAGGGGATTGTATAGGATAGAGGACAGGAGACGATAGAGGATAGGATAGGGTAGAGGATAGGATAAGATAGAGCATAGGATATGATAGAGGATAGGATAGGATAGAGGATAGCATAGGATAGAGGATAGGATAAGATAGAGGATAGGATAGGATAGATTATAGGATAGGATAGAGGATAGGATAGGATAGAGGATAGGATAGGATTGAGGATAGGATAGGATAGAGGATAGGATACGATAAAGGATAGGATAGGGGATTGGATAGGATAGAGGATAGGATAGTGTAGAGGATAGGATCGGATAGAGGATAGGATAGGGGATTGGATAGGATAGAGTATAGGATACGATAGAGGATAGGATCGGATAGGGGAAAGGATAGGGGATTGGATAGGATAGAGGATAGGAGACGATAGAGGATATTATAGGGGATTGGATAGGATAGAGGATAGGAGACGATAGAGGATAGGACAGGGGATTGTATAGGATAGAGGACAGGAGACGATAGAGGATAGGATAGGATAGAGGATAGGATAGGATACAGTATAGGATAGGATAGAGGATAGGATAGGATAGAGGATAGGATAGGATAGAGTATAGGATAGGATAGAGGATAGGATAGGATAGAGGATAGGATAGAGGATAGGATAGGGGATTGTATAGGATAGAGGACAGGAGACGATAGAGGATAGGATAGGATAGAGGATAGGATAGCATACAGTATAGGATAGGATAGAGGATAGGATAGGATAGAGGATAGGATAGGATAGTGGATAGGATAGGATGAAGTATAGGATAGAATTGAGGATAGGATAGGATAGAGGATAGGATAGGATAGAGGATAGGATAGGATAGAGGATAGGATAGGATAGAGGATAGGTTAGGATAGAGGATAGGATAGAATTGAGGATAGGATAGGCTTGAGGATAGGATAGGATAGAGGATAGGATAGAGGATAGAGGATAGGATAGGATAGAGGATAGGATAGGATAGGGAATAGGATAGGATAGAGGATAGGATAGGATAGAGGATAGGATACGATAGAGGATAGGATAGGATACAGGATAGGATAGGATAGAGTATAGGATATAGGATGGATAGGATAGAGGATAGGATAGGACAGAGGATTGGATAGAGGATAGAGGATAGGATAGAGGATAGGATAGAGGATTGTATAGCATAGGGGATATTATAGGATAGAGGGTAGGATAGGATAGCGGATAGGATAGGATATAGGATAGGATAGGATAGAGATTAGGATGGGATTGAGGATAGGATAGGTTTGAGGGTAGGACGGGATAGACGAGAGGTTAGAGGATTGGATAGGATTTAGGATAGGATACGATAGAGGATAGGATAGGATAGGCGATAGGATAGAGAATAGGATAGGATAGAGGATAGGCTAGAATAGAGGATAGGATTGGATAGAGGATAGGATAGGATAGAGGATAGGATAGAGGATAGAGGATAGGATAGAGGGTAGGATAGAGGATTGGATGGGATAGGGGATATTATAGGATAGAGGGTATGATAGGATAGCGGATAGGATAGGATATAGGATAGGATAGGAAAGAGGATAGGATAGGATGGAGGATAGGATAGAGGATAGAGGATAGGATAGAGGGTTGGATAGAGGATTGGATGGGATAGGGGATATTATAGGATAGAGGGTAGGATAGGATAGCGGATAGGATAGGATATAGGATAGGATAGGAAAGAGGATAGGATAGGATTGAGGGTAGGATGGGATAGAGGATAGGATAGGATAGAGGATAGGATAGGATAGAGGATAGGATAGGATAGAGGATAGGATAGGGGATTGGATAGGATAGAGCAGCGGATAGAGGATACGATATGATTCTGGATAGGATAGGATAGAGCAGACGATAGCGGATAGGATAGGGGATTGGATTGGATAGAGGATAGGATAGGATAGAGCATAGGATATGATAGAGGATATGATAGGATACAGGATATGATAGGATTGATGATAGGACGGGATAGAGGAGAGGATAGAGAATTGGATAGGATTTAGGATAGGATACGATAGAGGATAGGATAGGATAGACGATAGGATAGAGGATAGGCTAGGATAGAGGATAGGATTGGATAGAGTATAGGAGAGAGGATAGGATAGAGGATTGGATAGGATAGGGGATATTATAGGATAGAGGGTAGGATAGGATAGGATATAGGATAGGATAGGAAAGGGGATAGGATAGGATTGAGGGTAGGATGGGAAAGAGGATAGGATAGGATAGATGATAGGATAGGATAGAGGATAGGATATGGGATTGGATAGGATAGAGCAGACGATAGCGGATAGGATAGGGGATTGGATTGGATAGAGGATAGGATATGACAGAGGATAGGATAGGATAGACGATAGGATAGAGAATAGGATAGGATAGAGGATAGGCTAGGATAGAGGATAGGATTGGATAGAGGATAGGATAGGATAGAGGATAGGATAGAGGATAGAGGATAGGATGGAGGATAGGATAGAGGATTGGATAGGATAGGGGATATTATAGGTTAGAGGGTAGGATAGGATACCGTATAGGATAGGATATAGGATAGGATAGGAAAGAGGATAGGATAGGATAGAGGGTAGAATGGGATAGCGGATAGGATAGGATATAGGATAGGATAGGAAAGAGGATGGGATAGGATAGAGGATGGGATGGGATAGAGGATAGGCTAGGATTGAGGGTAGGATATGATAGAGGATAGGATAGGATAGAGGATAGGATAGGATAGAGGATAGGATAGGATAGAGGATAGGATAGGATAGAGGATAGGATAGAGGATAGAGGATAGGATAGAGGATAGGATAGAGGATAGGATAGAGGATTGGATAGGATAGGGGATATTATATGATAGAGGGTAGGATAGGATAGGGGATTGGATAGGATAGAGGATGGGATAGGATAGAGGATAGGATAGAGGATTGGTTAGAGGATTGGATAGGGTAGGGGATATTATAGGATAGAGGGTAGGATAGGATAGCGGATAGGATAGGATATAGGATAGGATAGGAAAGAGGATAGGATAGGATAGAGGGTAGGATGGGATAGAGGATAGGATAGGATAGAGGATAGGATAGGATAGAGGATAGGATAGGGGATTGGATAGGATAGAGGATAGGATAGAGGATTGGGTAGGATAGAGGATAGGATAGGGGATTGGATAGGATAGAGGATAGGATAGGATAGAGGATATTATAGGATAGAGGATACGATAGGATAGAGGATAGGATAGGATAGAGGATAGGATAGGACAGAGGATTGGATAGGAAACAGGATAGCATTGCAGATAGGATAGGATAGAGGATAGGATAGAGGATAGGATAGAGGATTGGATAAAGAATAGGTTAGAGGATTGGATAGGATAGAGGATAGGATTGGGGATTGGAGAGGATTGGATAGGATAGAGGATAGGATAGGATAGAGGGTAGGATAGGATAGCGGATAGGATAGGATATAGGATAGGATAGGAAAGAGGATAGGATAGGATGGAGGATAGGATAGAGGATAGAGGATAGGATAGAGGGTTGGATAGAGGATTGGATGGGATAGGGGATATTATAGGATAGAGGGTAGGATAGGATAGCGGATAGGATAGGATATAGGATAGGATAGGAAAGAGGATATGATAGGATTGAGGGTAGGATGGGATAGAGGATAGGATAGGATAGAGGATAGGATAGGATAGAGGATAGGATAGGATAGAGGATAGGATAGGGGATTGGATAGGATAGAGCAGAGGATAGAGGATACGATATGATTCTGGATAGGATAGGATAGAGCAGACGATAGCGGATAGGATAGGGGATTGGATTGGATAGAGGATAGGATAGGATAGAGCATAGGATATGATAGAGGATATGATAGGATACAGGATATGATAGGATTGATGATAGGACGGGATAGAGGAGAGGATAGAGAATTGGATAGGATTTAGGATAGGATACGATAGAGGATAGGATAGGATAGACGATAGGATAGAGGATAGGCTAGGATAGAGGATAGGATTGGATAGAGTATAGGAGAGAGGATAGGATAGAGGATTGGATAGGATAGGGGATATTATAGGATAGAGGGTAGGATAGGATAGGATATAGGATAGGATAGGAAAGAGGATAGGATAGGATTGAGGGTAGGATGGGTAAGAGGATAGGATAGGATAGAGGATAGGATAGGATAGAGGATAGGATATGGGATTGGATAGGATAGAGCAGACGATAGCGGATAGGATAGGGGATTGGATTGGATAGAGGATAGGATATGACAGAGGATAGGATAGGATAGACGATAGGATAGAGAATAGGATAGGATAGAGGATAGGCTAGGATAGAGGATAGGATTGGATAGAGGATAGGATAGGATAGAGGATAGGATAGAGGATAGAGGATAGGATGGAGGATAGGATAGAGGATTGGATAGGATAGGGGATATTATAGGATAGAGGGTAGGATAGGATACCGGATAGGATAGGATATAGGATAGGATAGGAAAGAGGATAGGATAGGATAGAGGGTAGGATGGGATAGCGGATAGGATAGGATATCGGATAGGATAGGAAAGAGGATGGGATAGGATAGAGGATCGGATGGGATAGAGGATAGGCTAGGATTGAGGGTAGGATAGGATAGTGGATAGGATAATATAGAGCAGACGATAGAGGATACGATATGATTCATAATAGGATAGGATAGAGCAGACGATAGCGGATAGGATAGGATAGAGCAGACGATAGAGAATACGATATGATTCAGGATAGGATAGGATAGAGCAGACGATAGCGGATAGGATAGGGGATTGGATAGGATAGAGAATAGGATAGGATAGAGGATTGACTAGGATAGAGGATAGGATAGGATAGAGGATAGGATAGGATAGAGGATAGGATAGGATAGAGGATAGGATAGGATATAGGATAGGATAGAGGATAGAGGATAGGATAGAGGATAGGATAGAGGATAGGATAGAGGATTGGATAGGATAGGGGATATTATAGGATAGAGGGTAGGATAGGATAGCGGATAGGATAGGATATAGGATAGGATAGGAAAGAGGATAGGATAGGATAGAGGGTAGGATAGAGGATAGAGGATAGGATAGAGGATAGGATAGAGGACTGGATAGGATAGGGGATATTATAGGATAGAGGGTAGGATAGGATAGGGGATTGGATAGGATAGAGGATAGGATAGGATAGAGGATAGGATAGGATAGAGGATAGGATAGAGGATTGGTTAGAGGATTGGATAGGGTAGGGGATATTATAGGATAGAGGGTAGGATATAGGATTGGATATGATAGAGAATAGGATATAGGATTGGATATGATAGAGGATAGGATACTATAGACGATAGGATAGGGGATTGGATATTATAGAGGATAGGATAGGATTGAGGATAGGATAGGTTAGAGGCTCGGATATTATAGAGGATAGGATATAATACAGGATATGATAGGATAGATGATATTATAGGGTAGAGGACGGGATAGGATAGAGGACGATCTTATGGAGGATAGGATAGGATGGAGGAAAGTATAGGGTAGTGGAAAGGATAGGATAGAGGATAGGATAGGGGATTGGATAGGAGAGAGGATAGGAGGCGAAAGAGGATGGGATTGGATAGAGAATAGGATAGAGGATAGGATAGCGGATTGGATAGGATAGAGGATATTATAGGATAGAGGATGGGATAGGATAGTGGATAGGATAGGATGAAGTATAGGATAGAATTGAGGATAGGATAGGATAGAGGATAGGATAGGATAGAGGATAGGACAGGATAGAGGATAGGATATGATAGGGAATAGGATAGGATAGAGGACAGGATAGGATAGAGGATAGTATTGGATAGAGGATAGGACAGGGTAGAGGATAGGATAGGATAGAGGATAGGATAGGATAGAGGATAGGATAGGATAGATTATAGGGTAGGATAGAAGATAGGATAGGATTCAGGATAGGATAGGATAGAGGATAGGATAAGATAGAGGATAGGATAGAGGATTGGATAGGATAGGATAAGATAGAGGATAAGATAGGGGATTGGATAGGATAAGGGATAGGATCGCATAGAGGATAAGATAGGGGATTGGATAGGATAGAGTATAGGATACGATAGAGGATCGGATAGGATACAGGATAGGATAGGGGATTGGATAGGATAGAGGATAGGAGACGATAGAGGATAGGATAGGGGATTGGATAGGATAGAGAATAGGATTGGATAGAGAATAGGATAGAGGAGAGGATAGGATAGAGGAAAGGATAGGATAGGATAGAGGATAGGATAGAGGATAGGATAGGATAGCGGATAGGATAGGATAGAGGATAGGATAGGATAGAGCATAGGATAGGATAGAGGATACGATAGGATAGAGGATAGGATAGAGGATAGGATATAGGATTGGATAGGATACGATAGGATAGATTATAGGATAGGATAGAGGATAGGATAGGGTAGAGGATAGGATCGGATAGAGGATAGGATAGGGGATTGGATAGGATAGAGTATAGGATACGATAGAGGATAGGATCGGATAGGGGAAAGGATAGGGGATTGGATAGGATAGAGGATAGGAGACGATAGAGGATATTATAGGGGATTGGATAGGATAGAGGACAGGAGACGATAGAGGATAGGATAGGATAGAGGATAGGATAGGATAGAGGATAGGATAGGATAGAGGATAGGATAGGATAGAGGATAGGATTGGATAGAGGATAGGATAGGATAGAGGATAGGGTAGAGGATAGGATAGAGGATTGGATAGGATAGGGGATATTATAGGATAGAGGATAGGACAGGATAGCGGATAGGATAGGATATAGGATTGGATAGGATAGAGGATAGGATAGGATAGATGATACGAAATTATAGAGGATAGGATAGGATAGAGGATAGCATCGGATAGCGGATAGGATAGGGGATTGGATAGGATAGAGGATAGAATAGGATAGAGGATAGGATACGATCGGATAGAGCATAGGATAGGGGATTGGATAGGATAGAGGGTAGGATAGGATAGCGGATAGGATAGCATATAGGATTGGAAAGGATAGGGGATAGGATAGGATAAAGGGTCGGATAGGATAGAGGATAGAATAGGATAGAGGATAGGATAGGATAACGGATCGGATAGGATATAGGATTGGATAGGATAGAGGATAGAATAGGATAGAGGATAGGATAGGATAACGGATCGGATAGGATATAGGATTGGATAGGATAGAGGATAGGATACGATAAAGGATAGGATAGGGGATTGGATAGGATAGAGGATAGGATAGTGTAGAGGATAGGATCGGATAGAGGATAGGATAGGGGATTGGATAGGATAGAGTATAGGATACGATAGAGGATAGGATCGGATAGGGGAAAGGATAGGGGATTCGAAAGGATAGAGGATAGGAGACGATAGAGGATATTATAGGGGATTGGATAGGATAGAGGATAGGAGACGATAGAGGATAGGACAGGGGATTGTATAGGATAGAGGACAGGAGATGATAGAGGATAGGATAGGATAGAGGATAGGATAGGATACAGTATAGGATAGGATAGAGGATAGGATAGGATAGAGGATAGGATAGGATACAGTATAGGATAGGATAGAGGATAGGATAGGATAGAGGATAGGATAGGATAGAGTATAGGATAGGATAGAGGATAGGATAGGATAGAGGATAGGATAGAGGATAGGATAGGGGATTGTATAGGATAGAGGACAGGAGACGATAGAGGATAGGATAGGATAGAGGATAGGATAGCATACAGTATAGGATAGGATAGAGGATAGGATAATATAGAGGATAGGATAGGATAGTGGATAGGATAGGATGAAGTATAGGATAGAATTGAGGATAGGATAGGATAGAGGATAGGATAGGATAGAGGATAGGATAGGATAGAGGATAGGATAGGATAGAGGATAGGTTAGGATAGAGGATAGGATAGAATTGAGGATAGGATAGGCTTGAGGATAGGATAGGATAGAGGATAGGATAGGATAGAGGATAGGATAGGATAGAGGATAGGATAGGATAGAGGATAGGATAGGATAGGGAATAGGATAGGATAGAGGATAGGATAGGATAGAGGATAGGATACGATAGAGGATAGGATAGGATACAGGATAGGATAGGATAGAGTATAGGATATAGGATGGATAGGATAGAGGATAGCATAGGACAGACGATAGGATAGAGGATAGGCTAGGATAGAGGATAGGATTGGATAGAGTATAGGAGAGAGGATAGGATAGAGGATTGGATAGGATAGGGGATATTATAGGATAGAGGGTAGGATAGGATAGGATATAGGATAGGATAGGAAAGGGGATAGGATAGGATTGAGGGTAGGATGGGAAAGAGGATAGGATAGGATAGATGATAGGATAGGATAGAGGATAGGATATGGGATTGGATAGGATAGAGCAGACGATAGCGGATAGGATAGGGGATTGGATTGGATAGAGGATAGGATATGACAGAGGATAGGATAGGATAGACGATAGGATAGAGAATAGGATAGGATAGAGGATAGGCTAGGATAGAGGATAGGATTGGATAGAGGATAGGATAGGATAGAGGATAGGATAGAGGATAGAGGATAGGATGGAGGATAGGATAGAGGATTGGATAGGATAGGGGATATTATAGGTTAGAGGGTAGGATAGGATACCGGATAGGATAGGATATAGGATAGGATAGGAAAGAGGATAGGATAGGATAGAGGGTAGAATGGGATAGCGGATAGGATAGGATATAGGATAGGATAGGAAAGAGGATGGGATAGGATAGAGGATGGGATGGGATAGAGGATAGGCTAGGATTGAGGGTAGGATAGGATAGAGGATAGGATAGGATAGAGGATAGGATAGGATAGAGGATAGGATAGGATAGAGGATAGGATAGGATAGAGGATAGGATAGAGGATAGAGGATAGGATAGGGGATATTATAGGATAGAGGGTAGGATAGGATAGGGGATTGGATAGGATAGAGGATGGGATAGGATAGAGGATAGGATAGAGGATTGGTTAGAGGATTGGATAGGGTAGGGGATATTATAGGATAGAGGGTAGGATAGGATAGCGGATAGGATAGGATATAGGATAGGATAGGAAAGAGGATAGGATAGGATAGAGGGTAGGATGGGATAGAGGATAGGATAGGATAGAGGATAGGATACGATAGAGGATATGATAGGATAGAGGATAGGATAGGATAGAGGATAGGTTAGGATTGAGGGTAGGATAGGATAATGGATAGGATAGGATAGAGCAGAGGATAGAGGATACGATATGATTCAGGTTAGGATAGGATAGAGCAGACGATAGCGTATTGGATAGTATAGAGGAGAGGATACAGGATAGGATATAATAGAGGATAGGATAGGATAGAGGATAGGATAGGGGATTGGATCGGATAGAGGATAGGATAGGATAGAGGATAGGAAAGGTACAGGATAGGATAGGGGATTGGATAGGATAGAGGATAGGATAGAGGATACCATAGGATAGAGGATTGGATAGGATAGCCGATAGGATAGGATAGAGGATAGGATAGGATAGAGGATAGAGGATAGGATAGGAAAGGATAGGATAGGATAGAGGATAGGATAGGATAGAGGATAACATAGGGGATTGGATATAATAGAGGATAGGAGACGACAGAGGATAGTATAGGATATAGGATTGAATAGGATACGATAGAGGATAGGATAGGATAGGATAACGGATAGGTTAGGATGGAGTATAGGATACGAATGAGGAAAGGATAGGGTTGATGATAGGATAGGATAGAGGATAGGATAGGATAGAGGATAGGATAGGATAGAGGATAATATAGGATAGAGGATAGGATAGGAAAGGATAGGATAGGATAGAGGATAGGATAGGATAGAGTATAGGATATAGGATTGTATAGGATACGACAGAGTATAGGAGAGGATAGGATAGATGATTTTGTAGGATAGAGGGTAGGATAGGATAGCGGATAGTATAAGATATAGGATAGGATAGGAAAGAGGATAGGATAGGATAGAGGGTAGGATGGGATAGAGGATAGGATAGGATAGAGGATAGGATAGGATAGAGGATAGGATAGGGGATTGGATAGGATAGAGGATAGGATAGGATAGAGTATAGGATATAGGATTGTATAGGATACGACAGAGTATAGGAGAGGATAGGATAGATGATTTTGTAGGATAGAGGGTAGGATAGGATAGCGGATAGTATAAGATATAGGATAGGATAGGAAAGAGGATAGGATAGGATAGAGGGTAGGATGGGATAGAGGATAGGATAGGATAGAGGATAGGATAGGATAGAGGATAGGATAGGGGATTGGATAGGATAGAGGATAGGATAGAGGATTGGATAGGATACAGGATAGGATAGGGGATTGGATAGGATAGAGGATAGGATAGGATAGAGGATATTATAGGATAGAGGATACGATAGGATAGAGGATAGGATAGGATAGAGGATAGGATAGGACAGAGGATTGGATAGGAAACAGGATAGCATTGCAGATAGGATAGGATAGAGGATAGGATAGAGGATAGGATAGAGGATTGGATAAAGAATAGGTTAGAGGATTGGATAGGATAGAGGATAGGATTGGGGATTGGAGAGGATTGGATAGGATAGAGGATAGGATAGGATAGAGGGTAGGATAGGATAGCGGATAGGATAGGATATAGGATAGGATAGGAAAGAGGATAGGATAGGATGGAGGATAGGATAGAGGATAGAGGATAGGATAGAGGGTTGGATAGAGGATTGGATGGGATAGGGGATATTATAGGATAGAGGGTAGGATAGGATAGCGGATAGGATAGGATATAGGATAGGATAGGAAAGAGGATATGATAGGATTGAGGGTAGGATGCGATAGAGGATAGGATAGGATAGAGGATAGGATAGGATAGAGGATAGGATAGGATAGAGGATAGGATAGGGGATTGGATAGGATAGAGCAGAGGATAGAGGATACGATATGATTCTGGATAGGATAGGATAGAGCAGACGATAGCGGATAGGATAGGGGATTGGATTGGATAGAGGATAGGATAGGATAGAGCATAGGATATGATAGACGATATGATAGGATACAGGATATGATAGGATTGATGATAGGACGGGATAGAGGAGAGGATAGAGAATTGGATAGGATTTAGGATAGGATACGATAGAGGATAGGATAGGATAGACGATAGGATAGAGGATAGGCTAGGATAGAGGATAGGATTGGATAGAGTATAGGAGAGAGGATAGGATAGAGGATTGGATAGGATAGGGGATATTATAGGATAGAGGGTAGGATAGGATAGGATATAGGATAGGATAGGAAAGAGGATAGGATAGGATTGAGGGTAGGATGGGAAAGAGGATAGGATAGGATAGAGGATAGGATAGGATAGAGGATAGGATATGGGATTGGATAGGATAGAGCAGACGATAGCGGATAGGATAGGGGATTGGATTGGATAGAGGATAGGATATGACAGAGGATAGGATAGGATAGACGATAGGATAGAGAATAGGATAGGATAGAGGATAGGCTAGGATAGAGGATAGGATTGGATAGAGGATAGGATAGGATAGAGGATAGGATAGAGGATAGAGGATAGGATGGAGGATAGGATAGAGGATTGGATAGGATAGGGGATATTATAGGATAGAGGGTAGGATAGGATACCGGATAGGATAGGATATAGGATAGGATAGGAAAGAGGATAGGATAGGATAGAGGGTAGGATGGGATAGCGGATAGGATAGGATATCGGATAGGATAGGAAAGAGGATGGGATAGGATAGAGGATGGGATGGGATAGAGGATAGGCTAGGATTGAGGGTAGGATAGGATAGTGGATAGGATAATATAGAGCAGACGATAGAGGATACGATATGATTCATAATAGGATAGGATAGAGCAGACGATAGCGGATAGGATAGGATAGAGCAGACGATAGAGAATACGATATGATTCAGGATAGGATAGGATAGAGCAGACGATAGCGGATAGGATAGGGGATTGGATAGGATAGAGAATAGGATAGGATAGAGGATTGACTAGGATAGAGGATAGGATAGGATAGAGGATAGGATAGGATAGAGGATAGGACAGGATAGAGGATAGGATAAGATAGAGGATAGGATAGAGGATAGAGGATAGGATAGAGGATAGGATAGAGGATAGGATAGAGGATTGGATAGGATAGGGGATATTATAGGATAGAGGGTAGGATAGGATAGGGGATTGGATAGGATAGAGGATAGGATAGGATAGAGGATAGGATAGGATAGAGGATAGGATAGAGGATTGGTTAGAGGATTGGATAGGGTAGGGGATATTATAGGATAGAGGGTAGGATAGGATAGCGGATAGGATAGGATATAGGATAGGATAGGAAAGAGGATAGGATAGGATAGAGGGTAGGATGGGATAGAGGATAGGATAGGATAGAGGATAGGATACGATAGAGGATATGATAGGATAGAGGATAGGATAGGATAGAGGATAGGATAGGATTGAGGGTAGGATAGGATAGTGGATAGGATAGGATAGAGCAGAGGATAGAGGATACGATATGATTCAGGTTAGGATAGGATAGAGCAGACGATAGCGTATTGGATAGTATAGAGGAGAGGATACAGGATAGGATATAATAGAGGATAGGATAGGATAGAGGATAGGATAGGATAGAGGATAGTATAGGATAGTGAATAGGCTAGGATAGATGATATTATTGGATAGAGGATACAATATGATAGAGGATAGGATAGGGGATTGGATCGGATAGAGGATAGGATAGGATATAGGATAACATAGGGGATTGGATATAATAGAGGATAGGAGACGACAGAGGATAGTATAGGATATAGGATTGAATAGGATACGATAGAGGATAGGATAGGATAGGATAACGGATAGGTTAGGATGGAGTATAGGATACGAATGAGGATAGGATAGGGTTGAGGATAGGATAGGATAGAGGATATAATAGAGGATAGGATAGGATAGAGGATAGTATAGGATAGTGAATAGGATAGGATAGATGATATTATTGGATAGAGGATACAATATGATATAGGATAGGATAGGTAATTGGATCGGATAGAGGATAGGATAGGATAGAGGATAGGATAGGATAGAGGATAGGATAGGATAGAGGATAGGATAGGAAAGGATAGGATAGGATAGAGGATAGGATAGGATAGAGTATAGGATATAGGATTGTATAGGATACGACAGAGTATAGGAGAGGATAGGATAGATGATTTTGTAGGATAGAGGGTAGGATAGGATAGCGGATAGTATAAGATATAGGATAGGATAGGAAAGAGGATAGGATAGGATAGAGGGTAGGATGGGATAGAGGATAGGATAGGATAGAGGATAGGATAGGATAGAGGATAGGATAGGGGATTGGATAGGATAGAGGATAGGATAGAGGATTGGATAGGATAGAGGATAGGATAATGGATTGGATAGGATAGAGGATAGGATAGGATAGAGGATATTATAGGATAGAGGATACGATAGGATAGAGGATAGGATAGGATAGAGGATAGGATAGGACAGAGGATTGGATAGGAAACAGGATAGCATTGCAGATAGGATAGGATAGAGGATAGGATAGAGGATAGGATAGAGGATTGGATAAAGAATAGGTTAGAGGATTGGATAGGATAGAGGATAGGATTGGGGATTGGAGAGGATTGGATAGGATAGAGGATAGGATAGGATAGAGGATATTATAGGATAGAGGATAGGTTGGGATACAGAATTGGATAGGATACAGGATTGCATTTAGGATAGGATAGAATAGAGGATAGGATAGAGGATAGGATAGATCATATTATAGGATCTAGGATAGGATAAGATAAATAATAGAATTTGATAGTGGATGGGATAGGATAGGGTAGGATAGGATAGGATAGGATAGGATAGGATATTATAGGATAGAGGATAGGATGGGATAGACGATGGGATAGGATAGAGGATACGATATGAAACAGGATAGGATAGGATAGAGGATATTATAGGATAGAGGATAGGTTAGGATAGAGGATATTATAGGATAGGAGATAGGATAGGATAGCGGATAGGTTAGGATGGAGTATACGCTACGAATGAGGATAGGATAGGGTTGAAGATAGGATAGGATAGGATAGGATAGGATAGAAGATAGGATAGGACAGAGGATAGGATAGGATAGAGGAAAGGATAGGACAGAGGATAGGATAGGATGTAGGATAGGATATGATAGAGGATAGGATAGGATAGAGGATAGGATAGGATAGAGGATAGGATAGGATAGAGGATAGGATAGGATAGAGGATAGGATAGGATAGAGGATAGGATAGGATAGTAGATAGGATAGGATAGAGGATAGGATAGGATAGAGGATAGGATAGGATAGAGGATAGGATAGGATAGAGGATAGGATGGGATAGAGGATGGGATAGGATAGAGGATACGATATGAAACAGGATAGGATAGGATAGAGGATATTATAGGATAGAGGATAGGTTAGGATAGAGGTTATTATACTATAGAGGATAGGAGAGGATAGAGGACAGGATACAATAGAGGATAGGATAGGATAGAGGATAGGATAGGATAGTGGATAGGATAGAATAGAGGATAGGATAGGATAGGATAGAGGATAGGATAGAGGATTGGATAGGATAGAGGATATTATAGGATAGGAGATAGGATAGGATAGCGGATAGGATAGGATAGGATAGAAGATAGGATAGGATAGAGGATAGGATAGGATAGAGGATAGGACAGGATAGAGGATAGGATAGGATAGGATAGAGGCTAGGATAGAGGATAGGATAGAGGATAGGATAGAGGATTGGATAGGATAGAGGATATTATAGAATAGAAGATAGGATAGGATAGCGGATAGGTTAGGATGGAGTATAGGATACGAATGAGGATAGGATAGGGTTGAGGATAGGATAGGATAGGAGAGAGGATAGGATATAGGATTGGATATGATAGAGGATAGGATACGATAGACGATATGATAGGAGA
This sequence comes from Halictus rubicundus, assembly GCF_050948215.1. Classification (NCBI taxonomy): domain Eukaryota; kingdom Metazoa; phylum Arthropoda; class Insecta; order Hymenoptera; family Halictidae; genus Halictus; species Halictus rubicundus. The sequence continues at coordinate 435,869 of NW_027488610.1, forward strand.
TTGGATAGGATAGAGGATAGGATAGGATTGAGGATAGGATAGGTTAGAGGCTCGGATATTATAGAGGATAGGATATAATACATGATATCATAGGATAGATGATATTATAGGTTAGAGGACGGGATAGGATAGAGGATACGATCTTATGGAGGATAGGATAGGGTAGAGGAAAGTATAGGGTAGTGGAAAGGATAGGATAGAGGATAGGATAGGGGATTGGATAGGATAGAGGATAGGAGACGAAAGAGGATAGGATTGGATAGAGAATAGGATAGAGGATAGGATAGAGGATTGGATAGGATAGAGGATATTATAGGATAGAGGATAGGATAGGATAGCGGATAGGATAGGATGGAGTATAGGATAGAATTGATGATAGGATAGGCTTGAGGATAGGATAGGATAGAGGATAGGAGAGGATAGAGGATAGGATAGGATAGAGGATAGGATAGGATAGAGGATAGGATAGGATAGAGGATAGGATAGAGGATAGGATAGGATAGATTATAGGGTAGGATAGAGGATAGGATTGGATTCAGGATAGGATAGGATTGGATAGAGAATAGGTTAGGATAGAGAATAGGATAGGATAGAGGATAGGATAGGATAGAGGATAGGATAGGATAGAGGTTAGGATAGGATAGAGAATAGGATAGGATAGAGGATAGGCCGGGATAGAGGATGGGATAGAGGATTGGTTAGGATAGAGGATATAATACGATAGAGGATAGGACACGATATAGGATAGGATAGGATAGACGATAGGGTAGGATAGAGGATACGATAGGATAGAGGATAGGATAGAGAATAGGATAGAGGAATGGATAGGATAGGATAAGATAGAGGATAGGATAGAGGATCTGATAGGAGAGGATAAGATAGAGGATAAGATAGGGGATTGGATAGGATAAGGGATAGGATCGGATAGAGGATAAGATAGGGGATTGGATAGGATAGAGTATAGGATACGATAGAGGATCGGATAGGATAGAGGATAGGATAGAGGATAGGATAGGATAGAGGATAGGATAGGATAGAGCATAGGATAGGATAGAGGATAGGATAGGATAGAGGATAGGATAGGATAGAGGATAGGATAGGATAGGATAAAGGATAGGATAGAGGATAGGATAGAGGATAGGATAGAGGATAGGATAGAGGATTGGATAGGATAGAGGATATTATAGAATAGAAGATAGGATAGGATAGCGGATAGGTTAGGATGGAGTATAGGATACGAATGAGGATAGGATAGGGTTGAGGATAGGATAGGATAGGATAGAGGATAGGATATAGGATTGGATATGATAGATGATAGGATACGATAGACGATATGATAGGGGATTGGATAGGATAGAGGATAGGATAGGATTGAGGATAGGATAGGTTAGAGGCTCGGATATTATAGAGGATAGGATATAATACAAGATATGATAGGATAGATGATATTATAGGATAGAGGACGGGATAGGATAGGGGATACGATCTTATGGAGGATAGGATAGGGTAGAGGAAAGTATAGGGTAGTGGAAAGGATAGGATAGAGGATAGGATAGGGGATTGGATAGGATAGAGGATAGGAGGCGAAAGAGGATAGGATTGGATAGAGAATAGGATAGAGGATAGGATAGAGGATTGGACAGGATAGAGGATAGGATAGAGGATAGGATAGGATAGATTATAGGGTAGGATAGAGGATAGGGTAGGATAGAGGATACGATAGGATAGAGGATAGGATAGGATAGAGGATAGGATCGGATAGAGGATAAGATAGGGGATTGGATAGGATAGAGTATAGGATACGATAGAGGATCGGATAGGATAGAGGATAGGATAGGGGATTGGATAGGATAGAGGATAGGAGACGATAGAGGATAGGATAGGGGATTGGATAGGATAGAGGATATTATAATGTAGAGGATAGGATAGGATAGCGGATATGTTAGGATGGAGTATACGATACGAATGAGGATAGGGTTACGAATCAAATAGGGTTGAAGATAGGATAGGATAGGATAGAGGATAGGATAGGATAGAGGATAGGATAGGATAGAGGATAGGATAGGATAGAGGATAGGATAGAGGATAGGATAGGATTGAGGATAGGATAGGATAGAGGATAGGATAGGATAGGATAGAGGATAGGATAGGATAGGATAGATGATAGGATAGAGGATACGATAGGATAGAGGATAGGATAGGATAGGGTGGTGGATAGGATAGGAGAGGGGATAGGATAGGATAGAGGATAGGATAGGATAGAGGATAGGATAGGATAGAGGATAGGATAGGATAGAGGATAGGATAGGATAGGATAGAGGATAGGATAGAATATAGGATAGAGGATTGGATAGGATAGAGGATATTATAGAATAGAAGATAGGATAGGATAGCGGATAGGTTAGGATGGAGTATAGGATCCGAATGAGGATAGGATAGAGTTGAGGATAGCGGATAGGATAGGATAGAGCAGACGATAGAGAATACGATATGATTCAGGATAGGATAGGATAGAGCAGACGATAGCGGATAGGATAGGGGATTGGATAGGATAGAGAATAGGATAGGATAGAGGATTGACTAGGATAGAGGATAGGATAGGATAGAGGATAGGATAGGATAGAGGATAGGATAGGATAGAGGATAGGATAGGATAGAGGATAGGATAGAGGATAGAGGATAGGATAGAGGATAGGATAGAGGATAGGATAGAGGATTGGATAGGATAGGGGATATTATAGGATAGAGGGTAGGATAGGATAGCGGATAGGATAGGATATAGGATAGGATAGGAAAGAGGATAGGATAGGATAGAGGGTAGGATAGAGGATAGAGGATAGGATAGAGGATAGGATAGAGGACTGGATAGGATAGGGGATATTATAGGATAGAGGGTAGGATAGGATAGGGGATTGGATAGGATAGAGGATAGGATAGGATAGAGGATAGGATTGGATAGAGGATAGGATAGAGGATTGGTTAGAGGATTGGATAGGGTAGGGGATATTATAGGATAGAGGGTAGGATAGGATAGCGGATAGGATAGGATATAGGATAGGATAGGAAAGAGGATAGGATAGGATAGAGGGTAGGATGGGATAGAGGATAGGATAGGATAGAGGATAGGATACGATAGAGGATATGATAGGATAGAGGATAGGATAGGATAGAGGATAGGATAGGATTGAGGGTAGGATAGGATAGTGGATAGGATAGGATAGAGCAGAGGATAGAGGATACGATATGATTCAGGTTAGGATAGGATAGAGCAGACGATAGCGTATTGGATAGTATAGAGGAGAGGATACAGGATAGGATATAATAGAGGATAGGATAGGATAGAGGATAGGATAGGATAGGATAGAGGATAGGATAGAATATAGGATAGAGGATTGGATAGGATAGAGGATATTATAGAATAGAAGATAGGATAGGATAGCGGATAGGTTAGGATGGAGTATAGGATCCGAATGAGGATAGGATAGAGTTGAGGATAGCGGATAGGATAGGATAGAGCAGACGATAGAGAATACGATATGATTCAGGATAGGATAGGATAGAGCAGACGATAGCGGATAGGATAGGGGATTGGATAGGATAGAGAATAGGATAGGATAGAGGATTGACTAGGATAGAGGATAGGATAGGATAGAGGATAGGATAGGATAGAGGATAGGATAGGATAGAGGATAGGATAGGATAGAGGATAGGATAGAGGATAGAGGATAGGATAGAGGATAGGATAGAGGATAGGATAGAGGATTGGATAGGATAGGGGATATTATAGGATAGAGGGTAGGATAGGATAGCGGATAGGATAGGATATAGGATAGGATAGGAAAGAGGATAGAGAATACGATATGATTCAGGATAGGATAGGATAGAGCAGACGATAGCGGATAGGATAGGGGATTGGATAGGATAGAGAATAGGATAGGATAGAGGATTGACTAGGATAGAGGATAGGATAGGATAGAGGATAGGATAGGATAGAGGATAGGATAGGATAGAGGATAGGATAGGATAGAGGGTAGGATAGAGGATAGAGGATAGGATAGAGGATAGGATAGAGGACTGGATAGGATAGGGGATATTATAGGATAGAGGGTAGGATAGGATAGGGGATTGGATAGGATAGAGGATAGGATAGGATAGAGGATAGGATAGGATAGAGGATAGGATAGAGGATTGGTTAGAGGATTGGATAGGGTAGGGGATATTATAGGATAGAGGGTAGGATAGGATAGCGGATAGGATAGGATATAGGATAGGATAGGAAAGAGGATAGGATAGGATAGAGGGTAGGATGGGATAGAGGATAGGATAGGATAGAGGATAGGATACGATAGAGGATATGATAGGATAGAGGATAGGATAGGATAGAGGATAGGATAGGATTGAGGGTAGGATAGGATAGTGGATAGGATAGGATACAGCAGAGGATAGAGGATACGATATGATTCAGGTTAGGATAGGATAGAGCAGACGATAGCGTATTGGATAGTATAGAGGAGAGGATACAGGATAGGATATAATAGAGGATAGGATAGGATAGAGGATAGGATAGGATAGAGGATAGTATAGGATAGTGAATAGGCTAGGATAGATGATATTATTGGATAGAGGATACAATATGATAGAGGATAGGATAGGGGATTGGATCGGATAGAGGATAGGATAGGATAGAGGATAACATAGGGGATTGGATATAATAGAGGATAGGAGACGACAGAGGATAGTATAGGATATAGGATTGAATAGGATACGATAGAGGATAGGATAGGATAGGATAACGGATAGGTTAGGATGGAGTATAGGATACGAATGAGGATAGGATAGGGTTGAGGATAGGATAGGATAGAGGATATAATAGAGGATAGGATAGGATAGAGGATAGTATAGGATAGTGAATAGGATAGGATAGATGATATTATTGGATAGAGGATACAATATGATATAGGATAGGATAGGTAATTGGATCGGATAGAGGATAGGATAGGATAGAGGATAGGATAGGATAGGATAGAGGATAGGATAGAATATAGGATAGAGGATTGGATAGGATAGAGGATATTATAGAATAGAAGATAGGATAGGATAGCGGATAGGTTAGGATGGAGTATAGGATACGAATGAGGATAGGATAGGGTTGAGGATAGGATAGGATAGGAGAGAGGATAGGATATAGGATTGGATATGATAGAGGATAGGATACGATAGACGATATGATAGGAGATTGGATAGGATAGCGGATAGGATAGGATGGAGTATAGGATAGAATTGATGATAGGATAGGCTTGAGGATAGGATAGGATAGAGGATAGGAGAGGATAGAGGATAGGATAGGATAGAGGATAGGATAGAGGATAGGATAGGATAGATTATAGGGTAGGATAGAGGATAGGATAGGATTCAGGATAGGATAGGATTGGATAGAGAATAGGTTAGGATAGAGAATAGGATAGGATAGAGGATAGGATAGGATAGAGGATAGGATAGGATAGAGGTTAGGATAGGATAGAGAATAGGATAGGATAGAGGATAAGATAGGGGATTGGATAGGATAGAGTATAGGATACGATAGAGGATCGGATAGGATAGAGGATAGGATAGAGGATAGGATAGGATAGAGGATAGGATAGGATAGAGCATAGGATAGGATAGAGGATAGGATAGGATAGAGGATAGGATAGGATAGAGGATAGGATAGGATAGGATAAAGGATAGGATAGAGGATAGGATAGAGGATAGGATAGAGGATAGGATAGAGGATAGGATAGAGGACTGGATAGGATAGGGGATATTATAGGATAGAGGGTAGGATAGGATAGGGGATTGGATAGGATAGAGGATAGGATAGGATAGAGGATAGGATAGGATAGAGGATAGGATAGAGGATTGGTTAGAGGATTGGATAGGGTAGGGGATATTATAGGATAGAGGGTAGGATAGGATAGCGGATAGGATAGGATATAGGATAGGATAGGAAAGAGGATAGGATAGGATAGAGGGTAGGATGGGATAGAGGATAGGATAGGATAGAGGATAGGATACGATAGAGGATATGATAGGATAGAGGATAGGATAGGATAGAGGATAGGATAGGATTGAGGGTAGGATAGGATAGTGGATAGGATAGGATAGAGCAGAGGATAGAGGATACGATATGATTCAGGTTAGGATAGGATAGAGCAGACGATAGCGTATTGGATAGTATAGAGGAGAGGATACAGGATAGGATATAATAGAGGATAGGATAGGATAGAGGATAGGATAGGATAGGATAGAGGATAGGATAGAATATAGGATAGAGGATTGGATAGGATAGAGGATATTATAGAATAGAAGATAGGATAGGATAGCGGATAGGTTAGGATGGAGTATAGGATAGAATTGATGATAGGATAGGCTTGAGGATAGGATAGGATAGAGGATAGGAGAGGATAGAGGATAGGATAGGATAGAGGATAGGATAGAGGATAGGATAGGATAGATTATAGGGTAGGATAGAGGATAGGATAGGATTCAGGATAGGATAGGATTGGATAGAGAATAGGTTAGGATAGAGAATAGGATAGGATAGAGGATAGGATAGGATAGAGGATAGGATAGGATAGAGGTTAGGATAGGATAGAGAATAGGATAGGATAGAGGATAAGATAGGGGATTGGATAGGATAGAGTATAGGATACGATAGAGGATCGGATAGGATAGAGGATAGGATAGAGGATAGGATAGGATAGAGGATAGGATAGGATAGAGCATAGGATAGGATAGAGGATAGGATAGGATAGAGGATAGGATAGGATAGAGGATAGGATAGGATAGGATAAAGGATAGGATAGAGGATAGGATAGAGGATAGGATAGAGGATAGGATAGAGGATAGGATAGAGGACTGGATAGGATAGGGGATATTATAGGATAGAGGGTAGGATAGGATAGGGGATTGGATAGGATAGAGGATAGGATAGGATAGAGGATAGGATAGGATAGAGGATAGGATAGAGGATTGGTTAGAGGATTGGATAGGGTAGGGGATATTATAGGATAGAGGGTAGGATAGGATAGCGGATAGGATAGGATATAGGATAGGATAGGAAAGAGGATAGGATAGGATAGAGGGTAGGATGGGATAGAGGATAGGATAGGATAGAGGATAGGATACGATAGAGGATATGATAGGATAGAGGATAGGATAGGATAGAGGATAGGATAGGATTGAGGGTAGGATAGGATAGTGGATAGGATAGGATAGAGCAGAGGATAGAGGATACGATATGATTCAGGTTAGGATAGGATAGAGCAGACGATAGCGTATTGGATAGTATAGAGGAGAGGATACAGGATAGGATATAATAGAGGATAGGATAGGATAGAGGATAGGATAGGATAGGATAGAGGATAGGATAGAATATAGGATAGAGGATTGGATAGGATAGAGGATATTATAGAATAGAAGATAGGATAGGATAGCGGATAGGTTAGGATGGAGTATAGGATCCGAATGAGGATAGGATAGAGTTGAGGATAGCGGATAGGATAGGATAGAGCAGACGATAGAGAATACGATATGATTCAGGATAGGATAGGATAGAGCAGACGATAGCGGATAGGATAGGGGATTGGATAGGATAGAGAATAGGATAGGATAGAGGATTGACTAGGATAGAGGATAGGATAGGATAGAGGATAGGATAGGATAGAGGATAGGATAGGATAGAGGATAGGATCGGATAGAGGATAGGATAGAGGATAGAGGATAGGATAGAGGATAGGATAGAGGATAGGATAGAGGATTGGATAGGATAGGGGATATTATAGGATAGAGGGTAGGATAGGATAGCGGATAGGATAGGATATAGGATAGGATAGGAAAGAGGATAGAGAATACGATATGATTCAGGATAGGATAGGATAGAGCAGACGATAGCGGATAGGATAGGGGATTGGATAGGATAGAGAATAGGATAGGATAGAGGATTGACTAGGATAGAGGATAGGATAGGATAGAGGATAGGATAGGATAGAGGATAGGATAGGATAGAGGATAGGATAGGATAGAGGGTAGGATAGAGGATAGAGGATAGGATAGAGGATAGGATAGAGGACTGGATAGGATAGGGGATATTATAGGATAGAGGGTAGGATAGGATAGGGGATTGGATAGGATAGAGGATAGGATAGGATAGAGGATAGGATAGGATAGAGGATAGGATAGAGGATTGGTTAGAGGATTGGATAGGGTAGGGGATATTATAGGATAGAGGGTAGGATAGGATAGCGGATAGGATAGGATATAGGATAGGATAGGAAAGAGGATAGGATAGGATAGAGGGTAGGATGGGATAGAGGATAGGATAGGATAGAGGATAGGATACGATAGAGGATATGATAGGATAGAGGATAGGATAGGATAGAGGATAGGATAGGATTGAGGGTAGGATAGGATAGTGGATAGGATAGGATACAGCAGAGGATAGAGGATACGATATGATTCAGGTTAGGATAGGATAGAGCAGACGATAGCGTATTGGATAGTATAGAGGAGAGGATACAGGATAGGATATAATAGAGGATAGGATAGGATAGAGGATAGGATAGGATAGAGGATAGTATAGGATAGTGAATAGGCTAGGATAGATGATATTATTGGATAGAGGATACAATATGATAGAGGATAGGATAGGGGATTGGATCGGATAGAGGATAGGATAGGATAGAGGATAACATAGGGGATTGGATATAATAGAGGATAGGAGACGACAGAGGATAGTATAGGATATAGGATTGAATAGGATACGATAGAGGATAGGATAGGATAGGATAACGGATAGGTTAGGATGGAGTATAGGATACGAATGAGGATAGGATAGGGTTGAGGATAGGATAGGATAGAGGATATAATAGAGGATAGGATAGGATAGAGGATAGTATAGGATAGTGAATAGGATAGGATAGATGATATTATTGGATAGAGGATACAATATGATATAGGATAGGATAGGTAATTGGATCGGATAGAGGATAGGATAGGATAGAGGATAGGATAGGATAGGATAGAGGATAGGATAGAATATAGGATAGAGGATTGGATAGGATAGAGGATATTATAGAATAGAAGATAGGATAGGATAGCGGATAGGTTAGGATGGAGTATAGGATACGAATGAGGATAGGATAGGGTTGAGGATAGGATAGGATAGGAGAGAGGATAGGATATAGGATTGGATATGATAGAGGATAGGATACGATAGACGATATGATAGGAGATTGGATAGGATAGCGGATAGGATAGGATGGAGTATAGGATAGAATTGATGATAGGATAGGCTTGAGGATAGGATAGGATAGAGGATAGGATAGAGGATAGGATAGGATAGATTATAGGGTAGGATAGAGGATAGGATAGGATTCAGGATAGGATAGGATTGGATAGAGAATAGGTTAGGATAGAGAATAGGATAGGATAGAGGATAGGATAGGATAGAGGATAGGATAGGATAGAGGTTAGGATAGGATAGAGAATAGGATAGGATAGAGGATAAGATAGGGGATTGGATAGGATAGAGTATAGGATACGATAGAGGATCGGATAGGATAGAGGATAGGATAGAGGATAGGATAGGATAGAGGATAGGATAGGATAGAGCATAGGATAGGATAGAGGATAGGATAGGATAGAGGATAGGATAGGATAGAGGATAGGATAGGATAGGATAAAGGATAGGATAGAGGATAGGATAGAGGATAGGATAGAGGATAGGATAGAGGATAGGATAGAGGATTGGATAGGATAGAGGATATTATAGAATAGAAGATAGGATAGGATAGCGGATAGGTTAGGATGGAGTATAGGATACGAATGAGGATAGGATAGGGTTGAGGATAGGATAGGATAGGACAGAGGATAGGATATAGGATTGGATATGATAGATGATAGGATACGATAGACGATATGATAGGGGATTGGATAGGATAGAGGATAGGATAGGATTGAGGATAGGATAGGTTAGAGGCTCGGATATTATAGAGGATAGGATATAATACAAGATATGATAGGATAGATGATATTATAGGATAGAGGACGGGATAGGATAGAGGATACGATCTTATGGAGGATAGGATAGGGTAGAGGAAAGTATAGGGTAGTGGAAAGGATAGGATAGAGGATAGGATAGGGGATTGGATAGGATAGAGGATAGGAGGCGAAAGAGGATAGGATTGGATAGAGAATAGGATAGAGGATAGGATAGAGGATTGGACAGGATAGAGGATATTATAGGATAGAGGATAGGATAGGATAGCGGATAGGATAGTATGGAGTATAGGATAGAATTGATGATAGGATAGGCTTGAGGATAGGATAGGATAGAGGATAGGAGAGGATAGAGGATAGGATAGGATAGAGGATAGGATAGGATAGAGGATAGGATAGGATAGAGGATAGGATAGAGGATAGGATAGAGGATAGGATAGGATAGATTATAGGGTAGGATAGAGGATAGGGTAGGATAGAGGATACGATAGGATAGAGGATAGGATAGGATAGAGGATAGGATCGGATAGAGGATAAGATAGGGGATTGGATAGGATAGAGTATAGGATACGATAGAGGATCGGATAGGATAGAGGATAGGATAGGGGATTGGATAGGATAGAGGATAGGAGACGATAGAGGATAGGATAGGGGATTGGATAGGATAGAGGATAGGATAGGGGATTGTATAGGAAAGAGGATAGGATAGGATAGAGGATAGGATAGGATAGAGGATAGGATAGGATAGAGGATAGGATATTATAGAGGATAGGATACGATAGAGGATAGGATAGGATTGAGGCTAGGATAGGATAGAGGATCGGATAGGATAGAGGATAGGATAGGGGATTGGATATGATAGAGGATAGGAGACGATAGAGGATAGGATAGGGGATTGGATAGGATAGAGGATAGGATAGGGGATTGTATAGGAAAGAGGATAGGATAGGATAGAGGATAGGATAGGATAGAGGATAGGATATTATAGAGGATAGGATAGGATAGAGGATAGGATAGGGTAGGGGATATTATAGGATAGAGGGTAGGATAGGATAGCGGATAGGATAGGATATAGGATAGGATAGGAAAGAGGATAGGATAGGATAGAGGGTAGGATGGGATAGAGGATAGGATAGGATAGAGGATAGGATACGATAGAGGATATGATAGGATAGAGGATAGGATAGGATAGAGGATAGGATAGGATTGAGGGTAGGATAGGATAGTGGATAGGATAGGATAGAGCAGAGGATAGAGGATACGATATGATTCAGGTTAGGATAGGATAGAGCAGACGATAGCGTATTGGATAGTATAGAGGAGAGGATACAGGATAGGATATAATAGAGGATAGGATAGGATAGAGGATAGGATAGGATAGGATAGAGGATAGGATAGAATATAGGATAGAGGATTGGATAGGATAGAGGATATTATAGAATAGAAGATAGGATAGGATAGCGGATAGGTTAGGATGGAGTATAGGATCCGAATGAGGATAGGATAGAGTTGAGGATAGCGGATAGGATAGGATAGAGCAGACGATAGAGAATACGATATGATTCAGGATAGGATAGGATAGAGCAGACGATAGCGGATAGGATAGGGGATTGGATAGGATAGAGAATAGGATAGGATAGAGGATTGACTAGGATAGAGGATAGGATAGGATAGAGGATAGGATAGGATAGAGGATAGGATAGGATAGAGGATAGGATAGAGGATAGAGGATAGGATAGAGGATAGGATAGAGGATAGGATAGAGGATTGGATAGGATAGGGGATATTATAGGATAGAGGGTAGGATAGGATAGCGGATAGGATAGGATATAGGATAGGATAGGAAAGAGGATAGGATAGGATAGAGGGTAGGATAGAGGATAGAGGATAGGATAGAGGATAGGATAGAGGACTGGATAGGATAGGGGATATTATAGGATAGAGGGTAGGATAGGATAGGGGATTGGATAGGATAGAGGATAGGATAGGAGAGAGGATAGGATAGGATAGAGGATAGGATAGAGGATTGGTTAGAGGATTGGATAGGGTAGGGGATATTATAGGATAGAGGGTAGGATAGGATAGCGGATAGGATAGGATATAGGATAGGATAGGAAAGAGGATAGGATAGGATAGAGGGTAGGATGGGATAGAGGATAGGATAGGATAGAGGATAGGATACGATAGAGGATATGATAGGATAGAGGATAGGATAGGATAGAGGATAGGATAGGATTGAGGGTAGGATAGGATAGTGGATAGGATAGGATAGAGCAGAGGATAGAGGATACGATATGATTCAGGTTAGGATAGGATAGAGCAGACGATAGCGTATTGGATAGTATAGAGGAGAGGATACAGGATAGGATATAATAGAGGATAGGATAGGATAGAGGATAGGATAGGATAGAGGATAGTATAGGATAGTGAATAGGCTAGGATAGATGATATTATTGGATAGAGGATACAATATGATAGAGGATAGGATAGGGGATTGGATCGGATAGAGGATAGGATAGGATAGAGGATAACATAGGGGATTGGATATAATAGAGGATAGGAGACGACAGAGGATAGTATAGGATATAGGATTGAATAGGATACGATAGAGGATAGGATAGGATAGGATAACGGATAGGTTAGGATGGAGTATAGGATACGAATGAGGATAGGATAGGGTTGAGGATAGGATAGGATAGAGGATATAATAGAGGATAGGATAGGATAGAGGATAGTATAGGATAGTGAATAGGATAGGATAGATGATATTATTGGATAGAGGATACAATATGATATAGGATAGGATAGGTAATTGGATCGGATAGAGGATAGGATAGGATAGAGGATAGGATAGGATAGGATAGAGGATAGGATAGAATATAGGATAGAGGATTGGATAGGATAGAGGATATTATAGAATAGAAGATAGGATAGGATAGCGGATAGGTTAGGATGGAGTATAGGACACGAATGAGGATAGGATAGGGTTGAGGATAGGATAGGATAGGAGAGAGGATAGGATATAGGATTGGATATGATAGAGGATAGGATACGATAGACGATATGATAGGAGATTGGATAGGATAGCGGATAGGATAGGATGGAGTATAGGATAGAATTGATGATAGGATAGGCTTGAGGATAGGATAGGATAGAGGATAGGAGAGGATAGAGGATAGGATAGGATAGAGGATAGGATAGGATAGAGGATAGGATAGGATAGAGGATAGGATAGAGGATAGGATAGGATAGATTATAGGGTAGGATAGAGGATAGGATAGGATTCAGGATAGGATAGGATTGGATAGAGAATAGGTTAGGATAGAGAATAGGATAGGATAGAGGATAGGATAGGATAGAGGATAGGATAGGATAGAGGTTAGGATAGGATAGAGAATAGGATAGGATAGAGGATAAGATAGGGGATTGGATAGGATAGAGTATAGGATACGATAGAGGATCGGATAGGATAGAGGATAGGATAGAGGATAGGATAGGATAGAGGATAGGATAGGATAGAGCATAGGATAGGATAGAGGATAGGATAGGATAGAGGATAGGATAGGATAGAGGATAGGATCAGATAGAGGATAAGATAGGGGATTGGATAGGATAGAGTATAGGATACGATAGAGGATCGGATAGGATAGAGGATAGGATAGGGGATTGGATAGGATAGAGGATAGGAGACGATAGAGGATAGGATAGGGGATTGGATAGGATAGAGGATAGGATAGGGGATTGTATAGGAAAGAGGATAGGATAGGATAGAGGATAGGATAGGATAGAGGATAGGATAGGATAGAGGATAGGATATTATAGAGGATAGGATACGATAGAGGATAGGATAGGATTGAGGCTAGGATAGGATAGAGGATCGGATAGGATAGAGGATAGGATAGGGGATTGGATATGATAGAGGATAGGAGACGATAGAGGATAGGATAGGGGATTGGATAGGATAGAGGATAGGATAGGGGATTGTATAGGAAAGAGAATAGGATAGGATAGAGGATAGGATAGGATAGAGGATAGGATATTATAGAGGATAGGATAGGATAGAGGATAGGATAGGATAGAGGATAGGATAGGATAGAGGATAGGATAGGATAGAGGATAGGATAGGATAGAGGATAGGATAGGATAGTGGATAGGATAGGATAGAGGATAATATAGGATAGGATAGAGGATAGGATAGAGGATAGGATAGAGGATAGGATAGAGGATAGGATAGAGGATAGGATAGAGGATAGGATAGAGGATAGGATAGAATATAGGATAGAGGATTGGATAGGATAGAGGATAGAGGATAGGATAGGATAGAGGATAGGATAGGATAGAGGATAGGATAGGATAGAGGATAGGATAGGATAGAGGATAGGATTGGATAGAGGATTGGATAGGATAGAGGATAGGATAGGATAGAGGATAGGATAGGATAGAGGATAGGATAGGATAGAGGATAGGACAGGATAGAGGATAGGATAGGATAGGATAGAGGATGGGATAGAGGATAGGATAGAGGATAGGATAGAGGATAGGATAGAGGATTGGATAGGATAGAGGATATTATAGAATGGAAGATAGGATAGGATAGCGGATAGGTTAGGATGGAGTATAGGATACGAATGAGGATAGGATAGGGTTGAGGATAGGATAGGATAGGATAGAGGATAGGAGGCGAAAGAGGATAGGATTGGATAGAGAATAGGATAGAGGGTAGGATAGAGGATAGGATAGGATAGAGGATAGGATAGAGGATAGGATAGAGGATAGGATAGAGGATTGGATAGGATAGAGGATATTATAGAATGGAAGATAGGATAGGATAGCGGATAGGTTAGGATGGAGTATAGGATACGAATGAGGATAGGATAGGGTTGAGGATAGGATAGGATAGGATAGAGGATAGGAGGCGAAAGAGGATAGGATTGGATAGAGAATAGGATAGAGGGTAGGATAGAGGATAGGATAGGATAGAGGATAGGATAGGGGATTGGATAGGATAGAGGATAGGATAGGATTGAGGATAGGATAGGCTAGAGGCTCGGATATTATAGAGGATTGGATATAATACAGGATATGATAGGATAGATGATATTATAGGATAGAGGACGGGATAGGATAGAGGATACGATCTTATGGAGGATATAATAGGATAGAGGAAAGTATAGGGTAGTGGAAAGGATAGGATAGAGGATAGGATAGGATAGAGGATAGGTTAGAGGATTGGATAGGATAGGATAAGATAGAGGATATGATAGAGGATTGGATAGGATAGGATAAGATAGAGGATAAGATAGGGGATTGGATAGGATAGCGGATAGCATAGGATGGAGGATACGATATTATAGAGGATAGGATAGGATAGAGGATAGGATAGGGGATAGGAGACGATAGAGGATAGGATAGGGGATTGGATAGGATAGAGGATAGGATAGAGGATAGGATAGAGGATAGGATAGGATAGAGGATAGGTCGGGATAGAGGATGGGATAGAGGATTGGATAGGATAGAGGATATAATACGATAGAGGCTAGGACACGATAGAGGATAGGATAGGATAGAGGATAGGGTAGGATAGAGGATACGATAGGATAGAGGATAGGTTAGAGGATTGGATAGGATAGGATAAGATAGAGGATATGATAGAGGATTGGATAGGATAGGATAAGATAGAGGATAAGATAGGGGATTGGATAGGATAGCGGATAGGATAGGATGGAGGATACGATATTATAGAGGATAGGATAGGATAGAGGATAGGATAGGGGATTGGATAGGATAGAGGATAGGAGACGATAGAGGATAGGATAGGGGATTGGATAGGATAGAGGATAGGATAGGGGATTGTATAGGAAAGAGGATAGGATAGGATAGAGGATAGGATAGGATAGAGGATAGGATAGGATAGAGGATAGGATAGGATACAGGATTGGATCGGACCGAGGATAGGATAGAGGATCGGGTAGGAGACGATAGAGGGTAGGATATGTTATTGGATAGGATAGCGGAGTGGAGACGTTAGAGGAAAGGATAGGGGATTGGATAGGATACAGGATAGGATAGGATAGAGTATAGGACAGGGTAGAGGATAGGATAGGATAGAGGATAGGATAGGATAGAGGATAGGATAGGATAGAGGATAGGTCGGGATAGTGGATGGGATAGAGGATTGGATAGGATAGAGGATATAATACGATAGAGGATAGGACACGATAGAGGATAGGATAGGATAGAGGATAGGGTAGGATAGAGGATACGATAGGATAGAGGATAGGATAGAGGATAGGATAGAGGATTGGATAGGATAGGATAAGATAGAGGATAGGATAGAGGATTGGATACGATAGAGGATAGGATAGTATTGAGGATAGGATAGGATAGAGGATTGGATCGGACCGAGGATAGGATAGAGGATCGGATAGGATAGAGGATATAATACGATAGATGATAGGATAGGATAGAGGATAGGGTAGGATAGAGGATAGGATAGGATAGAGGATAGGATAGGATAGGATAGCGGATAGGTTAGGATGGAGTATAGGATACGAATGAGGATAGGATAGGGTTGAGGATAGGATAGGATAGGATAGAGGATAGGATATAGGATTGGATATGATAGAGGATAGGATACGATAGACGATATGATAGGGGATTGGATAGGATAGAGGATAGCATAGGATTGAGGATAGGATAGGATAGAGGATTGGATAGGATAGCGGATAGTATAGGATGGAGTATAGGATAGGATAGCGGAAAGGATAAGATAGAGTATAGAATAGAATAGAGGATAGGATACTATACAGGATTGGATCGGACCGAGGATAGGATAGAGGATCGTATAGGATACGATAGAGGATAGGATAGGATAGAGGATAGGATAGGATTGAGGCTAGGATAGGATAGTGGATAGGATAGGATAGTGGATAGGATAGGATAGAGTATGGAATAGGATAGAGGACAGGATAGGATAGAGGATAGGATAGGGGATTGGATAGGATAGAGGATAGGAGACGATAGAGGATAGGATAGGGGATTGGATAGGATAGAGGATAGGATAGGGGATTGTATAGGAAAGAGGATAGGATAGGATAGAGGATAGGATAGGATAGAGGATAGGATAGGATAGAGGATAGGATAGGGTAGAGGATAGGATAGGAGAGGGGATAGGATAGGATAGAGGATAGGATAGGATAGAGGATAGGATAGGATAGAGGATAAGATAGGATAGAGGATAGGATAGGATAGAGGATAGGATAGGATAGAGGATAGGATAGGATAGAGGATAGGATAGGATAGGATAGAGGATAGGATAGAATATAGGATAGAGGATTGTATAGGATAGAGGATAGGATAGGATAGAGGATAGGATAGGATAGAGGATAGGATAGGATAGGATAGAGGATAGGATAGAATATAGGATAGAGGATTGGATAGGATAGAGGATATTATAGAATAGAAGATAGGATAGGATAGCGGATAGGTTAGGATGGAGTATAGGATCCGAATGAGGATAGGATAGAGTTGAGGATAGAATAGGATAGGGTAGAGGATAGGATATAGGATTGGATATGATAGAGGATAGGATACGATAGAGGATAGGGTAGGATTCAGGAT
Organism: Halictus rubicundus; assembly: GCF_050948215.1. Classification (NCBI taxonomy): domain Eukaryota; kingdom Metazoa; phylum Arthropoda; class Insecta; order Hymenoptera; family Halictidae; genus Halictus; species Halictus rubicundus. The sequence goes on from NW_027488610.1 coordinate 453,527, forward strand.
AGGATAGGATAGAGGATAGGATATAGGATTGGATAGGATAGAGGACAGGGTAGGATAGCGGATAGGATAGAGGATAGGATAGAGGATAGGATAGATGATTGGATAGGATAGAGGATAGGATAGGGGAATGGATACGATAGAGGATAGGATAGGATTGAGGATAGGATAGGCTAGAGGCTCGGATATTATAGAGGATAGGATATAATACAGGATATGATAGGATAGATGATATTATAGGATAGAGGACGGGATAGGATAGAGGATACGATCTTATGGAGGATATAATAGGATAGAGGAAAGTATAGGGTAGTGGAAAGGATAGGATAGAGGATAGGATAGGGGATTGGATAGGATAGAGGATAGGAGGCGAAAGAGGATAGGATTGGATAGAGAATAGGATAGAGGATAGGATAGAGGATTGGACAGGATAGAGGATATTATAGGATAGAGGATAGGATAGGATAGCGGATAGGATAGGATGGAGTATAGGATAGAATTGATGATAGGATAGGCTTGAGGATAGGATAGGATAGAGGATAGGAGAGGATAGAGGATAGCATAGGATAGAGGATAGGATAGAGGATAGGATAGGATAGATTATAGGGTAGGATAGAGGATAGGGTAGGATAGAGGATACGATAGGATAGAGGATAGGATAGGATAGAGGATAGGATCGGATAGAGGATAAGATACGGGATTGGATAGGATAGAGTATAGGATACGATAGAGGATCGGATAGGATAGAGGATAGGATAGGATAGAGGATAGGATAGGATAGAGGATAGGATAGACGATAGGATAGGATAGATTATAGGGTAGGATAGAGGATAGGGTAGGATAGAGGATACGATAGCATAGAGGATAGGATAGGATAGAGGATAGGATCGGATAGAGGATAAGATAGGGGATTGGATAGGATAGAGTATAGGATACGATAGAGGATAGGATAGGATAGAGGATAGGATAGGATAGAGGATAGGATAGGATAGAGGATAGGATACGATAGAGGATAGGATAGGATTGAGGCTAGAATAGGATAGTGGATAGGATAGGATAGAGGATAGGATAGGATAGGATAGAGGATAGGATAGAGGATAGGATAGGATAGGATAGAGGATAGGATAGAGGATAGGATAGAGGATAGGATAGAGGATAGGATAGAGGATTGGATAGGATAGAGGATATTATAGGATAGGAGATAGGATAGGATAGCGGATAGGTTAGGATGGAGTATAGGATACGAATGAGGATAGGATAGGGTTGAGGATAGGATAGGGGATTGGATAGGATAGAGGATATTATAATGTAGAGGATAGGATAGGATAGCGGATATGTTAGGATGGAGTATACGATACGAATGAGGATAGGGTTACGAATCAAATAGGGTTGAAGATAGGATAGGATAGGATAGAGGATAGGATAGGATAGAGGATAGGATAGGATAGAGGATAGGATAGGATAGAGGATAGGATAGGATAGAGGATAGGATAGGATAGGATAGAGGATAGGATAGAATATAGGATAGAGGATTGGATAGGATAGAGGATATTATAGAATAGAAGATAGGATAGGATAGCGGATAGGTTAGGATGGAGTATAGGATCCGAATGAGGATAGGATAGAGTTGAGGATAGAATAGGATAGGATAGAGGATAGGATAGGATTGAGGATAGGATAGTATAGAGGATAGGATAGGATAGAGGATAGGATAGGATAGGATAGAGGATAGGATAGAGGATAGGATAGGATAGGATAGAGGATAGGATAGAGGATAGGATAGAGGATAGGATAGAGGATAGGATAGAGGATTGGATAGGATAGAGGATATTATAGGATAGGAGATAGGATAGGATAGCGGATAGGTTAGGATGGAGTATAGGATACGAATGAGGATAGGATAGGGTTGAGGATAGGATAGGGGATTGGATAGGATAGAGGATATTATAATGTAGAGGATAGGATAGGATAGCGGATATGTTAGGATGGAGTATACGATACGAATGAGGATAGGGTTACGAATCAAATAGGGTTGAAGATAGGATAGGATAGGATAGAGGATAGGATAGGATAGAGGATAGGATAGGATAGAGGATAGGATAGGATAGAGGATAGGATAGGATAGAGGATAGGATAGGATAGGATAGAGGATAGGATAGAATATAGGATAGAGGATTGGATAGGATAGAGGATATTATAGAATAGAAGATAGGATAGGATAGCGGATAGGTTAGGATGGAGTATAGGATCCGAATGAGGATAGGATAGAGTTGAGGATAGAATAGGATAGGATAGAGGATAGGATAGGATTGAGGATAGGATAGTATAGAGGATAGGATAGGATAGAGGATAGGATAGGATAGAGGATAGGATAGGATAGAGGATAGGATAGGATAGGATAGAGGATAGGATAGAATATAGGATAGAGGATTGGATAGGATAGAGGATATTATAGAATAGAAGATAGGATAGGATAGCGGATAGGTTAGGATGGAGTATAGGATCCGAATGAGGATAGGATAGAGTTGAGGATAGAATAGGATAGGATAGAGGATAGGATATAGGATTGGATATGATAGAGGATAGGATACGATAGACGATATGATAGGGGATTGGATAGGATAGTATTGAGGATAGGATAGGTTAGAGGCTCGGAAATTATAGAGGATAGGATATAATACAAGATATGATAGGATAGATGATATTATAGGATAGAGGACGGGATAGGATAGAGGATACGATCTTATGGAGGATAGGATATAATAGAGGAAAGTATAGGGTAGTCGAAAGTATAGAATAGAGGATAGGATGGGGGATTGGATAGGATAGAGGATAGGATAGGATTGAGGCTAGGATAGGATAGTGGATAGGATAGGATAGAGGATAGGATAGGATAGGATAGAGGATAGGATAGAGGATAGGATAGAGGATACGATCTAATGGAGGATAGGATATAATAGAGGAAAGTATAGGGTAGTGGAAAGTATAGGATAGAGGATAGGATGGGGGATTGGATAGGATAGAGGATAGGATAGGATTGAGGCTAGGATAGCATAGTGGATAGGATAGGATAGAGGATAGGATAGGATAGGATAGAGGATAGGATAGAGGATAGGATAGAGGATAGGATAGAGGATAGAGGATAAGATAGGGGATTGGATAGGATAGAGTATAGGATTCGAGAGAGGATCGGATAGGATAGAGGATAGAATAGGGGATTGGTTAGGATAGAGGATAGGATAGGGGATTGGATAGGATAGAGGATAGGATAGGGGATTGTATAGGAAAGAGGATATGATAGGATAGAGGATAGGATTTTATAGAGGATAGGATCGGATAGAGGATAGGATAGGATAGAGGATAGGATAGGATTGAGGCTAGGATAGGATAGTGGATAGGATAGGATAGAGGATAATATAGGATAGGATAGAGGATAGGATAGAGGATAGGATAGAGGATAGGATAGAGGATAGGATAGAGGATAGGATAGAGGATAGGATAGAGGATAGGATAGAGGATAGGATAGAGGATAGGATAGAGGATAGGATAGGATAGAGGATAGGATAGGATAGAGGATAGAGGATAGGATAGGATAGAGGATAGGATAGGATAGAGGATAGGATAGGATAGAGGATAGGATAGGATAGAGGATAGGATAGGATAGAGGATTGGATAGGATAGAGGATAGGATAGGATAGAGGATAGGATAGGATAGAGGATAGGATAGGATAGAGGATAGGACAGGATAGAGGATAGGATAGGATAGGATAGAGGATGGGATAGAGGATAGGATAGAGGATAGGATGGAGGATAGGATAGAGGATTGGATAGGATAGAGGATATTATAGAATGGAAGATAGGATAGGATAGCGGATAGGTTAGGATGGAGTATAGGATACGAATGAGGATAGGATAGGGTTGAGGATAGGATAGGATAGGATAGAGGATAGGAGGCGAAAGAGGGTAGGATTGGATAGAGAATAGGATAGAGGGTAGGATAGAGGATAGGATAGGATAGAGGATAGGATAGGATAGAGGATAGGATACGATAGAGGATAGGGTAGGATTCAGGATAGGATAGGATAGAGGATAGGATATAGGATTGGATAGGATAGAGGACAGGGTAGGACAGCGGATAGGATAGAGGATAGGATAGAGGATGGGATAGATGATTGGATAGGATAGAGGATAGGATAGGGGATTGGATAGGATAGAGGATAGGATAGGATTGAGGATAGGATAGGCTAGAGGCTCGGATATTATAGAGGATAGGATATAATACAGGATATGATAGGATAGATGATATTATAGGATAGAGGACGGGATAGGATAGAGGATACGATCTTATGGAGGATATAATAGGATAGAGGAAAGTATAGGGTAGTGGAAAGGATAGGATAGAGGATAGGATAGGATAGAGGATAGGTTAGAGGATTGGATAGGATAGGATAAGATAGAGGATATGATAGAGGATTGGATAGGATAGGATAAGATAGAGGATAAGATAGGGGATTGGATAGGATAGCGGATAGGATAGGATGGAGGATACGATATTATAGAGGATAGGATAGGATAGAGGATAGGATAGGGGATAGGAGACGATAGAGGATAGGATAGGGGATTGGATAGGATAGAGGATAGGATAGAGGATAGGATAGAGGATAGGATAGAGGATAGGATAGGATAGAGGATAGGTCGGGATAGAGGATGGGATAGAGGATTGGATAGGATAGAGGATATAATACGATAGAGGCTAGGACACGATAGAGGATAGGATAGGATAGAGGATAGGGTAGGATAGAGGATACGATAGGATAGAGGATAGGTTAGAGGATTGGATAGGATAGGATAAGATAGAGGATATGATAGAGGATTGGATAGGATAGGATAAGATAGAGGATAAGATAGGGGATTGGATAGGATAGCGGATAGTATAGGATGGAGGATACGATATTATAAAGGATAGGATAGGATAGAGGATAGGATAGGGGATTGGATAGGATAGAGGATAGGATAGGGGATTGTATAGGAAAGAGGATAGGATAGGATAGAGGATAGGATAGGATAGAGGATAGGATAGGATAGAGGATAGGATAGGATAGAGGATAGGATAGGATACAGGATTGGATCGGACCGAGGATAGGATAGAGGATCGGGTAGGATACGATAGAGGGTAGGATATGTTATTGGATATAATAGCGGAGTGGAGACGTTAGAGGATAGGATAGGGGATTGGATAGGATACAGGATAGGATAGGATAGAGTATAGGACAGGGTAGAGGATAGGATAGGATAGAGGATAGGGTAGGATAGAGGATACGATAGGATAGGATAAGATAGAGGATAGGATAGAGGATTGGATACGATAGAGGATAGGATAGTATTGAGGATAGGATAGGATAGAGGATTGGATCGGACCGAGGATAGGATAGAGGATATAATACGATAGAGGATAGGATAGGATAGAGGATAGGGTAGGATAGAGGATAGGATAGGATAGAGGATAGGATAGGATAGGATAGCGGATAGGTTAGGATGGAGTATAGGATACGAATGAGGATAGGATAGGGTTGAGGATAGGATAGGATAGGATAGAGGATAGGATAGGATAGGATAGAGGAAAGGATAGAGGATAGGATAGAGGATAGGATAGAGGATAGAGGATAAGATAGGGGATTGGATAGGATAGAGTATAGGATTCGAGAGAGGATCGGATAGGATAGAGGATAGGATAGGGGATTGGTTAGGATAGAGGATAGGATAGGGGATTGGATAGGATAGAGGATAGGATAGGAGATTGTATAGGAAAGAGGATATGATAGGATAGAGGATAGGATATTATAGAGGATAGGATCGGATAGAGGATAGGATAGGATAGAGGATAGGATAGGATTGAGGATAGGATAGGATAGAGGATAGGATAGGATAGAGGATAGGATAGGATAGAGGATAGGATAGGATAGAGGATTGGATAGGATAGAGGATAGGATAGCATAGAGGATAGGATAGGATAGAGGATAGGATAGGATAGAGGATAGGATAGGATAGAGGATTGGATAGGATAGAGGATAGGATAGGATAGAGGATAGGATAGGATAGAGGATAGGATAGGATAGAGGATAGGACAGGATAGAGGATAGGATAGGATAGGATTGAGGATGGGATAGAGGATAGGATAGTGGATAGGATAGAGGATAGGATAGAGGATTGGATAGGATAGAGGATATTATAGAATGGAAGATAGGATAGGATAGCGGATAGGTTAGGATGGAGTATAGGATACGAATGAGGATAGGATAGGGTTGAGGATAGGATAGGATAGGATAGAGGATAGGAGGCGAAAGAGGATAGGATTGGATAGAGAATAGGATAGAGGGTAGGATAGAGGATAGGATAGGATAGAGGATAGGATAGGATAGAGGATAGGATACGATAGAGGATAGGGTAGGATTCAGGATAGGATAGGATAGAGGATAGGATATAGGATTGGATAGGATAGAGGACAGGGTAGGATAGCGGATAGGATAGAGGATAGGATAGAGGATAGGATAGATGATTGGATAGGATAGAGGATAGGATAGGGGAATGGATACGATAGAGGATAGGATAGGATTGAGGATAGGATAGGCTAGAGGCTCGGATATTATAGAGGATAGGATATAATACAGGATATGATAGGATAGATGATATTATAGGATAGAGGACGGGATAGGATAGAGGATACGATCTTATGGAGGATATAATAGGATAGAGGAAAGTATAGGGTAGTGGAAAGGATAGGATAGAGGATAGGATAGGGGATTGGATAGGATAGAGGATAGGAGGCGAAAGAGGATAGGATTGGATAGAGAATAGGATAGAGGATAGGATAGAGGATTGGACAGGATAGAGGATATTATAGGATAGAGGATAGGATAGGATAGCGGATAGGATAGGATGGAGTATAGGATAGAATTGATGATAGGATAGGCTTGAGGATAGGATAGGATAGAGGATAGGATAGGATAGAGGATTGGATAGGATAGAGGATAGGATAGGATAGAGGATAGGATAGGATAGAGGATAGGATAGGATAGAGGATAGGATAGGATAGAGGATTGGATAGGATAGAGGATAGGATAGGATAGAGGATAGGATAGGATAGAGGATAGGATAGGATAGAGGATAGGACAGGATAGAGGATAGGATAGGATAGGATTGAGGATGGGATAGAGGATAGGATAGTGGATAGGATAGAGGATAGGATAGAGGATTGGATAGGATAGAGGATATTATAGAATGGAAGATAGGATAGGATAGCGGATAGGTTAGGATGGAGTATAGGATACGAATGAGGATAGGATAGGGTTGAGGATAGGATAGGATAGGATAGAGGATAGGAGGCGAAAGAGGATAGGATTGGATAGAGAATAGGATAGAGGGTAGGATAGAGGATAGGATAGGATAGAGGATAGGATAGGATAGAGGATAGGATACGATAGAGGATAGGGTAGGATTCAGGATAGGATAGGATAGAGGATAGGATATAGGATTGGATAGGATAGAGGACAGGGTAGGATAGCGGATAGGATAGAGGATAGGATAGAGGATAGGATAGATGATTGGATAGGATAGAGGATAGGATAGGGGAATGGATACGATAGAGGATAGGATAGGATTGATGATAGGATAGGCTAGAGGCTCGGATATTATAGAGGATAGGATATAATACAGGATATGATAGGATAGATGATATTATAGGATAGAGGACGGGATAGGATAGAGGATACGATCTTATGGAGGATATAATAGGATAGAGGAAAGTATAGGGTAGTGGAAAGGATAGGATAGAGGATAGGATAGGGGATTGGATAGGATAGAGGATAGGAGGCGAAAGAGGATAGGATTGGATAGAGAATAGGATAGAGGATAGGATAGAGGATTGGACAGGATAGAGGATATTATAGGATAGAGGATAGGATAGGATAGCGGATAGGATAGGATGGAGTATAGGATAGAATTGATGATAGGATAGGCTTGAGGATAGGATAGGATAGAGGATAGGAGAGGATAGAGGATAGCATAGGATAGAGGATAGGATAGAGGATAGGATAGGATAGATTATAGGGTAGGATAGAGGATAGGGTAGGATAGAGGATACGATAGGATAGAGGATAGGATAGGATAGAGGATAGGATCGGATAGAGGATAAGATAGGGGATTGGTTAGGATAGAGTATAGGATACGATAGAGGATCGGATAGGATAGAGGATAGGATAGGATAGAGGATAGGATAGGATAGAGGATAGGATAGAGGATAGGATAGGATAGATTATAGGGTAGGATAGAGGATAGGGTAGGATAGAGGATACGATAGCATAGAGGATAGGATAGGATAGAGGATAGGATCGGATAGAGGATAAGATAGGGGATTGGATAGGATAGAGTATAGGATACGATAGAGGATCGGATAGGATAGAGGATAGGATAGGGGATTGGATAGGATAGAGGATAGGAGACGATAGAGGATAGGATAGGGGATTGGATAGGATAGAGGATAGGATAGGGGATTGTATAGGAAAGAGGATAGGATAGGATAGAGGATAGGATAGGATAGAGGATAGGATAGGATAGAGGATAGGATACGATAGAGGATAGGATAGGATTGAGGCTAGAATAGGATAGTGGATAGGATAGGATAGAGGATAGGATAGGATAGGATAGAGGATAGGATAGAGGATAGGATAGAGGATAGGATAGGATAGGATAGAGGATAGGATAGAGGATAGGATAGAGGATAGGATAGAGGATAGGATAGAGGATTGGATAGGATAGAGGATATTATAGGATAGGAGATAGGATAGGATAGCGGATAGGTTAGGATGGAGTATAGGATACGAATGAGGATAGGATAGGGTTGAGGATAGGATAGGGGATTGGATAGGATAGAGGATATTATAATGTAGAGGATAGGATAGGATAGCGGATATGTTAGGATGGAGTATACGATACGAATGAGGATAGGGTTACGAATCAAATAGGGTTGAAGATAGGATAGGATAGGATAGAGGATAGGATAGGATAGAGGATAGGATAGGATAGAGGATAGGATAGGATAGAGGATAGGATAGGATAGAGGATAGGATATAATACAGGATATGATAGGATAGATGATATTATAGGATAGAGGACGGGATAGGATAGAGGATACGATCTTATGGAGGATATAATAGGATAGAGGAAAGTATAGGGTAGTGGAAAGGATAGGATAGAGGATAGGATAGGATAGAGGATAGGTTAGAGGATTGGATAGGATAGGATAAGATAGAGGATATGATAGAGGATTGGATAGGATAGGATAAGATAGAGGATAAGATGGGGGATTGGATAGGATAGCGGATAGGATAGGATGGAGGATACGATATTATAGAGGATAGGATAGGATAGAGGATAGGATAGGGGATAGGAGACGATAGAGGATAGGATAGGGGATTGGATAGGATAGGGGATAGGATAGAGGATAGGATAGAGGATAGGATAGAGGATAGGATAGGATAGAGGATAGGTCGGGATAGAGGATGGGATAGAGGATTGGATAGGATAGAGGATATAATACGATAGAGGCTAGGACACGATAGAGCATAGGATAGGATAGAGGATAGGGTAGGATAGAGGATACGATAGGATAGAGGATAGGTTAGAGGATTGGATAGGATAGGATAAGATAGAGGATATGATAGAGGATTGGATAGGATAGGATAAGATAGAGGATAAGATAGGGGATTGGATAGGATAGCGGATAGTATAGGATGGAGGATACGATATTATAAAGGATAGGATAGGATAGAGGATAGGATAGGGGATTGGATAGGATAGAGGATAGGAGACGATAGAGGATAGGATAGTGGATTGGATAGGATAGAGGATAGGTCGGGATAGTGGATGGGATAGAGGATTGGATAGGATAGAGGATATAATACGATAGAGGATAGGACACGATAGAGGATAGGATAGGATAGAGGATAGGGTAGGATAGAGGATACGATAGGATAGAGGATAGGATAGAGGATAGGATAGAGGATTGGATAGGATAGGATAAGATAGAGGATAGGATAGAGGATTGGATACGATAGAGGATAGGATAGTATTGAGGATAGCATAGGATAGAGGATTGGATCGGACCGAGGATAGGATAGAGGATCGGATAGGATAGAGGATATAATACGATAGATGATAGGATAGGATAGAGGATAGGGTAGGATAGAGGATAGGATAGGATAGAGGATAGGATAGGATAGGATAGCGGATAGGTTAGGATGGAGTATAGGATACGAATGAGGATAGGATAGGGTTGAGGATAGGATAGGATAGGATAGAGGATAGGATATAGGATTGGATATGATAGAGGATAGGATACGATAGACGATATGATAGGGGATAGGATATAATACAGGATATGATAGGATAGATGATATTAAAGGATAGAGGACGGGATAGGATAGAGGATACGATCTTATGGAGGATATAATAGGATAGAGGAAAGTATAGGGTAGTGGAAAGGATAGGATAGAGGATAGGATATGATAGAGGATAGGATAGGATAGAGGTTAGGATAGGATAGAGGATAGGATAGGATAGAGGATAGGTCGGGATAGAGGATGGGATAGAGGATTGGATAGGATAGAGGATATAATACGATAGAGGATATGACACGATAGAGGATAGGATAGGATAGAGGATAGGGTAGGATAGAGGATACGATAGGATAGAGGATAGGTTAGAGGATTGGATAGGATAGGATAAGATAGAGGATAAGATAGGGGATTGGATAGGATAGTGGATAGGATAGGATGGAGGATACGATATTATAGAGGATAGGATAGGATAGAGGATAGGATAGGGGATTGGATAGGATAGAGGATAGGAGACGATAGAGGATAGGATAGGGGATTGGATAGGATAGAGGATAGGATAGGGGATTGTATAGGAAAGAGGATAGGATAGGGGATTGTATAGGAAAGAGGATAGGATAGGATAGAGGATAGGATAGGATAGAGGATAGGATAGGATAGAGGATAGGATAGGATAGAGGATAGGATAGGATACAGGATTGGATCGGACCGAGGATAGGATAGAGGATCGGGTAGGATACGATAGAGGGTAGGATATGTTATTGGATATAATAGCGGAGTGGAGACGTTAGAGGATAGGATAGGGGATTGGATAGGATACAGGATAGGATAGGATAGAGTATAGGACAGGGTAGAGGATAGGATAGGATAGAGGATAGGGTAGGATAGAGGATACGATAGGATAGGATAAGATAGAGGATAGGATAGAGGATTGGATACGATAGAGGATAGGATAGTATTGAGGATAGGATAGGATAGAGGATTGGATCGGACCGAGGATAGGATAGAGGATATAATACGATAGAGGATAGGATAGGATAGAGGATAGGGTAGGATAGAGGATAGGATAGGATAGAGGATAGGATAGGATAGGATAGCGGATAGGTTAGGATGGAGTATAGGATACGAATGAGGATAGGATAGGGTTGAGGATAGGATAGGATAGGATAGAGGATAGGATATAGGATTGGATATGATAGAGGATAGGATACGATACACGATATGATAGGGGATTGGATAGGATAGAGGATATGATAGGATAGATGATATTATAGGATAGAGGACGGGATAGGATAGAGGATACAATCTTATGGAGGATAGGATAGGATAGAGGAAAGTATAGGGTAGTGGAAAGGATAGGATAGAGGATAGGATAGGGGATTGGATTGGATAGAGGATAGGAGGCGAAAGAGGATAGGATAGGATAGAGGATAGGATAGGATTGAGGCTAGGATAGGATAGTGGATAGGATAGGATAGAGGATAGGATAGGATAGGATAGAGGATAGGATAGAGGATAGGATAGAGGATAGGATAGAGGATATTATAGTATAGGAGATAGGATAGGATAGCGGATAGGTTAGGATGGAGTATAGGATACGAATGAGGATAGGATAGGGTTGAGGATAGGATAGGGGATTGGATAGTGTAGAGGATAGGAGACGAAAGAGGATAGGATGGGATAGAGAATAGGATAGAGGATAGGATAGGGTAGAGGAAAGGATAGGATAGGATAGAGGATAGGATAGAGGATTTAATAGGATAGAGGATATTATAGGGTAGAGGATAGGATAGGATAGCGGATATGTTAGGATGGAGTATACGATACGAATGAGGATAGGATAGGGTTGAAGATAGGATAGGATAGGATAGAGGATAGGATAGGATAGAGGATAGGATAGGATAGAGGATAGGATAGGATAGAGGATAGGATAGGATAGAGGATAGGATAGGATAGAGGATAGGATAGGATAGAGCATAGGATAGGATAGAGGATAGGATAGGATAGAGGATAGGATAGGATAGAGGATAGGATAGGATAGAGGATAGGATAGGATAGAGGATAGGATAGGATAGAGGATAGGATAGGATAGAGGATAGGATAGGATAGAGGATAGGATAGGATAGAGGATAGGATAGGATAGAGGATAGGATAGGATAGAGGATAGGATCGGATAGAGGATAGGATAGGGGATTGGACAGGATAGACAATTGGAGACGATAGAGGATAGGATAGGGGATTGTATAGGATAGAGGACAGGAGACGATAGAGGATAGGATAGGATAGAGGATAGGATAGGATAGGATACAGGATAGGATAGGATAGAGGATAGGATAGGATAGGATACAGGATACGATAGGATAGAGGATAGGATAGGATAGAGGATAGTATAGGATAGAGGATAGGATAGGATAGAGGATAGGATAGGATAGAGGAAAGGGTAGGATTGAGGATAGGATAGGATAGAGGAAAGGATAGGATAGAGGATTGGATAGGTGATTGGATAGGATAGAGGATAGGATAAGATAGAAGATAGTATAGGATAGAGGATAGATAGGATAGAGTTTAGTATAGGATAGAGGATAGGATAGGATAGAGGATAGGATAGGGGATTGTATAGGATAGAGGACAGGAGACGATAGAGGATAGGATAGGATAGAGGATAGGATATGATAGAGGATAGGATAGGATAGAGGATAGCATAGGGTAGAGGATAGCATAGGATAGAGGATAGGATAAGATAGAGGATAGGATAGGATAGAGGATAGGATAGGATAGAGGATAGGATAGGATATAGGATACGATAGGATAGATTATAGGATAGGATAGAGGATAGGGTAGGGTAGAGGATAGGATCGGATAGAGGATAGGATAGGGGATTGGATAGGATAGAGTATAGGATACGATAGAGGATAGGATCGGATAGGGGAAAGGATAGGGGATTGGATAGGATAGTGGATAGGAGACGATAGGGGATATTATAGGGGATTGGATAGGATAGAGGATAGGAGACGATAGAGGATAGGATAGGGGATTGTATAGGATAGAGGACAGGAGACGATAGAGGATAGGATAGGATAGAGGATAGGATAGGATACAGTATAGGATAGGATAGAGGATAGGATAGGATAGAGGATAGGATAGGATAGATTATAGAATAGGATAGAGGATAGGATAAGATAGCGGATAGGATAGGATTGAGGATAGGATAGGATAGAGGAAAGGATAGGATAGAGGATTGGATAGGTTATTGGATAGGATAGAGGATAGGATAGGATAGAGGATAGTATAGGATAGAGGATAGGATAGGATAGAGGATAGGATAGGGGATTGGATAGGATAGAGTATAGGATACGATAGAGGATAGGATCGGATAGAGGATAGGATAGGGGATTGGATAGGATAGACAATTGGAGACGATAGAGGATAGGATACGGGATTGTATAGGATAGAGAATAGGAGACGATAGAGGATAGGATAGGGGATTGTATAGGATAGAGGACAGGAGACGATAGAGGATAGGATAGAGGATAGGATAGGATAGAGGATAGGATAGGATAGGATACAGGATAGGATAGGATAGAGGATAGGATAGGATAGGATACAGGATAGGATAGGATAGAGGATAGGATAGGATAGAGGATAGTATAGGATAGAGGATAGGATAGGATAGAGGATAGGATAGGATAGAGGAAAGGGTAGGATTGAGGATAGGATAGGATAGAGGAAAGGATAGGATAGAGGATTGGATAGGTGATTGGATAGGATAGAGGATAGGATAAGATAGAGGATAGTATAGGATAGAGGATAGATAGGATAGAGTTTAGTATAGGATAGAGGATAGGATAGGATAGAGGATAGGATAGGGGATTGTATAGGATAGAGGACAGGAGACGATAGAGGATAGGATAGGATAGAGGATAGGATAAGATAGAGCATAGGATATGATAGAGGATAGGATAGGATAGAGGATAGCATAGGATAGAGGATAGGATAAGATAGAGGATAGGATAGGATAGAGGATAGGATAGGATAGAGGATAGGATAGGATATAGGATACGATAGGATAGATTATAGGATAGGATAGAGGATAGGATAGGGTAGAGGATAGGATCGGATAGAGGATAGGATAGGGGATTGGATAGGATAGAGTATAGGATACGATAGAGGATAGGATCGGATAGGGGAAAGGATAGGGGATTGGATAGGATAGAGGATAGGAGACGATAGAGGATAGGATCGGATAGGGGAAAGGATAGGGGATTGGATAGGATAGAGGATAGGAGACGATAGAGGATATTATAGGGGATTGGATAGGATAGAGGATAGGAGACGATAGAGGATAGGATAGGATAGAGGATAGGATAGGATACAGTATAGGATAGGATAGAGGATAGGATAGGATAGAGGATAGGATAGGATTGAGGATAGGATAGGATAGAGGAAAGGATAGGATAGAGGAGTGGATAGGTTATTGGATAGGATAGAGGATAGGATAGGATAGAGGATAGTATAGGATAGAGGATAGGATAGGATAGAGGATAGGATAGGGGATTGGATAGGATAGAGTATAGGATACGATAGAGGATAGGATCGGATAGAGGATAGGATAGGGGATTGGATAGGATAGACAATTGGAGACGATAGAGGATAGGATAGGGGATTGTATAGGATAGAGAATAGGAGACGATAGAGGATAGGATAGGGGATTGTATAGGATAGAGGACAGGAGACGATAGAGGATGGGATAGGATAGAGGATAGCATAGGATAGAGGATAGGATAAGATAGAGGATAGGATAGGATAGAGGATAGGATAGGATAGAGGATAGGATAGGATATAGGATACGATAGGATAGATTATAGGATAGGATAGAGGATAGGATAGGGTAGAGGATAGGATCGGATAGAGGATAGGATAGGGGATTGGATAGGATAGAGTATAGGATACGATAGAGGATAGGATCGGATAGGGGAAAGGATAGGGGATTGGATAGGATAGAGGATAGGAGACGATAGAGGATATTATAGGGGATTGGATAGGATAGAGGATAGGAGACGATAGAGGATAGGATAGGGGATTGTATAGGATAGAGGACAGGAGACGATAGAGGATAGGATAGGATAGAGGATAGGATAGGATACAGTATAGGATAGGATAGAGGATAGGATAGGATAGAGGATAGGATAGGATAGAGGATAGGATAGGGGATTGTATAGGATAGAGGACAGGAGACGATAGAGGATAGGATAGGATAGAGGATAGGATAGGATAGGATACAGGATAGGATAGGATAGAGGATAGGATAGGATAGAGGATAGGATAGGATAGAGGATAGGATAGGATAGAGGATAGGATAGGATAGAGGATAGGATAGGATATAGGATACGATAGGATAGATTATAGGATAGGATACAGGATAGGATAGGATAGAGGATAGGATAGGATAGAGGATAGGATAGGATAGAGGATAGGATAGGATAGAGGATAGGATAGGATAGAGGATAGGATAGGATATAGGATACGATAGGATAGATTATAGGATAGGATAGAGGATAGGATAGGGTAGAGGATAGGATCGGATAGAGGATAGGATAGGGGATTGGATAGGATAGAGTATAGGATACGATAGAGGATAGGATCGGATAGGGGAAAGGATAGGGGATTGGATAGGATAGAGGATAGGAGACGATAGAGGATATTATAGGGGATTGGATAGGATAGAGGATAGGAGACGATAGAGGATAGGATAGGGGATTGTATAGGATAGAGGACAGGAGACGATAGAGGATAGGATAGGATAGAGGATTGGATAGGATACAGTATAGGATAGGATAGAGGATAGGATAGGATAGAGGATAGGATAGGATAGATTATAGAATAGGATAGAGGATAGGATAAGATAGCGGATAGGATAGGATTGAGGATAGGATAGGATAGAGGAAAGGATAGGATAGAGGATTGGATAGGTTATTGGATAGGATAGAGGATAGGATAGGATAGAGGATAGTATAGGATAGAGGATAGGATAGGATAGAGGATAGTATGGGATAGCGGATAGGATAGGATAGAGGATAGGATAGGGGATTGGATAGGATAGAGTATAGGATACGATAGAGGATAGGATCGGATAGAGGATAGGATAGGGGATTGGATAGGATAGACAATTGGAGACGATAGAGGATAGGATAGGGGATTGTATAGGATAGAGAATAGGAGACGATAGAGGATAGGATAGGGGATTGTATAGGATAGAGGACAGGAGACGATAGAGGATAGGATAGGATAGAGGATAGGATAGGATAGGATACAGGATAGGATAGGATAGAGGATAGGATAGGATAGGATAGAGGATAGTATAGGAAAGAGGATAGGATAGGATAGAGGATAGGATAGGATAGAGGAAAGGGTAGGATTGAGGATAGGATAGGATAGAGGAAAGGATAGGATAGAGGATTGGATAGGTGATTGGATAGGATAGAGGATAGGATAAGATAGAGGATAGTATAGGATAGAGGATAGATAGGATAGAGTTTAGTATAGGATAGAGGATAGGATAGGATAGAGGATAGGATAGGGGATTGTATAGGATAGAGGACAGGAGACGATAGAGGATAGGATAGGATAGAGGATAGGATAAGATAGAGCATAGGATATGATAGAGGATAGGATAGGATAGATAATAGCATAGGATAGAGGATAGGATAAGATAGAGGATAGGATAGGATAGAGGATAGGATAGGATAGAGGATAGGATAGGATAGAGGATACGATAGGATATAGGATACGATAGGATAGATTATAGGATAGGATAGAGGATAGGATAGGGTAGAGGATAGGATATTATAGAGGATAGGATAGGATAGAGGATAGGATAGGATAGAGGATAGGATAGGATAGAGAATAGGATAGAGGATAGGATAGGGGATTGTATAGGATAGAGGACAGGAGACGATAGAGGATAGGATAGGATAGAGGATAGGATAGCATACAGTATAGGATAGGATAGAGGATAGGATAGGATAGAGGATAGGATAGGATAGAGGATAGGATAGGATAGAGGATAGGATAGGATAGATTATAGAATAGGATAGAGGATAGGATAAGATAGCGGATAGGATAGGATTGAGGATAGGATAGGATAGAGGAGAGGATAGGATAGAGGATTGGATAGGTTATTGGATAGGATAGAGGATAGGATAGGATAGAGGATAGTATAGGATAGAGGATAGGATAGGATAGAGGATAGTATAGGATAGAGGATAGGATAGTATAGAGGATAGGATAGGGGATTGGATAGGATAGACAATTGGAGACGATAGAGGATAGGATAGGGGATTGTATAGGATAGAGAATAGGAGACGATAGAGGATAGGATAGGGGATTGTATAGGATAGAGGACAGGAGACGATAGAGGATAGGATAGGATAGAGGATAGGATAGGATAGGATACAGGATAGGATAGGATAGAGGATAGGATAGGATAGAGGATAGGATAGGATAGAGGATAGGATAGGGGATTGTATAGGATAGAGGACAGGAGACGATAGAGGATAGGATAGGATAGAGGATAGGATAAGATAGAGCATAGGATATGATAGAGGATAGGATAGGATAGGATACAGGATAGGATAGGATAGAGGTTAGTATAGGATAGAGGATAGGATAGGATAGAGGATAGGATAGGGGATTGTATAGGATAGAGGGTAGGATAGGATAGCGGATAGGAGAGCATATAGGATTGGATAGGATAGAGGATAGAATAGGATAGAGGATAGGATAGGATAACGGATCGGATAGGATATAGGATTGGATAGGATAGAGGATAGGATACGATAGAGGATAGGATAGGATAGAGGATAGGATAGGGGATTGGATAGGATAGAGGATAGGATAGGATATAGGATAGGATAGGATAGATTATAGGATAGGATAGAGGATAGGATAGGATAGAGGATAGGATAGGATAGATAATAGGATAGGATCGAGTATAGAATAGGATAGAGGATAGGATAGGATAGAGGATAGGATAGGATTGAGGATAGGATAGGATAGAGTAAGGGATAGGATAGAGGATCGGATAGGTGATTCGATAGGATAGAGGATAGGATAGGATAGAGGATAGGATAGGATAGAGGATAGGATAGGATAGAGGATAGGATACGATAGATGATAGGATAGGATAGAGGATAGGATAGGGGATTGGATAGGATAGAGGATAGGATAGGGTAGAGGATAGGATCGGATAGAGGATAGGATAGGGGATTGGATAGGATAGAGTATAGGATACGATAGAGGATAGGATCGGATAGGGGAAAGGATAGGGGATTGGATAGGATAGAGGATACGACAGGATATAGGATAGGATAGGATAGATTATAGGATAGGATAGAGGATAGGATAAGATAGCGGATAGGATAGGATTGAGGATAGGATAGGATAGAGGAAAGGATAGGATAGAGGATTGGATAGGTTATTGGATAGGATAGAGGATAGGATAGGATAGAGGATAGTATAGGATAGAGGATAGGATAGGATAGAGGATAGTATGGGATAGAGGATAGGATAGGATAGAGGATAGGATAGGGGATTGGATAGGATAGAGTATAGGATACGATAGAGGATAGGATCGGATAGAGGATAGGATAGGGGATTGGATAGGATAGACAATTGGAGACGATAGAGGATAGGATAGGGGATTGTATAGGATAGAGAATAGGACACGATAGAGGATAGGATAGGGGATTGTATAGGATAGAGGACAGGAGACGATAGAGGATAGGATAGGATAGAGGATAGGATAGGATAGGATACAGGATAGGATAGGATAGAGGATAGGATAGGATAGAGGATAGTATAGGAAAGAGGATAGGATAGGATAGAGGATAGGATAGGATAGAGGAAAGGGTAGGATTGAGGATAGGATAGGATAGAGGAAAGGATAGGATAGAGGATTGGATAGGTGATTGGATAGGAAAGAGGATAGGATAAGATAGAGGATAGTATAGGATAGAGGATAGATAGGATAGAGTTTAGTATAGGATAGAGGATAGGATAGGATAGAGGATAGGATAGGGGATTGTATAGGATAGAGGACAGGAGACGATAGAGGATAGGATAGGATAGAGGATAGGATAAGATAGAGCATAGGATATGATAGAGGATAGGATAGGATAGAGGATAGCATAGGATAGATTATAGGATAAGATAGAGGATAGGATAGGATAGAGGATAGGATAGGATAGAGGATAGGATAGGATAGAGGATAGGATAGGATATAGGATACGATAGGATAGATTATAGGATAGGATAGAGGATAGGATAGGGTAGAGGATAGGATCGGATAGAGGATAGGATAGGGGATTGGATAGGATAGAGTATAGGATACGATAGAGGATAGGATCGGATAGGGGAAAGGATAGGGGATTGGATAGGATAGAGGATAGGAGACGATAGAGGATATTATAGGGGATTGGATAGGATAGAGGATAGGAGACGATAGAGGATAGGATAGGATAGAGGATAGGATAGCATACAGTATAGGATAGGATAGAGGATAGGATAGGATAGAGGATAGGATAGGATAGAGGATAGGATAGGATAGAGGATAGGATAGGATAGAGGATAGGATAGGATAGAGGATAGGATAGGATAGATTATAGAATAGGATAGAGGATAGGATAAGATAGCGGATAGGATAGGATTGAGGATAGGATAGGATAGAGGAGAGGATAGGATAGAGGATTGCATAGGTTATTGGATAGGATAGAGGATAGGATAGGATACAGGATAGGATAGGATAGAGGTTAGTATAGGATAGAGGATAGGATAGGATAGAGGATAGGATAGGGGATTCTATAGGATAGAGGGTAGGATAGGATACCGGATAGGAGAGCATATAGGATTGGATAGGATAGAGGATAGAATAGGATAGAGGATAAGATAGGATAACGGATCGGATAGGATATAGGATTGGATAGGATAGAGGATAGGATACGATAGAGGATAGGATAGGATAGAGGATAGGATAGGGGATTGGATAGGATAGAGGATAGGATAGGATATAGGATAGGATAGGATAGATTATAGGATAGGATAGAGGATAGGATAGGATAGAGGATAGGATAGGATAGATAATAGGATAGGATCGAGTATAGGATAGGATAGAGGATAGGATAGGATAGAGGATAGGATAGGATAGATAATAGGATAGGATCGAGTATAGAATAGGATACAGGATAGGATAGGATAGAGGATAGGATAGGATAGAGGATAGTATAGGATAGAGGATAGGATAGGATAGAGGATAGGATAGGATAGAGGAAACGGTAGGATTGAGGATAGGATAGGATAGAGGAAAGGATAGGATAGAGGATTGGATAGGTGATTGGATAGGATAGAGGATAGGATAAGATAGAGGATAGTATAGGATAGAGGATAGATAGGATAGAGGATAGTATAGGATAGAGGATAGGATAAGATAGAGCATAGGATATGATAGAGGATAGGATAGGATAGAGGATAGCATAGGATAGAGGATAGGATAAGATAGATAATAGGATAGGATAGAGGATAGGATAGGATAGAGGATAGGATAGGATATAGGATACGATAGGATAGATTATAGGATAGGATAGAGGATAGGATCGGATAGAGGATAGGATAGGGGATTGGATAGGATAGAGTATAGGATACGATAGAGGATAGGATCGGATAGGGGAAAGGATAGGGGATTGGATAGGATAGAGGATAGGAGACGATAGAGGATATTATAGGGGATTGGATAGGATAGAGGATAGGAGACGATAGAGGATAGGATAGGGGATTGTATAGGATAGAGGACAGGAGACGATAGAGGATAGGATAGGATAGAGGATAGGATAGGATACAGTATAGGATAGGATAGAGGAAAGGATAGGATAGAGGATAGGATAGGATAGATTATAGAATAGGATAGAGGATAGGATAAGATAGCCGATAGGATAGGATTGAGGATAGGATAGGATAGAGGAGAGGATAGGATAGAGGATTGGATAGGTTATTGGATAGGATAGAGGATAGGATAGGATAGAGGATAGTATAGGATAGAGGATAGGATAGGATAGAGGATAGGATAGGGGATTGGATAGGATAGAGTATAGGATACGATAGAGGATAGGATCGGATAGAGGATAGGATAGGGGATTGGATAGGATAGACAATTGGAGACGATAGAGGATAGGATAGGGGATTGTATAGGATAGAGAATAGGAGACGATAGAGGATAGGATAGGGGATTGTATAGGATAGAGGACAGGAGACGATAGAGGATAGGATAGGATAGAGGATAGGATAGGATAGGATACAGGATAGGATAGGATAGAGGATAGGATAGGATAGGATACAGGATAGGATAGGATAGAGGATAGGATAGGATAGAGGATAGTATAGGATAGAGGATAGGATAGGATAGGAGGATAGGATAGGATAGAGGAAAGGGTAGGATTGAGGATAGGATAGGATAGAGGAAAGGATAGGATAGAGGATTGGATAGGTGATTGGATAGGATAGAGGATAGGATAAGATAGAGGATAGTATAGGATAGAGGATAGATAGGATAGAGTTTAGTATAGGATAGAGGATAGGATAGGATAGAGGATAGGATAGGGGATTGTATAGGATAGAGGACAGGAGACGATAGAGGATAGGATAGGATAGAGGATAAGATAAGATAGAGCATAGGATATGATACAGGATAGGATAGGATAGAGGATAGCATAGGATAGAGGATAGGATAGGATAGAGGATAGGATAGGATAGAGGATAGGATACGATAGAGGATAGGATAGGATATAGGATACGATAGGATAGATTATAGGATAGGATAGAGGATAGGATATGGTAGAGGATAGGATCGGATAGAGGATAGGATAGGGGATTGGATAGGATAGAGTATAGGATACGATAGAGGATAGGATCGGATAGGGGAAAGGATAGGGGATTGGATAGGATAGAGGATAGGAGACGATAGAGGATATTATAGGGGATTGGATAGGATAGAGGATAGGAGACGATAGAGGATAGGATAGGGGATTGTATAGGATAGAGGACAGGAGACGATAGAGGATAGGATAGGATAGAGGATAGGATAGGATACAGTATAGGATAGGATAGAGGATAGGATAGGATAGAGGATAGGATAGGATAGATTATAGAATAGGATAGAGGATAGGATAAGATAGCGGATAGAATAGGATTGAGGATAGGATAGGATAGAGGAAAGGATAGGATAGAGGATTGGATAGGTTATTGGATAGGATAGAGGATAGGATAGGATAGAGGATAGTATAGGATAGAGGATAGGATAGGATAGAGGATAGTATGGGATAGAGGATAGGATAGGATAGAGGATAGGATAGGGGATTGGATAGGATAGAGTATAGGATACGATAGAGGATATTATCGGATAGAGGATAGGATAGGGGATTGGATAGGATAGACAATTGGAGACGATAGAGGATAGGATAGGGGATTGTATAGGATAGAGAATAGGAGACGATAGAGGATAGGATAGGGGATTGTATAGGATAGAGGACAGGAGACGATAGAGGATAGGATAGGATAGAGGATAGGATAGGATAGGATACAGGATAGGATAGGATAGAGGATAGGATAGGATAGAGGATAGTATAGGATAGAGGATAGGATAGGTTAGAGGATAGGATAGGATAGAGGAAAGGGTAGGCTTGAGGATAGGATAGGATAGAGGATTGGATAGGTGATTGGATAGGATAGAGGATAGGATAAGATAGAGGATAGTATAGGATAGAGGATAGATAGGATAGAGTTTAGTATAGGATAGAGGATAGGATAGGATAGAGGATTGGATAGGGGATTGTATAGGATAGAGGACAGGAGACGATAGAGGATAGGATAGGATAGAGGATAGGATAAGATAGAGCATAGGATATGATAGAGGATAGGATAGGATAGAGGATAGCATAGGATAGAGGATAGGATAAGATAGAGGGTAGGATAGGATAGAGGATAGGATAGGATAGGATATAGGATACGATAGGATAGATTATAGGATAGGATAGAGGATAGGATAGGGTAGAGGATAGGATCGGATAGAGGATAGGATAGGGGATTGGATAGGATAGAGTATAGGATACGATAGAGGATAGGATCGGATAGGGGAAAGGATAGGGGATTGGATAGGATAGAGGATAGGAGACGATAGAGGATATTATAGGGGATTGGATAGGATAGAGGATAGGATAAGATAGAGGATAGTATAGGATAGAGGATAGATAGGATAGAGTTTAGTATAGGATAGAGGATAGGATAGGATAGAGGATAGGATAGGGGATTGTATAGGATAGAGGACAGGAGACGATAGAGGATAGGATAGGATAGAGGATAGGATAAGATAGAGCATAGGATATGATAGAGGATAGGATAGGATAGAGGATAGCATAGGATAGAGGATAGGATAAGATAGAGGATAGGATAGGATAGAGGATAGGATAGGATAGAGGATAGGATAGGATAGAGGATAGGATAGGATAGATTATAGGATAGGATAGAGGATAGGATAGGGTAGAGGATAGGATCGGATAGAGGATAGGATAGGGGATTGGATAGGATAGAGTATAGGATACGATAGAGGATAGGATCGGATAGGGGAAAGGATAGGGGATTGGATAGGATAGAGGATAGGAGACGATAGAGGATATTATAGGGGATTGGATAGGATAGAGGATAGGAGACGATAGAGGATAGGATAGGGGATTGTATAGGATAGAGGACAGGAGACGATAGAGGATAGGATAGGGTAGAGGATAGGATAGGATACAGTATAGGATAGGATAGAGGATAGGATAGGATAGAGGATAGGATAGGATAGAGTATAGGATAGGATAGAGGATAGGATATTATAGAGGATAGGATAGGATAGAGGATAGGATAGGATAGAGGATAGGATAGGATAGAGAATAGGATAGAGGATAGGATAGGGGATTGTATAGGATAGAGGACAGGAGACGATAGAGGATAGGATAGGATAGAGGATAGGATAGCATACAGTATAGGATAGGATAGAGGATAGGATAGGATAGAGGATAGGATAGGATAGAGGATAGGATAGGATAGAGGATAGGATAGGATAGAGGATAGGATAGGATAGATTATAGAATAGGATAGAGGATAGGATAAGATACCGGATAGGATAGGATTGAGGATAGGATAGGATAGAGGAGAGGATAGGATAGAGGATTGGATAGGTTATTGGATAGGATAGAGGATAGGATAGGATAGAGGATAGTATAGGATAGAGGATAGGATAGGATAGAGGATAGTATAGGATAGAGGATAGGATAGGATAGAGGATAGTATAGGATAGAGGATAGGATAGTATAGAGGATAGGATAGGGGATTGGATAGGATAGAGTATAGGATACGATAGAGGATAGGATCGGATAGAGGATAGGATAGGGGATTGGATAGGATAGACAATTGGAGACGATAGAGGATAGGATAGGGGATTGTATAGGATAGAGAATAGGAGACGATAGAGGATAGGATAGGGGATTGTATAGGATAGAGGACAGGAGACGATAGAGGATAGGATAGGATAGAGGATAGGATAGGATAGGATACAGGATAGGATAGGATAGAGGTTAGGATAGGATAGAGGATAGGATAGGATAGAGGATAGGATAGGATAGAGGATAGGATAGGGGATTGTATAGGATAGAGGACAGGAGACGAGAGAGGATAGGATAGGATAGAGGATAGGATAAGATAGAGCATAGGATATGATAGAGGATAGGATAGGATAGGATACAGGATAGGATAGGATAGAGGTTAGTATAGGATAGAGGATAGGATAGGATAAAGGATAGGATAGGATAGATAATAGGATAGGATCGAGTATAGAATAGGATAGAGGATAGGATAGGATAGAGGATAGGATAGGATTGAGGATAGGATAGGATAGAGTAAGGGATAGGATAGAGGATAGGATAGGATAGAGAATAGGATAGGATATAGGATACGATAGGATAGATTATAGGATAGGATAGAGGATAGGATAGGGTAGAGGATAGGATCGGATAGAGGATAGGATAGGGGATTGGATAGGATAGAGTATAGGATACGATAGAGGATACGATCGGATAGGGGAAAGGATAGGGGATTGGATAGGATAGAGGATAGGAGACGATAGAGGATATTATAGGGGATTGGATAGGATAGAGGATAGGAGACGATAGAGGATAGGATAGGGGATTGTATAGGATAGAGGACAGGAGACGATAGAGGATAGGATAGGATAGAGGATAGGATAGGATACAGTATAGGATAGGATAGAGGATAGGATAGGATAGAGGATAGGATAGGATAGATTATAGAATAGGATAGAGGATAGGATAAGATAGCGGATAGAATAGGATTGAGGATAGGATAGGATAGAGGAAAGGATAGGATAGAGGATTGGATAGGTTATTGGATAGGATAGAGGATAGGATAGGATAGAGGATAGTATAGGATAGAGGATAGGATAGGATAGAGGATAGTATGGGATAGAGGATAGGATAGGATAGAGGATAGGATAGGGGATTGGATAGGATAGAGTATAGGATACGATAGAGGATATTATCGGATAGAGGATAGGATAGGGGATTGGATAGGATAGACAATTGGAGACGATAGAGGATAGGATAGGGGATTGTATAGGATAGAGAATAGGAGACGATAGAGGATAGGATAGGGGATTGTATAGGATAGAGGACAGGAGACGATAGAGGATAGGATAGGATAGAGGATAGGATAGGATAGGATACAGGATAGGATAGGATAGAGGATAGGATAGGATAGAGGATAGTATAGGATAGAGGATAGGATAGGTTAGAGGATAGGATAGGATAGAGGAAAGGGTAGGCTTGAGGATAGGATAGGATAGAGGATTGGATAGGTGATTGGATAGGA
The DNA here is from genome assembly GCF_050948215.1 of Halictus rubicundus. NCBI lineage: Eukaryota > Metazoa > Arthropoda > Insecta > Hymenoptera > Halictidae > Halictus > Halictus rubicundus. Next base: position 479,884 of record NW_027488610.1, read on the forward strand.
TAGAGGATAGGATAAGATAGAGGATAGTATAGGATAGAGGATAGATAGGATAGAGTTTAGTATAGGATAGAGGATAGGATAGGATAGAGGATTGGATAGGAGATTGTATAGGATAGAGGACAGGAGACGATAGAGGATAGGATAGGATAGAGGATAGGATAAGATAGAGCATAGGATATGATAGAGGATAGGATAGGATAGAGGATAGCATAGGATAGAGGATAGGATAAGATAGAGGATAGGATAGGATAGAGGATAGGATAGGATAGGATATAGGATACGATAGGATAGATTATAGGATAGGATAGAGGATAGGATAGGGTAGAGGATAGGATCGGATAGAGGATAGGATAGGGGATTGGATAGGATAGAGTATAGGATACGATAGAGGATAGGATCGGATAGGGGAAAGGATAGGGGATTGGATAGGATAGAGGATAGGAGACGATAGAGGATATTATAGGGGATTGGATAGGATAGAGGATAGGATAAGATAGAGGATAGTATAGGATAGAGGATAGATAGGATAGAGTTTAGTATAGGATAGAGGATAGGATAGGATAGAGGATAGGATAGGGGATTGTATAGGATAGAGGACAGGAGACGATAGAGGATAGGATAGGATAGAGGATAGGATAAGATAGAGCATAGGATATGATAGAGGATAGGATAGGATAGAGGATAGCATAGGATAGAGGATAGGATAAGATAGAGGATAGGATAGGATAGAGGATAGGATAGGATAGAGGATAGGATAGGATAGAGGATAGGATAGGATAGATTATAGGATAGGATAGAGGATAGGATAGGGTAGAGGATAGGATCGGATAGAGGATAGGATAGGATAGAGGATAGGATAGGGGATTGGATAGGATAGAGGACAGGAGACGATAGAGGATAGGATAGGATAGAGGATAGGATAAGATAGAGCATAGGATATGATAGAGGATAGGATAGGATAGAGGATAGCATAGGATAGAGGATAGGATAAGATAGAGGATAGGATAGGATAGAGGATAGGATAGGATAGAGGATAGGATAGGATAGAGGATAGGATAGGATAGATTATAGGATAGGATAGAGGATAGGATAGGGTAGAGGATAGGATCGGATAGAGGATAGGATAGGATAGAGGATAGGATAGGGGATTGGATAGGATAGAGTATAGGATACGATAGAGGATAGGATCGGATAGAGGATAGGATAGGGGATTGGATAGGATAGACAATTGGAGACGATAGAGGATAGGATAGGGGATTGTATAGGATAGAGAATAGGAGACGATAGAGGATAGGATAGGGGATTGTATAGGATAGAGGACAGGAGACGATAGAGGATAGGATAGGATAGAGGATAGGATAGGATAGAGGATAGGATAGGATAGGATACAGGATAGGATAGGATAGAGGATAGGATAGGATAGAGGATAGTATAGGATAGAGGATAGGATAGGATAGAGGATAGGATAGGATAGAGGAAAGGGTAGGATTGAGGATAGGATAGGATAGAGGAAAGGATAGGATAGAGGATTGGATAGGTGATTGGATAGGATAGAGGATAGGATAAGATAGAGGATAGTATAGGATAGAGGATAGATAGGATAGAGTTTAGTATAGGATAGAGGATAGGATAGGATAGAGGATAGGATAGGGGATTGTATAGGATAGAGGACAGGAGACGATAGAGGATAGGATAGGATAGAGGATAGGATAGGATAGGATACAGGATAGGATAGGATAGAGGATAGGATAGGATAGAGGATAGTATAGGATAGAGGATAGGATAGGTTAGAGGATAGGATAGGATAGAGGAAAGGGTAGGCTTGAGGATAGGATAGGATAGAGGATTGGATAGGTGATTGGATAGGATAGAGGATAGGATAAGATAGAGGATAGTATAGGATAGAGGATAGATAGGATAGAGTTTAGTATAGGATAGAGGATAGGATAGGATAGAGGATTGGATAGGAGATTGTATAGGATAGAGGACAGGAGACGATAGAGGATAGGATAGGATAGAGGATAGGATAAGATAGAGCATAGGATATGATAGAGGATAGGATAGGATAGAGGATAGCATAGGATAGAGGATAGGATAAGATAGAGGATAGGATAGGATAGAGGATAGGATAGGATAGGATATAGGATACGATAGGATAGATTATAGGATAGGATAGAGGATAGGATAGGGTAGAGGATAGGATCGGATAGAGGATAGGATAGGGGATTGGATAGGATAGAGTATAGGATACGATAGAGGATAGGATCGGATAGGGGAAAGGATAGGGGATTGGATAGGATAGAGGATAGGAGACGATAGAGGATATTATAGGGGATTGGATAGGATAGAGGATAGGATAAGATAGAGGATAGTATAGGATAGAGGATAGATAGGATAGAGTTTAGTATAGGATAGAGGATAGGATAGGATATAGGATAGGATAGGGGATTGTATAGGATAGAGGACAGGAGACGATAGAGGATAGGATAGGATAGAGGATAGGATAAGATAGAGCATAGGATATGATAGAGGATAGGATAGGATAGAGGATAGCATAGGATAGAGGATAGGATAAGATAGAGGATAGGATAGGATAGAGGATAGGATAGGATAGAGGATAGGATAGGATAGAGGATAGGATAGGATAGATTATAGGATAGGATAGAGGATAGGATAGGGTAGAGGATAGGATCGGATAGAGGATAGGATAGGATAGAGGATAGGATAGGGGATTGGATAGGATAGAGTATAGGATACGATAGAGGATAGGATCGGATAGAGGATAGGATAGGGGATTGGATAGGATAGACAATTGGAGACGATAGAGGATAGGATAGGGGATTGTATAGGATAGAGAATAGGAGACGATAGAGGATAGGATAGGGGATTGTATAGGATAGAGGACAGGAGACGATAGAGGATAGGATAGGATAGAGGATAGGATAGGATAGAGGATAGGATAGGATAGGATACAGGATAGGATAGGATAGAGGATAGGATAGGATAGAGGATAGTATAGGATAGAGGATAGGATAGGATAGAGGATAGGATAGGATAGAGGAAAGGGTAGGATTGAGGATAGGATAGGATAGAGGAAAGGATAGGATAGAGGATTGGATAGGTGATTGGATAGGATAGAGGATAGGATAAGATAGAGGATAGTATAGGATAGAGGATAGATAGGATAGAGTTTAGTATAGGATAGAGGATAGGATAGGGGATTGTATAGGATAGAGGACAGGAGACGATAGAGGATAGGATAGGATAGAGGATAGGATAAGATAGAGCATAGGATATGATACAGGATAGGATAGGATAGAGGATAGCATAGGATAGAGGATAGGATAGGATAGAGGATAGGATAGGATAGACGATAGGATACGATAGAGGATAGGATAGGATATAGGATACGATAGGATAGATTATAGGATAGGATAGAGGATAGGATAGGGTAGAGGATAGGATCGGATAGAGGATAGGATAGGGGATTGGATAGGATAGAGTATAGGATACGATAGAGGATAGGATCGGATAGGGGAAAGGATAGGGGATTGGATAGGATAGAGGATAGGAGACGATAGAGGATATTATAGGGGATTGGATAGGATAGAGGATAGGAGACGATAGAGGATAGGATAGGGGATTGTATAGGATAGAGGACAGGAGACGATAGAGGATAGGATAGGATAGAGGATAGGATAGGATACAGTATAGGATAGGATAGAGGATAGGATAGGATAGAGGATAGGATAGGATAGATTATAGAATAGGATAGAGGATAGGATAAGATAGCGGATAGAATAGGATTGAGGATAGGATAGGATAGAGGAAAGGATAGGATAGAGGATTGGATAGGTTATTGGATAGGATAGAGGATAGGATAGGATAGAGGATAGTATAGGATAGAGGATAGGATAGGATAGAGGATAGTATGGGATAGAGGATAGGATAGGATAGAGGATAGGATAGGGGATTGGATAGGATAGAGTATAGGATACGATAGAGGATATTATCGGATAGAGGATAGGATAGGGGATTGGATAGGATAGACAATTGGAGACGATAGAGGATAGGATAGGGGATTGTATAGGATAGAGAATAGGAGACGATAGAGGATAGGATAGGGGATTGTATAGGATAGAGGACAGGAGACGATAGAGGATAGGATAGGATAGAGGATAGGATAGGATAGGATACAGGGTAGGATAGGATAGAGGATAGGATAGGATAGAGGATAGTATAGGATAGAGGATAGGATAGGTTAGAGGATAGGATAGGATAGAGGAAAGGGTAGGCTTGAGGATAGGATAGGATAGAGGATTGGATAGGTGATTGGATAGGATAGAGGATAGGATAAGATAGAGGATAGTATAGGATAGAGGATAGATAGGATAGAGTTTAGTATAGGATAGAGGATAGGATAGGATAGAGGATTGGATAGGGGATTGTATAGGATAGAGGACAGGAGACGATAGAGGATAGGATAGGATAGAGGATAGGATAAGATAGAGCATAGGATATGATAGAGGATAGGATAGGATAGAGGATAGCATAGGATAGAGGATAGGATAAGATAGAGGATAGGATAGGATAGAGGATAGGATAGGATAGGATATAGGATACGATAGGATAGATTATAGGATAGGATAGAGGATAGGATAGGGTAGAGGATAGGATCGGATAGAGGATAGGATAGGGGATTGGATAGGATAGAGTATAGGATACGATAGAGGATAGGATCGGATAGGGGAAAGGATAGGGGATTGGATAGGATAGAGGATAGGAGACGATAGAGGATATTATAGGGGATTGGATAGGATAGAGGATAGGATAAGATAGAGGATAGTATAGGATAGAGGATAGATAGGATAGAGTTTAGTATAGGATAGAGGATAGGATAGGATAGAGGATAGGATAGGGGATTGTATAGGATAGAGGACAGGAGACGATAGAGGATAGGATAGGATAGAGGATAGGATAAGATAGAGCATAGGATATGATAGAGGATAGGATAGGATAGAGGATAGCATAGGATAGAGGATAGGATAAGATAGAGGATAGGATAGGATAGAGGATAGGATAGGATAGAGGATAGGATAGGATAGAGGATAGGATAGGATAGATTATAGGATAGGATAGAGGATAGGATAGGGTAGAGGATAGGATCGGATAGAGGATAGGATAGGGGATTGGATAGGATAGAGTATAGGATACGATAGAGGATAGGATCGGATAGGGGAAAGGATAGGGGATTGGATAGGATAGAGGATAGGAGACGATAGAGGATATTATAGGGGATTGGATAGGATAGAGGATAGGAGACGATAGAGGATAGGATAGGGGATTGTATAGGATAGAGGACAGGAGACGATAGAGGATAGGATAGGGTAGAGGATAGGATAGGATACAGTATAGGATAGGATAGAGGATAGGATAGGATAGAGGATAGGATAGGATAGAGTATAGGATAGGATAGAGGATAGGATATTATAGAGGATAGGATAGGATAGAGGATAGGATAGGATAGAGGATAGGATAGGATAGAGAATAGGATAGAGGATAGGATAGGGGATTGTATAGGATAGAGGACAGGAGACGATAGAGGATAGGATAGGATAGAGGATAGGATAGCATACAGTATAGGATAGGATAGAGGATAGGATAGGATAGAGGATAGGATAGGATAGAGGATAGGATAGGATAGAGGATAGGATAGGATAGAGGATAGGATAGGATAGATTATAGAATAGGATAGAGGATAGGATAAGATACCGGATAGGATAGGATTGAGGATAGGATAGGATAGAGGAGAGGATAGGATAGAGGATTGGATAGGTTATTGGATAGGATAGAGGATAGGATAGGATAGAGGATAGTATAGGATAGAGGATAGGATAGGATAGAGGATAGTATAGGATAGAGGATAGGATAGGATAGAGGATAGTATAGGATAGAGGATAGGATAGTATAGAGGATAGGATAGGGGATTGGATAGGATAGAGTATAGGATACGATAGAGGATAGGATCGGATAGAGGATAGGATAGGGGATTGGATAGGATAGACAATTGGAGACGATAGAGGATAGGATAGGGGATTGTATAGGATAGAGAATAGGAGACGATAGAGGATAGGATAGGGGATTGTATAGGATAGAGGACAGGAGACGATAGAGGATAGGATAGGATAGAGGATAGGATAGGATAGGATACAGGATAGGATAGGATAGAGGTTAGGATAGGATAGAGGATAGGATAGGATAGAGGATAGGATAGGATAGAGGATAGGATAGGGGATTGTATAGGATAGAGGACAGGAGACGAGAGAGGATAGGATAGGATAGAGGATAGGATAAGATAGAGCATAGGATATGATAGAGGATAGGATAGGATAGGATACAGGATAGGATAGGATAGAGGTTAGTATAGGATAGAGGATAGGATAGGATAAAGGATAGGATAGGATAGATAATAGGATAGGATCGAGTATAGAATAGGATAGAGGATAGGATAGGATAGAGGATAGGATAGGATTGAGGATAGGATAGGATAGAGTAAGGGATAGGATAGAGGATAGGATAGGATAGAGGATAGGATATGATATAGGATACGATAGGATAGATTATAGGATAGGATAGAGGATAGGATAGGGTAGAGGATAGGATCGGATAGAGGATAGGATAGGGGATTGGATAGGATAGAGTATAGGATACGATAGAGGATAGGATCGGATAGGGGAAAGGATAGGGGATTGGATAGGATAGAGGATAGGAGACGATAGAGGATATTATAGGGGATTGGATAGGATAGAGGATAGGAGACGATAGAGGATAGGATAGGGGATTGTATAGGATAGAGGACAGGAGACGATAGAGGATAGGATAGGGTAGAGGATAGGATAGGATACAGTATAGGATAGGATAGAGGATAGGATAGGATAGAGGATAGGATAGGATAGAGTATAGGATAGGATAGAGGATAGGATATTATAGAGGATAGGATAGGATAGAGGATAGGATAGGATAGAGGATAGGATAGGATAGAGAATAGGATAGAGGATAGGATAGGGGATTGTATAGGATAGAGGACAGGAGACGATAGAGGATAGGATAGGATAGAGGATAGGATAGCATACAGTATAGGATAGGATAGAGGATAGGATAGGATAGAGGATAGGATAGGATAGAGGATAGGATAGGATAGAGGATAGGATAGGATAGAGGATAGGATAGGATAGATTATAGAATAGGATAGAGGATAGGATAAGATACCGGATAGGATAGGATTGAGGATAGGATAGGATAGAGGAGAGGATAGGATAGAGGATTGGATAGGTTATTGGATAGGATAGAGGATAGGATAGGATAGAGGATAGTATAGGATAGAGGATAGGATAGGATAGAGGATAGTATAGGATAGAGGATAGGATAGGATAGAGGATAGTATAGGATAGAGGATAGGATAGTATAGAGGATAGGATAGGGGATTGGATAGGATAGAGTATAGGATACGATAGAGGATAGGATCGGATAGAGGATAGGATAGGGGATTGGATAGGATAGACAATTGGAGACGATAGAGGATAGGATAGGGGATTGTATAGGATAGAGAATAGGAGACGATAGAGGATAGGATAGGGGATTGTATAGGATAGAGGACAGGAGACGATAGAGGATAGGATAGGATAGAGGATAGGATAGGATAGGATACAGGATAGGATAGGATAGAGGTTAGGATAGGATAGAGGATAGGATAGGATAGAGGATAGGATAGGATAGAGGATAGGATAGGGGATTGTATAGGATAGAGGACAGGAGACGAGAGAGGATAGGATAGGATAGAGGATAGGATAAGATAGAGCATAGGATATGATAGAGGATAGGATAGGATAGGATACAGGATAGGATAGGATAGAGGTTAGTATAGGATAGAGGATAGGATAGGATAAAGGATAGGATAGGATAGATAATAGGATAGGATCGAGTATAGAATAGGATAGAGGATAGGATAGGATAGAGGATAGGATAGGATTGAGGATAGGATAGGATAGAGTAAGGGATAGGATAGAGGATAGGATAGGATAGAGGATAGGATAGGATATAGGATACGATAGGATAGATTATAGGATAGGATAGAGGATAGGATAGGGTAGAGGATAGGATCGGATAGAGGATAGGATAGGGGATTGGATAGGATAGAGTATAGGATACGATAGAGGATAGGATCGGATACGGGAAAGGATAGGGGATTGGATAGGATATAGGATAGGAGACGATAGAGGATATTATAGGGGATTGGATAGGATAGAGGATAGGAGACGATAGAGGATAGGATAGGGGATTGTATAGGATAGAGGACAGGAGACGATAGAGGATAGGATAGGGTAGAGGATAGGATAGGATACAGTATAGGATAGGATAGAGGATAGGATAGGATAGAGTATAGGATAGGATAGAGGATAGGATATTATAGAGGATAGGATAGGATAGAGGATAGGATAGGATAGAGGATAGGATAGGATAGAGAATAGGATAGAGGATAGGATAGGGGATTGTATAGGATAGAGGACAGGAGACGATAGAGGATAGGATAGGATAGAGGATAGGATAGCATACAGTATAGGATAGGATAGAGGATAGGATAGGATAGAGGATAGGATAGGATAGAGGATAGGATAGGATAGAGGATAGGATAGGATAGAGGATAGGATAGGATAGATTATAGAATAGGATAGAGGATAGGATAAGATACCGGATAGGATAGGATTGAGGATAGGATAGGATAGAGGAGAGGATAGGATAGAGGATTGGATAGGTTATTGGATAGGATAGAGGATAGGATAGGATAGAGGATAGTATAGGATAGAGGATAGGATAGGATAGAGGATAGTATAGGATAGAGGATAGGATAGGATAGAGGATAGTATAGGATAGAGGATAGGATAGTATAGAGGATAGGATAGGGGATTGGATAGGATAGAGGATAGGATCGGATAGAGGATAGGATAGGGGATTGGATAGGATAGACAATTGGAGACGATAGAGGATAGGATAGGGGATTGTATAGGATAGAGAATAGGAGACGATAGAGGATAGGATAGGGGATTGTATAGGATAGAGGACAGGAGACGATAGAGGATAGGATAGGGGATTGGATAGGATAGAGTATAGGATACGATAGAGGATAGGATCGGATAGGGGAAAGGATAGGGGATTGGATAGGATAGAGGATACGACAGGATATAGGATAGGATAGGATAGATTATAGGATAGGATAGAGGATAGGATAGGATAGAGGATAGGATAGGATAGAGGATAGGATAGGATTGAGGATAGGATAGGATAGAGTAAAGGATAGGATAGAGGATCGGATACGTGATTGGATAGGATAGAGGATAGGATAGGATAGAGGATAGGATAGGATAGAGGATAGGATAGTATAGAGGATAGGATAGGGGATTGGATAGGATAGAGTATAGGATACGATAGAGGATAGGATCGGATAGAGGATAGGATAGGGGATTGGATAGGATAGACAATTGGAGACGATAGAGGATAGTATAGGGGATTGTATAGGATAGAGAATAGGAGACGATAGAGGATAGGATAGGGGATTGTATAGGATAGAGGACAGGAGACGATAGAGGATAGGATAGGATAGAGGATAGGATAGGATAGGATACAGGATAGGATAGGATAGAGGATAGGATAGGATAGAGGATAGGATAGGATAGAGGATAGGATAGGATAGAGGATAGGATAGGATAGAGGATAGGATAGGGGATTGTATAGGATAGAGGACAGGAGACGATAGAGGATAGGATAGGATAGAGGATAGGATAAGATAGAGCATAGGATATGATAGAGGATAGGATAGGATAGGATACAGGATAGGATAGGATAGAGGTTAGTATAGGATAGAGGATAGGATAGGATAAAGGATAGGATAGGATAGATAATAGGATAGGATCGAGTATAGAATAGGATAGAGGATAGGATAGGATAGAGGATAGGATAGGATTGAGGATAGGATAGGATAGAGTAAGGGATAGGATAGAGGATCGGATAGGTGATTCGATAGGATAGAGGATAGGATAGGATAGAGGATAGGATAGGATAGAGGATAGGATAGGATAGAGGATAGGATACGATAGATGATAGGATAGGATAGAGGATAGGATAGGGGATTGGATAGGATAGAGGATAGGATAGGGTAGAGGATAGGATCGGATAGAGGATAGGATAGGGGATTGGATAGGATAGAGTATAGGATACGATAGAGGATAGGATCGGATAGGGGAAAGGATAGGGGATTGGATAGGATAGAGGATACGACAGGATATACACATAGGATAGGATAGGATAGATTATAGGATAGGATAGAGGATAGGATAGGATAGAGGATAGTATAGGATAGAGGATAGGATAGGATTGAGGATAGGATAGGATAGAGGATAGGATAGGATAGAGGATAGGATAGGATAGAGGATAGGATAGGATAGAGGATAGGATAGGATAGAGTATAGGATACGATAGATGATAGGATAGGATAGAGGATAGGATAGGGGATTGGATAGGATAGAGGATAGGATAGTGTAGAGGATAGGATCGGATAGAGGATAGGATAGGGGATTGGATAGGATAGAGTATAGGATACGATAGAGGATAGGATCGGATAGGGGAAAGGATAGGGGATTGGATAGGATAGAGGATAGGAGACGACAGAGGATATTATAGGGGATTGGATAGGATAGAGGATAGGAGACGATAGAGGATAGGACAGGGGATTGTATAGGATAGAGGACAGGAGACGATAGAGGATAGGATAGGATAGAGGATAGGATAGGATAGAGGATAGGATAGGATAGAGTATAGGATAGGATAGAGGATAGGATAGGATAGAGGATAGAATAGAGGATAGGATAGGGGATTGTATAGGATAGAGGACAGGAGACGATAGAGGATAGGATAGGATAGAGGATAGGATAGCATACAGTATAGGATAGGATAGAGGATAGGATAGGATAGATAATAGGATAGGATAGAGGATAGGATAGGATAGAGGATAGGATAGGATAGAGGATAGGATAGGATAGAGGATAGGATAGGATAGAGGATAGGATAGGATATAGGATACGATAGGATAGATTATAGGATAGGATAGAGGATAGGATAGGGTAGAGGATAGGATCGGATAGAGGATAGGATAGGGGATTGGATAGGATAGAGTATAGGATACGATAGAGGATAGGATCGGATAGGGGAAAGGATAGGGGATTGGATAGGATAGAGGATAGGAGACGATAGAGGATATTATAGGGGATTGGATAGGATAGAGGATAGGAGACGATAGAGGATAGGATAGGGGATTGTATAGGATAGAGGACAGGAGACGATAGAGGATAGGATAGGGTAGAGGATAGGATAGGATACAGTATAGGATAGGATAGAGGATAGGATAGGATAGAGGATAGGATAGGATAGAGTATAGGATAGGATAGAGGATAGGATATTATAGAGGATAGGATAGGATAGAGGATAGGATAGGATAGAGGATAGGATAGGATAGAGAATAGGATAGAGGATAGGATAGGGGATTGTATAGGATAGAGGACAGGAGACGATAGAGGATAGGATAGGATAGAGGATAGGATAGCATACAGTATAGGATAGGATAGAGGATAGGATAGGATAGAGGATAGGATAGGATAGAGGATAGGATAGGATAGAGGATAGGATAGGATAGATTATAGAATAGGATAGAGGATAGGATAAGATAGCGGATAGGATAGGATTGAGGATAGGATAGGATAGAGGAGAGGATAGGATAGAGGATTGGATAGGTTATTGGATAGGATAGAGGATAGGATAGGATAGAGGATAGTATAGGATAGAGGATAGGATAGGATAGAGGATAGTATAGGATAGAGGATAGGATAGTATAGAGGATAGGATAGGGGATTGGATAGGATAGAGTATAGGATACGATAGAGGATAGGATCGGATAGAGGATAGGATAGGGGATTGGATAGGATAGACAATTGGAGACGATAGAGGATAGGATAGGGGATTGTATAGGATAGAGAATAGGAGACGATAGAGGATAGGATAGGGGATTGTATAGGATAGAGGACAGGAGACGATAGAGGATAGGATAGGATAGAGGATAGGATAGGATAGGATACAGGATAGGATAGGATAGAGGATAGGATAGGATAGAGGATAGGATAGGATAGAGGATAGGATAGGATAGAGGATAGGATAGGATAGAGGATAGGATAGGATAGAGGATAGGATAGGATAGAGGATAGGATAGGGGATTGTATAGGATAGAGGACAGGAGACGATAGAGGATAGGATAGGATAGAGGATAGGATAGGATAGAGGATAGGATAGGATAGAGGATAGGATAGGATAGAGGATAGGATAGGATAGAGGATAGGATAGGATAGAGGATAGGATAGGATAGAGGATAGGATAGGATAGAGGATAGGATAGGATAGAGGATAGGATAGGATAGCGGATATGTTAGGATGGAGTATACGATACGAATGAGGATATCATAGGGTTGAAGATAGGATAGGATAGGATAGAGGATAGGATATTATAGAGGATTGGATATGATAGAGGATAGGATCCGATAGAGGATAGGATAGGGGATTGGATAGGATAGAGGATAGGGTAGGATAGAGGACAGGGTAGGATACATGATAGGATAGGATAGAGGATAGGATAGGATAGAGGATATTATAGGATAGAGGATAGGATAGGATAGCGGATAGTATAGGATGGAGTATAGGATAGGATAGCGGAAAGGATAAGATAGAGTATAGAATAGAATAGAGGATAGGATACTATACAGGATTGGATCGGACCGAGGATAGGATAGAGGATCGTATAGGATACGATAGAGGATAGGATAGGATTGAGGCTAGGATAGGATAGTGGATAGGATAGGATAGAGTATGGAATAGGATAGAGGATAGGAGAGGATACAGGATAGGATAGGATTGAGGATAGGATAGTATAGAGGATAGGATAGGGTAGAGGATAGGATAGGATAGAGGATAGGATAGGATAGAGGATAGGATAGGATAGAGGATAGGATAGGGGATTGTATAGGATAGAGGACAGGAGACGATAGAGGATAGGATAGGATAGAGGATAGGATAGGATAGAGGATAGGATAGGATAGAGGATAGGATAGGATAGAGGATAGGATAGGATAGAGGATAGGATAGGATAGAGGATAGGATAGGATAGAGGATAGGATATTATAGAGGATAGGATAGGATAGAGGATAGGATAGGATAGAGGATAGGATAGGATAGAGAATAGGATAGAGGATAGGATAGGGGATTGTATAGGATAGAGGACAGGAGACGATAGAGGATAGGATAGGATAGAGGATAGGATAGCATACAGTATAGGATAGGATAGAGGATAGGATAGGATAGAGGATAGGATAGGATAGAGGATAGGATAGGATAGAGGATAGGATAGGATAGAGGATAGGATAGGATAGATTATAGAATAGGATAGAGGATAGGATAAGATAGCGGATAGGATAGGATTGAGGATAGGATAGGATAGAGGAGAGGATAGGATAGAGGATTGGATAGGTTATTGGATAGGATAGAGGATAGGATAGGATAGAGGATAGTATAGGATAGAGGATAGGATAGGATAGAGGATAGTATAGGATAGAGGATAGGATAGTATAGAGGATAGGATAGGGGATTGGATAGGATAGAGTATAGGATACGATAGAGGATAGGATCGGATAGAGGATAGGATAGGGGATTGGATAGGATAGACAATTGGAGACGATAGAGGATAGGATAGGGGATTGTATAGGATAGAGAATAGGAGACGATAGAGGATAGGATAGGGGATTGTATAGGATAGAGGACAGGAGACGATAGAGGATAGGATAGGATAGAGGATAGGATAGGATAGGATACAGGATAGGATAGGATAGAGGATAGGATAGGATAGAGGATAGGATAGGATAGAGGATAGGATAGGATAGAGGATAGGATAGGATAGAGGATAGGATAGGATAGAGGATAGGATAGGATAGAGGATAGGATAGGGGATTGTATAGGATAGAGGACAGGAGACGATAGAGGATAGGATAGGATAGAGGATAGGATAGGATAGAGGATAGGATAGGATAGAGGATAGGATAGGATAGAGGATAGGATAGGATAGAGGATAGGATAGGATAGAGGATAGGATAGGATAGAGGATAGGATAGGATAGAGGATAGGATAGGATAGAGGATAGGATAGGATAGAGGATAGGATAGGATAGCGGATATGTTAGGATGGAGTATACGATACGAATGAGGATATCATAGGGTTGAAGATAGGATAGGATAGGATAGAGGATAGGATATTATAGAGGATTGGATATGATAGAGGATAGGATCCGATAGAGGATAGGATAGGGGATTGGATAGGATAGAGGATAGGGTAGGATAGAGGACAGGGTAGGATACATGATAGGATAGGATAGAGGATAGGATAGGATAGAGGATATTATAGGATAGAGGATAGGATAGGATAGCGGATAGTATAGGATGGAGTATAGGATAGGATAGCGGAAAGGATAAGATAGAGTATAGAATAGAATAGAGGATAGGATACTATACAGGATTGGATCGGACCGAGGATAGGATAGAGGATCGTATAGGATACGATAGAGGATAGGATAGGATTGAGGCTAGGATAGGATAGTGGATAGGATAGGATAGAGTATGGAATAGGATAGAGGATAGGAGAGGATACAGGATAGGATAGGATTGAGGATAGGATAGTATAGAGGATAGGATAGGGTAGAGGATAGGATATAGGATTGGATATTATAGAGGAAAGGATTCGATAGAGGATAGGGTAGGATAGCGGATAGGATAGGATAGAGTACTGAATAGGATAGAGGACAGGATAGGATAGAGGATAGGATAGGATAGAGGATAGGATAGGATAGAGGATAGGATAGGATAGAGGATAGGATAGGATTGAGGCTAGGATAGGATAGTGGATAGGATAGGATAGAGTATGGAATAGGATAGAGGATAGGAGAGGATACAGGATAGGATAGGATTGAGGATAGGATAGTATAGAGGTTAGGATAGGGGTAGAGGATAGGATATAGGATTGGATATTATAGAGGATAGGATTCGATAGAGGATAGGGTAGGATAGCGGATAGGATAGGATAGAGTACAGAATAGGATACAGGACAGGTTAGGATAGAGGATAGGATAGGATAGAGGATAGGACAGGATAGAGGATACGATAGAGAATAGGATAGGATAGAGGATAGGATAGGATAGAGTATAGGATATAGGATGGATAGGATAGAGGATAGGATACGATAGAGGATAGGGTAGGATAGAGAATAGGGTAGGATAGAGGATACGATAGGATAGAGGATAGGATAGAGGATAGGATAGAGGATTGGATAGGATAGGATAAGATAGAGGATAGGATAGAGGATTGGATAGGATAGGATAAGATAGAGGATAAGATAGGGGATTGGATAGGATAGCGGATAGGATAGGATAGAGGATACGATATTATAGACGATAGGATAGGATAGAGGATAGGATCGGATAGAGGATAAGATAGGGGATTGGATAGGATAGAGTATAGGATACGATAGAGGATCGGATAGGATAGAGGATACGATAGGGGATTGGATAGGATTGAGGCTAGGATAGGATACTGGATAGGATAGGATAGTGGATAGGATAGGATAGAGGATAGGATAGGATAGAAAATAGGATAGGATAGAGGATAGGATAGGATAGAGGATAGGATAGGATAGATGATAGGATAGGATAGAGGATAGGATAGAGGATAGGATAGGATAGGGGATAGGATAGGATAGAGGATAGGAAAGGATTGAGGCTAGGATAGGATAGTGGAAAGGATAGGATAGAGGATAGGATACGAATGAGGATAGGATAGGGTTGAGGATAGGATAGGGGATTGGATAGTGTAGAGGATAGGAGACGAAAGAGGATAGGATTGGGTAGAGAATAGGATAGAGGATAGGATAGGGTAGAGGAAAGGATAGGATAGGATAGAGGATAGGATAGAGGATTTAATAGGATAGAGGATATTATAGGGTAGAGGATAGGATAGGATAGCGGATATGTTAGGATGGAGTATACGATACGAATGAGGATAGGATAGGGTTGAAGATAGGATAGGATAGGATAGAGGATAGGATAGGATAGAGGATAGGATAGGATAGAGGATAGGATAGGATAGAGGATAGGATAGGATAGAGGATAGGATAGGATAGAGCATAGGATAGGATAGAGGATAGGATAGGATAGAGGATAGGATAGGATAGAGGATAGGATAGGATAGAGGATAGGATGGGATAGAGGATAGGATAGGATAGAGGATAGGATAGGATAGAAGATAGGATAGGATAGAGGATAGGATAGGATAGAGGATAGGATAGGATAGGATAGAGGATAGGATAGGATAGACGATAGGATAGGATAGAGGATAGGATAGGATAGAGGATAGGATAGGATAGAGGATAGAGGATAGGATAATATAGAGGATAGGATAGGATAGGATAGAGGATAGGATAGAGGATAGGATAGAGGATAGGATAGAGGATAGGATAGAGGATAGGATAGAGGATAGGATAGAGGATTGGATATGATAGAGGATAGGATCCGATAGAGGATAGGATAGGGGATTGGATAGGATAGAGGATAGGGTAGGATAGAGGATAGGGTAGGATACATGATAGGATAGGATAGAGGATAGGATAGGATAGAGGATATTATAGGATAGAGGATAGGATAGGATAGCGGATAGTATAGGATGGAGTATAGGATAGGATAGCGGAAAGGATAAGATAGAGTATAGAATAGAATAGAGGATAGGATACTATACAGGATTGGATCGGACCGAGGATAGGATAGAGGATCGTATAGGATACGATAGAGGATAGGATAGGATAGAGGATAGGATAGGATTGAGGCTAGGATAGGATAGTGGATAGGATAGGATAGAGTATGGAATAGGATAGAGGATAGGAGAGGATACAGGATAGGATAGGATTGAGGATAGGATAGTATAGAGGATAGGATAGGGTAGAGGATAGGATATAGGATTGGATATTATAGAGGATAGGATTCGATAGAGGATAGGGTAGGATAGCGGATAGGATAGGATAGAGTACAGAATAGGATACAGGACAGGATAGGATAGAGCATAGGATAGGATAGAGGATAGGACAGGATAGAGGATACGATAGAGAATAGGATAGGATAGAGGATAGGATAGGATAGAGTATAGGATATAGGATGGATAGGATAGAGGATAGGATACGATAGAGGATAGGGTAGGATAGAGAATAGGGTAGGATAGAGGATACGATAGGATAGAGGATAGGATAGGATAGAGGATACGATCTAATGGAGGATAGGATAGGATAGAGGAAAGTATAGGGGAGTGGAAAGGATAGGATAGAGGATAGGATAGGGGATTGGATAGGATAGAGGGTAGGAGGCGAAAGAGGATAGGATTGGATAGAGAATAGGATAGAGGATTGGATAGGATAGAGGATATTATAGGATAGAGGATAGGATAGGATAGCGGATAGGATAGGATAGAGGATAGGATAGTATTGAGGATAGGATAGGATAGAGGATAGGATATAGGATTGGATATTATAGAGGATAGGATACGATAGAGGATAGGATAGGATACAGGATAGGATAGGATAGAGGATAGGATAGGATAGATGAGAGGATAGGATTGAGGATAGGTCGGGATAGAGGATGGGATAGAGGATTGGATAGGATAGAGGATATAATACGATAGAGGATAGGATAGGATAGAGAATAGGGTAGGATAGAGGATACGATAGGATAGAGGATAGGATACGATAGAGGATAGGATAGTATTGAGGATAGGATAGGATAGAGGATAAGATATAGGATTGGATATTATAGAGGATAGGATACGATAGAGGATAGGGTAGGATAGCGGATAGGATAGGATAGAGTACAGAATGGGATAGAGGACAGGATAGGATAGAGGATAGGATAGGATAGAGGATAGGATTGGATAGAGGATAGGATAGGATAGAGGATAGGATAGAGGATATTATAGTATAGGAGATAGGATAGGATAGCGGATAGGTTAGGATGGAGTATAGGATACGAATGAGGATAGGATAGGGTTGAGGATAGGATAGGGGATTGGATAGTGTAGAGGATAGGAGACGAAAGAGGATAGGATTGGATAGAGAATAGGATAGAGGATAGGATAGGGTAGAGGAAAGGATAGGATAGGAGAGAGGATTTAATAGGATAGAGGATATTATAGGGTAGAGGATAGGATAGGATAGCGGATATGTTAGGATGGAGTATACGATACGAATGAGGATAGGATAGGGTTGAAGATAGGATAGGATAGGATAGAGGATAGGATAGGTTAGAGGATAGGATAGGATAGAGGATAGGATAGGATAGAGGATAGGATAGGATAGAGGATAGGATAGGATAGAGTATAGGATAGGATAGAGGATAGGATAGGATAGAGGATAGGATAGGATAGAGGATAGGATAGGATAGAGGATAGGATAGGATACAGGATAGGATAGGATAGAGGATAGGATAGGATAGAAGATAGGATAGGATAGAGGATAGGATAGGATAGAGGATAGGATAGGATAGAGGATAGGATAGGATAGAGGATAGGATAGGATAGAGGATAGGATAGGATAGAGGATAGGATAGGATAGAGGATAGGATAGGATAGCGGATATGTTAGGATGGAGTATACGATACGAATGAGGATATCATAGGGTTGAAGATAGGATAGGATAGGATAGAGGATAGGATATTATAGAGGATTGGATATGATAGAGGATAGGATCCGATAGAGGATAGGATAGGGGATTGGATAGGATAGAGGATAGGGTAGGATAGAGGACAGGGTAGGATACATGATAGGATAGGATAGAGGATAGGATAGGATAGAGGATATTATAGGATAGAGGATAGGATAGGATAGCGGATAGTATAGGATGGAGTATAGGATAGGATAGCGGAAAGGATAAGATAGAGTATAGAATAGAATAGAGGATAGGATACTATACAGGATTGGATCGGACCGAGGATAGGATAGAGGATCGTATAGGATACGATAGAGGATAGGATAGGATTGAGGCTAGGATAGGATAGTGGATAGGATAGGATAGAGTATGGAATAGGATAGAGGATAGGAGAGGATACAGGATAGGATAGGATTGAGGATAGGATAGTATAGAGGATAGGATAGGGTAGAGGATAGGATATAGGATTGGATATTATAGAGGATAGGATTCGATAGAGGATAGGGTAGGATAGCGGATAGGATAGGATAGAGTACAGAATAGGATACAGGACAGGATAGGATAGAGCATAGGATAGGATAGAGGATAGGACAGGATAGAGGATACGATAGAGAATAGGATAGGATAGAGGATAGGATAGGATAGAGTATAGGATATAGGATGGATAGGATAGAGGATAGGATACGATAGAGGATAGGGTAGGATAGAGAATAGGGTAGGATAGAGGATACGATAGGATAGAGGATAGGATAGGATAGAGGATACGATCTAATGGAGGATAGGATAGGATAGAGGAAAGTATAGGGGAGTGGAAAGGATAGGATAGAGGATAGGATAGGGGATTGGATAGGATAGAGGGTAGGAGGCGAAAGAGGATAGGATTGGATAGAGAATAGGATAGAGGATTGGATAGGATAGAGGATATTATAGGATAGAGGATAGGATAGGATAGCGGATAGGATAGGATAGAGGATAGGATAGTATTGAGGATAGGATAGGATAGAGGATAGGATATAGGATTGGATATTATAGAGGATAGGATACGATAGAGGATAGGATAGGATACAGGATAGGATAGGATAGAGGATAGGATAGGATAGATGAGAGGATAGGATTGAGGATAGGTCGGGATAGAGGATGGGATAGAGGATTGGATAGGATAGAGGATATAATACGATAGAGGATAGGATAGGATAGAGAATAGGGTAGGATAGAGGATACGATAGGATAGAGGATAGGATAGAGGATAGGATATAGGATTGGATAGGATAGAGGATAGGATACGATAGAGGATAGGATAGTATTGAGGATAGGATAGGATAGAGGATAAGATATAGGATTGGATATTATAGAGGATAGGATACGATAGAGGATAGGGTAGGATAGCGGATAGGATAGGATAGAGTACAGAATAGGATAGAGGACAGGATAGGATAGAGGATAGGATAGGATAGAGGATAGGATTGGATAGAGGATAGGATAGGATAGAGGATAGGATAGAGGATATTATAGTATAGGAGATAGGATAGGATAGCGGATAGGTTAGGATGGAGTATAGGATACGAATGAGGATAGGATAGGGTTGAGGATAGGATAGGGGATTGGATAGTGTAGAGGATAGGAGACGAAAGAGGATAGGATTGGATAGAGAATAGGATAGAGGATAGGATAGGGTAGAGGAAAGGATAGGATAGGAGAGAGGATTTAATAGGATAGAGGATATTATAGGGTAGAGGATAGGATAGGATAGCGGATATGTTAGGATGGAGTATACGATACGAATGAGGATAGGATAGGGTTGAAGATAGGATAGGATAGGATAGAGGATAGGATAGGTTAGAGGATAGGATAGGATAGAGGATAGGATAGGATAGAGGATAGGATAGGATAGAGGATAGGATAGGATAGAGTATAGGATAGGATAGAGGATAGGATAGGATAGAGGATAGGATAGGATAGAGGATAGGATAGGATAGAGGATAGGATAGGATACAGGATAGGATAGGATAGAGGATAGGATAGGATAGAAGATAGGATAGGATAGAGGATAGGATAGGATAGAGGATAGGATAGGATAGAGGATAGGATAGGATAGAGGATAGGATAGGATAGAGGATAGGATAGGATAGAGGATAGGATAGGATAGCGGATATGTTAGGATGGAGTATACGATACGAATGAGGATATCATAGGGTTGAAGATAGGATAGGATAGGATAGAGGATAGGATATTATAGAGGATTGGATATGATAGAGGATAGGATCCGATAGAGGATAGGATAGGGGATTGGATAGGATAGAGGATAGGGTAGGATAGAGGACAGGGTAGGATACATGATAGGATAGGATAGAGGATAGGATAGGATAGAGGATATTATAGGATAGAGGATAGGATAGGATAGCGGATAGTATAGGATGGAGTATAGGATAGGATAGCGGAAAGGATAAGATAGAGTATAGAATAGAATAGAGGATAGGATACTATACAGGATTGGATCGGACCGAGGATAGGATAGAGGATCGTATAGGATACGATAGAGGATAGGATAGGATTGAGGCTAGGATAGGATAGTGGATAGGATAGGATAGAGTATGGAATAGGATAGAGGATAGGAGAGGATACAGGATAGGATAGGATTGAGGATAGGATAGTATAGAGGATAGGATAGGGTAGAGGATAGGATATAGGATTGGATATTATAGAGGATAGGATTCGATAGAGGATAGGGTAGGATAGCGGATAGGATAGGATAGAGTACAGAATAGGATACAGGACAGGTTAGGATAGAGGATAGGATAGGATAGAGGATAGGACAGGATAGAGGATACGATAGAGAATAGGATAGGATAGAGGATAGGATAGGATAGAGTATAGGATATAGGATGGATAGGATAGAGGATAGGATACGATAGAGGATAGGGTAGGATAGAGAATAGGGTAGGATAGAGGATACGATAGGATAGAGGATAGGATAGAGGATAGGATAGAGGATTGGATAGGATAGGATAAGATAGAGGATAGGATAGAGGATTGGATAGGATAGGATAAGATAGAGGATAAGATAGGGGATTGGATAGGATAGCGGATAGGATAGGATAGAGGATACGATATTATAGACGATAGGATAGGATAGAGGATAGGATCGGATAGAGGATAAGATAGGGGATTGGATAGGATAGAGTATAGGATACGATAGAGGATCGGATAGGATAGAGGATACGATAGGGGATTGGATAGGATTGAGGCTAGGATAGGATACTGGATAGGATAGGATAGTGGATAGGATAGGATAGAGGATAGGATAGGATAGAAAATAGGATAGGATAGAGGATAGGATAGGATAGAGGATAGGATAGGATAGATGATATGATAGGATAGAGGATAGGAGAGAGGATAGGATAGGATAGGGGATAGGATAGGATAGAGGATAGGAAAGGATTGAGGCTAGGATAGGATAGTGGAAAGGATAGGATAGAGGATAGGATACGAATGAGGATAGGATAGGGTTGAGGATAGGATAGGGGATTGGATAGTGTAGAGGATAGGAGACGAAAGAGGATAGGATTGGGTAGAGAATAGGATAGAGGATAGGATAGGGTAGAGGAAAGGATAGGATAGGATAGAGGATAGGATAGAGGATTTAATAGGATAGAGGATATTATAGGGTAGAGGATAGGATAGGATAGCGGATATGTTAGGATGGAGTATACGATACGAATGAGGATAGGATAGGGTTGAAGATAGGATAGGATAGGATAGAGGATAGGATAGGATAGAGGATAGGATAGGATAGAGGATAGGATAGGATAGAGGATAGGATAGGATAGAGGATAGGATAGGATAGAGGATAGGATAGGATAGAGGATCGGATAGAGGATAGGATAGGATAGAGGATCGGATAGAGGATAGGATAGGATAGACGATAGGATAGGATAGAGGATAGAGTAGGATAGAGGATAGGATAGGATAAAGGATAGGATTGGATAGAGGATCGGATAGAGGATAGAATAGGATAGAGGATAGGATAGGATAGAGGATAGTATAGGATAGAGGATAGGATAGAATAGAGGATAGGATAGGATAAAGGATAGGATAGGATAGAGGATAGGATAGGATAGGATAGAGGATAGGATAGGATAGGATAGGATAGGATAGGATAGAGGATAGGATAGGATAGGATAGAGGATAGGATAGGATAGGATAGAGGATAGGATAGAGGATAGGATAGAGGATAGGATAGGACAGAGGATCGGATAGAGGATAGGATAGGATAGAGGATAGGATATGATAGAGTAAACGATATTATAGAGGATAGGATAGGACAGAGGATCGGATAGAGGATAGGATAGGATAGAGGATGGCATAGAGGATAGGATAGAGGATAGGATAGGATAGAGGATAGGATAGGAAAGAGGATAGGATAGGATACGATAGAGGATAGGATAGATGATAGGATAGGATAGAGGATAGGATAGGATAGAGGATCGGATAGAGGATAGGATATAGGATCGGATAGAGGATATGATAGGATAGAGGAAAGGATAGGATAGAGGATAGGATAGGTAATTGGATAGGATAGAGGATAGGATAAGGTAGAGGATAGTATAGGATAGAGGATAGGATGGGATAGAGGATAGGATAGGATAAAGGATAGGATAGGACAGATGATAGGATAGGATAGAGAATAGGATAGGATACAGGATAGGATAGGATAGAGGATAGGATAGAGGATAGGATAGGATAGAGGATAGGAAAGGATAGAGGATAGGATGGGGTAGAGGATAGGATAGGATAGAGGATAGGATAGGATAGAGGATAGGATAGGATAGAGGATAGGATAGGAAAGAGGATAGGATAGAGGATAGGATAGGATAGAGGATAGGATAGGATAGAGGATAGGATAGGATAGAGGATAGGATAGGTAATTGGATAGGATAGAGAATAGAGTAGGATAGAGGATAGGATAGAGGAGAGGATAGGATAGAGGATAGGATAGGATAGAGGATAGGATAGGATAGAGGATAGGATAGGTAATTGGATAGGATAGAGGATAGGATAAGGTAGAGGATAGTATAGGATAGAGGATAGGATAGGATAGAGGATAGGATAGGATAAAGGATAGGATAGGATAGAGGATAGGATAGGATAGAGGATAGGATAGGTTAGAGGATAGGATAGGATAGGATAGAGGATAGGATAGAGGATAGGATAGGTAATTGGATAGGATAGAGTATAGGATAAGGTAGAGGATAGTATAGGATAGAGGATAGGATGGGATAGAGGATAGGATAGGATAAAGGGTAGGATAGGACAGATGATAGGATAGGATAGAGAATAGGATAGGATACAGGATAGGATAGGATAGAGGATAGGATAGAGGATAGGATAGGATAGAGGATAGGAAAGGATAGAGGATAGGATGGGGTAGAGGATAGGATAGGATAGAGGATAGGATAGGATAGAGGATAGGATAGGAAAGAGGATAGGATAGAGGATAGGATAGGATAGAGGATAGGATAGGATAGAGGATAGGATAGGATAGAGGATAGGATAGGATAGAGGATAGGATAGGATAGAGGATAGGATAGGATAGAGGATAGGATAGGATAGAGGATAGGATAGGATAGAGGATAGGATAGGATAGAGGATAGGATAGGATAGAGGATAGGATAGGATAGAGGATAGGATAGGATAGAGGATAGGATAGGATAGAGGATAGGATAGGATTGAGGATAGGATAGGATAGAGGATAGGATAGAGGATAGAGTACGATAGAGGATAGGATAGAGGAGAGGATAGGATAGAGGATAGGATAGAGGATAGGATAGGATAGAGGATAGGAAAGGATAGAGGATAGGATGGGATAGAGGATAGGATAGGATAGAGGATAGGATAGGATAGAGGATAGGATAGGATGGAGGATAGGATAGGATAGAGGATAGGATAGAGGATAGGATAGAGGATAGGATAGGATAGAGGATAGGATAGGTAATTGGATAGGATAGAGTATAGGATAATGTAGAGGATAGGATAGGATAGAGGATAGGATAGAGGATCCGATAGAGGATAGGATAGGATAGAGGAAAGGATAGGATAGAGGATAGGATAGGTAATTGGATAGGATAGAGGATAGGATAAGGTAGAGGATAGTATAGGATAGAGGATAGGATAGGATAGAGTATAGGATAGGGTAAAGGATAGGATAGGATAGAGGATAGGATAGGATAGAGGATAGGATAGGATAGAGGATCGGATAGAGGATAGGATAGGATAGAGGATCGGATAGAGGATAGGATAGGATAGACGATAGGATAGGATAGAGGATAGAGTAGGATAGAGGATAGGATAGGATAAAGGATAGGATTGGATAGAGGATCGGATAGAGGATAGAATAGGATAGAGGATAGGATAGGATAGAGGATAGTATAGGATAGAGGATAGGATAGGATAGGATAGAGGATAGGATAGGATAGGATAGGATAGGATAGGATAGAGGATAGGATAGGATAGGATAGAGGATAGGATAGGATAGGATAGAGGATAGGATAGAGGATAGGATAGGATAGAGGATCTGATAGAGGATACGATCGGATAGAGGATCTGATAGAGGATACGATCGGATAGAGGATAGGATAGGATAGAGGATGGCATAGAGGATAGGATAGAGGATAGGATAGGATAGGAAAGAGGATAGGATAGGATACGATAGAGGATAGGATAGATGATAGGATAGGATAGAGGATCTGATAGAGGATACGATCGGATAGAGGATCTGATAGAGGATACGATCGGATAGAGGATAGGATAGGATAGAGGATAGGATAGAGAATAGGATAGGATAGAGGATAGGAAAGGATAGAGGATAGGATGGGATAGAGGATAGGATAGGATAGAGGATAGGATAGGATAGAGGATAGGATAGGATGGAGGATAGGATAGGATAGAGGATAGGATAGAGGATAGGATAGGATAGAGGATAGGATAGGTAATTGGATAGGATAGAGTATAGGATAAGGTAGAGGATAGGATAGGATAGGATAGAGGATAGGATAGGATAGAGGATAGGATAGAGGATCGGATAGAGGATAGGATAGGATAGAGGAAAGGATAGGATAGAGGATAGGATAGGTAATTGGATAGGATAGAGGATAGGATAAGGTGGAGGATAGTATAGGATAGAGGATAGGATAGGATAGAGTATAGGATAGGGTAAAGGATAGGATAGGATAGAGGATAGGATAGGATAGAGGATAGGATAGGATAGAGGATCGGATAGAGGATAGGATAGGATAGAGGATCGGATAGAGGATAGGATAGGATAGAGGATAGGATAGGATAGAGGATAGAGTAGGATAGAGGATAGGATAGGATAAAGGATAGGATTGGATAGAGGATCGGATAGAGGATAGAATAGGATAGAGGATAGGATAGGATAGAGGATAGTATAGGATAGAGGATAGGATAGAATAGAGGATAGGATAGGATAAAGGATAGGATAGGATAGAGGATAGGATAGGATAGGATAGAGGATAGGATAGGATAGGATAGGATAGGATAGGATAGAGGATAGGATAGGATAGGATAGAGGATAGGATCGGATAGGATAGAGGATAGGATAGGATAGGATAGAGGATAGGATAGGATAGGATAGAGGATAGGATAGAGGATAGGATAGGACAGAGGATCGGATAGAGTATAGGATAGGATAGAGGATAGGATAGGATAGAGGAAAGGATAGGATAGAAGATAGGATAGGATAGATGATAGGATAGGAAAGAGGGTAGGATAGGATAGAGGATAGACTATAGGATAGGATAGAGGATAGGATAGGATAGAGGAGAGGATAGGATAGATGATACGATAGGATAGAGGATAGGATAGGATAGAGGATAGAATAGGATAGATGATATTATAGGATAGAGGATAGGATATGATAGAGTAAACGATATTATAGAGGATAGGATAGGATGGAGGATCGGATAGAGGATAGGATAGGATAGAGGATAGGATAGGAAGGAGGATAGGATAGAGGATAGGATAGGATAGAGGATAGGATAGGAAAGAGGATAGGATAGGATACGATAGAGGATAGGATAGATGATAGGATAGGATAGAGGATGGGATAGGATAGAGGATAAAATATGATAGAGGATAGGATAGGATAGAGGATCGGATAGAGGATAGAATAGGATAGAGGATAGGATAGGATAGAGGATAGTATAGGATAGAGGATAGGATAGAGTAGAGGATAGGATAGGATAAAGGAGAGGATAGGATAGAGGATAGGATAGGATAGAGGATAGGATAGTATAGAGGATAGAATAGGATAGATGATATTATAGGATAGAGGATAGGATATGATAGAGTAAACGATATTCTAGAGGATAGGATAGGATAGAGGATCGGATAGAGGATAGGATAGGATAGAGGATGGTATAGAGGATAGGATAGAGGATAGGATAGGATAGAGGATAGGATAGGATAGAGGATAGTATAGGATAGAGAATAGGATAGATTAGAGGATAGGATAGGATAAAGGATAGGATAGGATAGAGGATAGGATAGAGGATAGGATAGGATAGGATAGAGGATAGGATAGGATAGGATAGAGGATAGGATAGAGGATAGGATAGGATAGAGGATCGGATAGAGGATAGGATAGGATAGAGGATAGGATAGGATAGAGGAAAGGATAGGATAGAAGATAGGATAGGATAGATGATAGGATAGGAAAGAGGGTAGGATAGGATAGAGGATAGAGTATAGGATAGGATAGAGGATAGGATAGGATAGAGGAGAGGATAGGATAGAGGATAGGATAGGATAGAGGATAGGATATGATAGAGGATAGGATAGGATACGATAGAGGATAGGATAGGATAGAGGATAGGATAGGATACGATAGAGGATAGGATAGGATAGAGGATAGGATAGGATAGAGGATAGGATAGGATAGGATAGGATAGGATAGGATAGAGGATAGGATAGGATAGGATAGAGGATAGGATCGGATAGGATAGAGGATAGGATAGGATAGGATAGAGGATAGGATAGGATAGGATAGAGGATAGGATAGAGGATAGGATAGGACAGAGGATCGGATAGAGTATAGGATAGGATAGAGGATAGGATAGGATAGAGGAAAGGATAGGATAGAAGATAGGATAGGATAGATGATAGGATAGGAAAGAGGGTAGGATAGGATAGAGGATAGACTATAGGATAGGATAGAGGATAGGATAGGATAGAGGAGAGGATAGGATAGATGATACGATAGGATAGAGGATAGGATAGGATAGAGGATAGAATAGGATAGATGATATTATAGGATAGAGGATAGGATATGATAGAGTAAACGATATTATAGAGGATAGGATAGGATGGAGGATCGGATAGAGGATAGGATAGGATAGAGGATAGGATAGGAAGGAGGATAGGATAGAGGATAGGATAGGATAGAGGATAGGATAGGAAAGAGGATAGGATAGGATACGATAGAGGATAGGATAGATGATAGGATAGGATAGAGGATGGGATAGGATAGAGGATAAAATATGATAGAGGATAGGATAGGA
Organism: Halictus rubicundus; assembly: GCF_050948215.1. Taxonomy (NCBI): domain Eukaryota; kingdom Metazoa; phylum Arthropoda; class Insecta; order Hymenoptera; family Halictidae; genus Halictus; species Halictus rubicundus. The sequence continues at coordinate 508,334 of NW_027488610.1, forward strand.
TAGAGGATCGGATAGAGGATAGAATAGGATAGAGGATAGGATAGGATAGAGGATAGTATAGGATAGAGGATAGGATAGAGTAGAGGATAGGATAGGATAAAGGAGAGGATAGGATAGAGGATAGGATAGGATAGAGGATAGGATAGTATAGAGGATAGAATAGGATAGATGATATTATAGGATAGAGGATAGGATATGATAGAGTAAACGATATTCTAGAGGATAGGATAGGATAGAGGATCGGATAGAGGATAGGATAGGATAGAGGATGGTATAGAGGATAGGATAGAGGATAGGATAGGATAGAGGATAGGATAGGATAGAGGATAGTATAGGATAGAGAATAGGATAGATTAGAGGATAGGATAGGATAAAGGATAGGATAGGATAGAGGATAGGATAGAGGATAGGATAGGATAGGATAGAGGATAGGATAGGATAGGATAGAGGATAGGATAGAGGATAGGATAGGATAGAGGATCGGATAGAGGATAGGATAGGATAGAGGATAGGATAGGATAGAGGAAAGGATAGGATAGAAGATAGGATAGGATAGATGATAGGATAGGAAAGAGGGTAGGATAGGATAGAGGATAGAGTATAGGATAGGATAGAGGATAGGATAGGATAGAGGAGAGGATAGGATAGAGGATAGGATAGGATAGAGGATAGGATATGATAGAGGATAGGATAGGATACGATAGAGGATAGGATAGGATAGAGGATAGGATAGGATACGATAGAGGATAGGATAGGATAGAGGATAGGATAGGATAGAGGATAGGATAGGATAGAGGATAGGATAGGATAGAGGATAGGATAGGATAGAGGATAGGATAGGATAGAGGATATAATAGGATAGGATAGAGGATAGGATAATATAGGATAGAGGATAGAGTATAGGATAGGATAGAGGATAGGATAGGATAGAGGAGAGGATAGGATAGAGGATAGGATAGGATAGAGGATAGGATAGGATAGAGGATAGGATAGGATAGGATAGAGGATAGGATAGGATAGAGGATAGAATAGGATACGATAGAGGATAGGATAGGATAGAGGATAGGATAGGATAGAGGATAGGATAGGATAGAGGATAGGATAGGATAGAGGATAGGATAGGTAATTGGATAGGATAGGATAGAGGATAGGATAGGATAGAGGATAGAATAGGATAGATGATAGGATAGGATAGAGAATAGGATAGGATAGAGTATAGGATAAGGTAGAGGATAGGATAGGCTAGAGGGTAGGATAGGATAGAGGATAGGATAGAGGATAGGATAGGATAGAGGATAGGATAGGATAGAGGATGGGATAGGATACAGGATAGGATATGAGAGAGGATAGGATAGGATAGAGGATCGGATAGAGGATAGGATAGGATAGAGGATCGGATAGAGGATAGGATAGGATAGAGGATAGGATAGGATAGAGGATAGAGTAGGATAGAGGATAGGATAGGATAAAGGATAGGATTGGATAGAGGATCGGATAGAGGATAGAATAGGATAGAGGATAGGATAGGATAGAGGTTAGGATAGGATAAAGGATAGGATAGGATAGAGGATAGGATAGGATAGAGGATAGAATAGGATAGATGATAGGATAGGATAGAGAATAGGATAGGATAGAGGATAGGATAGGATAGAGGATAGGATAGAGGATAGGATAGGATAGAGGATAGGAAAGGATAGAGGATAGGATGGGATAGAGGATAGGATAGGATAGAGGATAGGATAGGATAGAGGATAGGATAGGATAGAGGATAGGATAGGATAGAGGATAGGATAGAGGATCGGATAGAGGATAGGATAGGATAGAGGACAGGATAGGATAGAGGATAGGATAGGTAATTGGATAGGATAGAGGATAGGATAAGGTAGAGGATAGTATAGGATAGAGGATAGGATAGGATAGAGGATAGGATAGGATAAAGGATAGGATAGGATAGAGGATAGGATAGAGGATAGGATAGGATAGAGGATAGGATAGGATAGAGGATAGGATAGGATAGAGGATAGGATAGGATAAAGGATAGGATAGGATAGAGGATAGGATAGGATAGAGGATAGGATAGGATAGAGGATCGGATAGAGGATAGGATAGGATAGAGGATAGGATAGAGGATAGGATAGAGGATAGGATAGGATAGAGGATAGGATAGGATAGAGGATAGAGTAGGATAGAGGATAGGATAGGATAAAGGATAGGATTGGATAGAGGATCGGATAGAGGATAGAATAGGATAGAGGATAGGATAGGATAGAGGATAGTATAGGATACAGGATAGGATAGAATAGAGGATAGGATAGGATAAAGGATAGGATAGGATAGAGGATAGGATAGGATAGGATAGAGGATAGGATAGGATAGGATAGAGGATAGGATAGGATAGGATAGAGGATAGGATAGAGGATAGGATAGGACAGAGGATCGGATAGAGTATAGGATAGGATAGAGGATAGGATAGGATAGAGGAAAGGATAGGATAGAAGATAGGATAGGATAGATGATAGGATAGGAAAGAGGGTAGGATAGGATAGAGGATAGACTATAGGATAGGATAGAGGATAGGATAGGATAGAGGAGAGGATAGGATAGATGATACGATAGGATAGAGGATAGGATAGGATAGAGGATAGAATAGGATAGATGATATTATAGGATAGAGGATAGGATATGATAGAGTAAACGATATTATAGAGGATAGGATAGGATGGAGGATCGGATAGAGGATAGGATAGGATAGAGGATAGGATAGGATAGAGGATAGGATAGAGGATAGGATAGGATAGAGGATAGGATAGGAAAGAGGATAGGATAGGATACGATAGAGGATAGGATAGATGATAGGATAGGATAGAGGATGGGATAGGATAGAGGATAAAATATGATAGAGGATAGGATAGGATAGAGGATCGGATAGAGGATAGAATAGGATAGAGGATAGGATAGGATAGAGGATAGTATAGGATAGAGGATAGGATAGAGTAGAGGATAGGATAGGATAAAGGAGAGGATAGGATAGAGGATAGGATAGGATAGAGGATAGGATAGTATAGAGGATAGAATAGGATAGATGATATTATAGGATAGAGGATAGGATATGATAGAGTAAACGATATTCTAGAGGATAGGATAGGATAGAGGATAGGATAGGATAGAGGATGGTATAGAGGATAGGATAGAGGATAGGATAGGATAGAGGATAGTATAGGATAGAGAATAGGATAGATTAGAGGATAGGATAGGATAAAGGATAGGATAGGATAGAGGATAGGATAGAGGATAGGATAGGATAGGATAGAGGATAGGATAGGATAGGATAGAGGATAGGATAGAGGATAGGATAGGATAGAGGATCGGATAGAGGATAGGATAGGATAGAGGATAGGATAGGATAGAGGAAAGGATAGGATAGAAGATAGGATAGGATAGATGATAGGATAGGAAAGAGGGTAGGATAGGATAGAGGATAGAGTATAGGATAGGATAGAGGATAGGATAGGATAGAGGAGAGGATAGGATAGAGGATAGGATAGGATAGAGGATAGGATATGATAGAGGATAGGATAGGATACGATAGAGGATAGGATAGGATACGATAGAGGATAGGATAGGATAGAGGATAGGATAGGATAGAGGATCGGATAGAGGATAGGATAGGATAGAGGATAGGATAGGATAGAGGATAGTGTAGGATAGAGGATAGGATAGGATAAAGGATAGGATTGGAAAGAGGATCGGATAGAGGATAGAATAGGATAGAGGATAGGATAGGATAGAGGATAGTATAGGATACAGGATAGGATAGAATAGAGGATAGGATAGGATAAAGGATAGGATAGGATAGAGGATAGGATAGGATAGGATAGAGGATAGGATAGGATAGGATAGAGGATAGGATAGGATAGGATAGAGGATAGGATAGAGGATAGGATAGGACAGAGGATCGGATAGAGTATAGGATAGGATAGAGGATAGGATAGGATAGAGGAAAGGATAGGATAAAGGATAGGATAGGATAGAGGATAGGATAGGATAGAGGATAGGATAGGATAGAGGATCGGATAGAGGATAGGATAGGATAGAGGATCGGATAGAGGATAGGATAGGATAGAGGATAGAGTAGGATAGAGGATAGGATAGGATAAAGGATAGGATTGGATAGAGGATCGGATAGAGGATAGAATAGGATAGAGGATAGGATAGGATAGAGGATAGTATAGGATACAGGATAGGATAGAATAGAGGATAGGATAGGATAAAGGATAGGATAGGATAGAGGATAGGATAGGATAGGATAGAGGATAGGATAGGATAGGATAGAGGATAGGATAGGATAGGATAGAGGATAGGATAGAGGATAGGATAGGACAGAGGATCGGATAGAGTATAGGATAGGATAGAGGATAGGATAGGATAGAGGAAAGGATAGGATAAAGGATAGGATAGGATAGAGGATAGGATAGGATAGAGGATAGGATAGGATAGAGGATCGGATAGAGGATAGGATAGGATAGAGGATCGGATAGAGGATAGGATAGGATAGAGGATAGGATAGGATAGAGGATAGAGTAGGATAGAGGATAGGATAGGATAAAGGATAGGATTGGATAGAGGATCGGATAGAGGATAGAATAGGATAGAGGATAGGATAGGATAGAGGATAGTATAGGATACAGGATAGGATAGAATAGAGGATAGGATAGGATAAAGGATAGGATAGGATAGAGGATAGGATAGGATAGGATAGAGGATAGGATAGGATAGGATAGAGGATAGGATAGGATAGGATAGAGGATAGGATAGAGGATAGGATAGGACAGAGGATCGGATAGAGTATAGGATAGGATAGAGGATAGGATAGGATAGAGGAAAGGATAGGATAGAAGATAGGATAGGATAGATGATAGGATAGGAAAGAGGGTAGGATAGGATAGAGGATAGACTATAGGATAGGATAGAGGATAGGATAGGATAGAGGAGAGGATAGGATAGATGATACGATAGGATAGAGGATAGGATAGGATAGAGGATAGAATAGGATAGATGATATTATAGGATAGAGGATAGGATATGATAGAGTAAACGATATTATAGAGGATAGGATAGGATGGAGGATCGGATAGAGGATAGGATAGGATAGAGGATAGGATAGGATAGAGGATAGGATAGAGGATAGGATAGGATAGAGGATAGGATAGGAAAGAGGATAGGATAGGACACGATAGAGGATAGGATAGATGATAGGATAGGATAGAGGATGGGATAGGATAGAGGATAAAATATGATAGAGGATAGGATAGGATAGAGGATCGGATAGAGGATAGAATAGGATAGAGGATAGGATAGGATAGAGGATAGTATAGGATAGAGGATAGGATAGAGTAGAGGATAGGATAGGATAAAGGAGAGGATAGGATAGAGGATAGGATAGGATAGAGGATAGGATAGTATAGAGGATAGAATAGGATAGATGATATTATAGGATAGAGGATAGGATATGATAGAGTAAACGATATTCTAGAGGATAGGATAGGATAGAGGATCGGATAGAGGATAGGATAGGATAGAGGATGGTATAGAGGATAGGATAGAGGATAGGATAGGATAGAGGATAGGATAGGATAGAGGATAGTATAGGATAGAGAATAGGATAGATTAGAGGATAGGATAGGATAAAGGATAGGATAGGATAGAGGATAGGATAGAGGATAGGATAGGATAGGATAGAGGATAGGATAGGATAGGATAGAGGATAGGATAGAGGATAGGATAGGATAGAGGATCGGATAGAGGATAGGATAGGATAGAGGATAGGATAGGATAGAGGAAAGGATAGGATAGAAGATAGGATAGGATAGATGATAGGATAGGAAAGAGGGTAGGATAGGATAGAGGATAGAGTATAGGATAGGATAGAGGATAGGATAGGATAGAGGAGAGGATAGGATAGAGGATAGGATAGGATAGAGGATAGGATATGATAGAGGATAGGATAGGATACGATAGAGGATAGGATAGGATAGAGGATAGGATAGGATACGATAGAGGATAGGATAGGATAGAGGATAGGATAGGATAGAGAATAGGATAGATTAGAGGATAGGATAGGATAAAGGATAGGATAGGATAGAGGATAGGATAGAGGATAGGATAGAGGATAGGATAGGATAGGATAGAGGATAGGATAGGATAGGATAGAGGATAGGATAGAGGATAGGATAGGATAGAGGATCGGATAGAGGATAGGATAGGATAGAGGATAGGATAGGATAGAGGATAGGATAGGATACGATAGAGGATAGGATAGGATAGAGGATAGGATAGGATAGAGGAGAGGATAGGATAGAGGATAGGATAGGATAGAGGATCGGATAGAGGATAGGATAGGATAGAGGATCGGATAGAGGATAGGATAGGATAGAGGATAGGATAGGATAGAGGATAGAGTAGGATAGAGGATAGGATAGGATAAAGGATAGGATTGGATAGAGGATCGGATAGAGGATAGAATAGGATAGAGGATAGGATAGGATAGAGGATAGTATAGGATACAGGATAGGATAGAATAGAGGATAGGATAGGATAAAGGATAGGATAGGATAGAGGATAGGATAGGATAGGATAGAGGATAGGATAGGATAGGATAGAGGATAGGATAGGATAGGATAGAGGATAGGATAGAGGATAGGATAGGACAGAGGATCGGATAGAGTATAGGATAGGATAGAGGATAGGATAGGATAGAGGATAGGATAGAGTAGAGGATAGGATAGGATAAAGGAGAGGATAGGATAGAGGATAGGATAGGATAGAGGATAGGATAGTATAGAGGATAGAATAGGATAGATGATATTATAGGATAGAGGATAGGATATGATAGAGTAAACGATATTCTAGAGGATAGGATAGGATAGAGGATCGGATAGAGGATAGGATAGGATAGAGGATGGTATAGAGGATAGGATAGAGGATAGGATAGGATAGAGGATAGGATAGGATAGAGGATAGTATAGGATAGAGAATAGGATAGATTAGAGGATAGGATAGGATAAAGGATAGGATAGGATAGAGGATAGGATAGAGGATAGGATAGGATAGGATAGAGGATAGGATAGGATAGGATAGAGGATAGGATAGAGGATAGGATAGGATAGAGGATCGGATAGAGGATAGGATAGGATAGAGGATAGGATAGGATAGAGGAAAGGATAGGATAGAAGATAGGATAGGATAGATGATAGGATAGGAAAGAGGGTAGGATAGGATAGAGGATAGAGTATAGGATAGGATAGAGGATAGGATAGGATAGAGGAGAGGATAGGATAGAGGATAGGATAGGATAGAGGATAGGATATGATAGAGGATAGGATAGGATACGATAGAGGATAGGATAGGATAGAGGATAGGATAGGATACGATAGAGGATAGGATAGGATAGAGGATAGGATAGGATAGAGAATAGGATAGATTAGAGGATAGGATAGGATACAGGATAGGATAGGATAGAGGATAGGATAGAGGATCGGATAGAGGATAGGATAGGATAGAGGACAGGATAGGATAGAGGATAGGATAGGATAGAGGATAGGATAGGATAGAGGATAGGATAGGATAGGATAGAGGATAGGATAGGATAGAGGATAGAATAGGATACGATAGGATAGAGGATAGGATAGGATAGAGGATAGGATAGGATAGAGGATAGGATAGGATAGAGGATAGGATAGGATAGAGGATAGGATAGGATAGAGGATAGGATAGGTAATTGGATAGGATAGGATAGAGGATAGGATAGGATAGAGGATAGAATAGGATAGATGATAGGATAGGATAGAGAATAGGATAGGATAGAGTATAGGATAGGATAAAGGATAGGATAGGATAGAGGATAGGATAGGATAGAGGATAGGATAGGATAGAGGATAGGATAGGATAGAGGATAGGATAGGTAATTGGATAGGATAGGATAGAGGATAGGATAGGATAGAGGATAGAATAGGATAGATGATAGGATAGGATAGAGAATAGGATAGGATAGAGTATAGGATAAGGTAGAGGATAGGATAGGATAGAGGGTAGGATAGGATAGAGGATAGGATAGAGGATAGGATAGGATAGAGGATAGGATAGGATAGAGGAAAGGATAGGATAGAAGATAGGATAGGATAGATGATAGGATAGGAAAGAGGGTAGGATAGGATAGAGGATAGAGTATAGGATAGGATAGAGGATAGGATAGGATAGAGGAGAGGATAGGATAGAGGATAGGATAGGATAGAGGATAGGATATGATAGAGGATAGGATAGGATACGATAGAGGATAGGATAGGATAGAGGATAGGATAGGATACGATAGAGGATAGGATAGGATAGAGGATAGGATAGGATAGAGAATAGGATAGATTAGAGGATAGGATAGGATACAGGATAGGATAGGATAGAGGATAGGATAGAGGATCGGATAGAGGATAGGATAGGATAGAGGACAGGATAGGATAGAGGATAGGATAGAGGATAGGATAGGATAGAGGATCGGATAGAGGATAGGATAGGATAGAGGATAGGATAGGATACGATAGAGGATAGGATAGGATAGAGGATAGGATAGGATAGAGGAGAGGATAGGATAGAGGATAGGATAGGATAGAGGATAGGATAGGATAGAGGATAGGATAGGATAGGATAGAGGATAGGATAGGATAGAGGATAGAATAGGATACGATAGGATAGAGGATAGGATAGGATAGAGGATAGGATAGGATAGAGGATAGGATAGGATAGAGGATAGGATAGGATAGAGGATAGGATAGGATAGGATAGAGGATAGGATAGAGGATAGGATAGGATAGAGGATCGGATAGAGGATAGGATAGGATAGAGGATAGGATAGGATAGAGGATAGGATAGGATACGATAGAGGATAGGATAGGATACGATAGAGGATAGGATAGGATAGAGGATAGGATAGGATAGAGGAGAGGATAGGATAGAGGATAGGATAGGATAGAGGATAGGATAGGATAGAGGATAGGATAGGATAGGATAGAGGATAGGATAGGATAGAGGATAGAATAGGATACGATAGGATAGAGGATAGGATAGGATAGAGGATAGGATAGGATAGAGGATAGGATAGGATAGAGGATAGGATAGGATAGAGGATAGGATAGGATAGAGGATAGGATAGGATAGAGGATAGGATAGGATAGAGGATAGGATAGGTAATTGGATAGGATAGGATAGAGGATAGGATAGGATAGAGGATAGAATAGGATAGATGATAGGATAGGATAGAGAATAGGATAGGATAGAGTATAGGATAAGGTAGAGGATAGGATAGGATAGAGGGTAGGATAGGATAGAGGATAGGATAGAGGATAGGATAGGATAGAGGATAGGATAGGATAGAGGATGGGATAGGATACAGGATAGGATATGAGAGAGGATAGGATAGGATAGAGGATCGGATAGAGGATAGGATAGGATAGAGGGTAGGATAGGATAGAGGATAGGATAGAGGATAGGATAGAGGATAGGATAGGATAGAGGATAGGATAGGATAGAGGATGGGATAGGATAGAGGATAGGATATGATAGAGGATAGGATAGGATAGAGGATCGGATAGAGGATAGGATAGGATAGAGGAAAGGATAGGATAGAGGATAGGATAGGATAGAGGATAGGATAGGATAGAGGATAGGATAGAGGATAGGATAGAGGATAGGATAGAGGATAGGATAGGATAGAGGATAGGAAAGGATAGAGGATAGGATAGGATAGAGGATAGGATAGGTAATTGGATAGGATAGAGTATAGGATAAGGTAGAGGATAGGATAGGATAGGATAGAGGATAGTATAGGATAGAGGATAGGATAGAGGATCGGATAGAGGATAGGATATGATAGAGGAAAGTATAGGGTAGAGGATAGGATAGGTAATTGGATAGGATAGAGGATAGGATAGGTAATTGGATAGGATAGAGGATAGGATAAGGTAGAGGATAGTATAGGATAGAGGATAGGATAGGATAGAGTATAGGATAGGGTAAAGGATAGGATAGGATAGAGGATAGGATAGGATAGAGGATAGGATAGGATAGAGGATCGGATAGAGGATAGGATAGGATAGAGGATCGGATAGAGGATAGGATAGGATAGAGGATAGGATAGGATAGAGGATAGGATAGGATAGAGGATAGAGTAGGATAGAGGATAGGATAGGATAAAGGATAGGATTGGATAGAGGATCGGATAGAGGATAGAATAGGATAGAGGATAGGATAGGATAGAGGATAGTATAGGATAGAGGATAGGATAGAATAGAGGATAGGATAAGATACAGGATAGGATAGGATAGAGGATAGGATAGGATAGGATAGAGGATAGGATAGGATAGGATAGGATAGGATAGGATAGGATAGAGGATAGGATAGGATAGGATAGAGGATAGGATAGGATAGGATAGAGGATAGGATAGAGGATAGGATAGGACAGAGGATCGGATAGAGGATAGGATAGGATAGAGGATAGGATATGATAGAGTAAACGATATTATAGAGGATAGGATAGGACAGAGGATCGGATAGAGGATAGGATAGGATAGAGGATAGGTTAGGAAAGAGGATAGGATAGGATACGATAGAGGATAGGATAGATGATAGGATAGGATAGAGGATCTGATAGAGGATACGATCGGATAGAGGATAGGATAGGATAGAGGATCGGATAGGTAATTGGATAGGATAGGGGAGAGGATAAGGTAGAGACTAGTATAGGATAGAGGATCTGATAGATGATAGGATAGGATAGAGGATAGGATAGGATCGAGGATAGGATAGGTAATTGGATAGGATAGAGGATAGGATACGGTAGAGGATAGTATAGGATAGAGGATAGGATAGAGGATCGGATAGGATAGGATAGAGGATAATATAGAGGATACGATAGAGGATCGGATAGAGGATAGGATAGGATAGAGGAAAGGATAGGATAGAGGATAGGATAGGTAATTGGATAGGTTAGAGGATAGGATAAGTTAGAGGATAGTATAGGATAGAGGATAGGATAGGATAGAGGTTAGGATAGGATAAAGGATAGGATAGGATAGAGGATAGGATAGGATAGAGGATAGAATAGGATAGATGATAGGATAGGATAGAGAATAGTATAGGATAGAGGATAGGATAGGATAGAGGATAGGATAGAGGATAGGATAGGATAGAGGATAGGAAAGGATAGAGGATAGGATGGGATAGAGGATAGGATAGGATAGAGGATAGGATAGGATAGAGGATAGGATAGGATACAGGATAGGATAGGATAGAGGATAGGATAGAGGATCGGATAGAGGATAGGATAGGATAGAGGACAGGATAGGATAGAGGATAGGATAAGTAATTGGATAGGATAGAGGATAGGATAAGGTAGAGGATAGTATAGGATAGAGGATAGGATAGGATAGAGGATAGGATAGGATAAAGGATAGGATAGGATAGAGGATAGGATAGAGGATAGGATAGGATAGAGGATAGGATAGGATAGAGGATAGGATAGGATAGAGGATCGGATAGAGGATAGGATAGGATAGAGGATCGGATAGAGGATAGGATAGGATAGAGGATCGGATAGAGGATAGGATAGGATAGAGGATAGGATAGGATAGAGGATAGAGTAGGATAGAGGATAGGATAGGATAAAGGATAGGATTGGATAGAGGATCGGATAGAGGATAGAATAGGATAGAGGATAGGATAGGATAGAGGATAGTATAGGATAGAGGATAGGATAGAATAGAGGATAGGATAGGATAAAGGATAGGATAGGATAGAGTATAGGATAGGATAGGATAGAGGATAGGATAGGATAGGATAGAGGATAGGATAGGATAGGATAGGATAGAGGATAGGATAGGATAGGATAGAGGATAGGATAGGATAGGATAGAGGATAGGATAGAGGATAGGATAGGACAGAGGATCGGATAGAGTATAGGATAGGATAGAGGATAGGATAGGATAGAGGAAAGGATAGGATAGAAGATAGGATAGGATAGATGATAGGATAGGATAGAGGATAGGAAAGGATAGAGGATAGGATGGGGTAGAGGATAGGATAGGATAGAGGATAGGATAGGATAGAGGATAGGATAGGATAGAGGATAGGATAGGAAAGAGGATAGGATAGAGGATAGGATAGGATAGATGATAGGATAGGATAGAGGATAGGATAGGATAGAGGATCGGATAGAGGATAGGATATAGGATCGGATAGAGGATATGATAGGATAGAGGAAAGGATAGGATAGAGGATAGGATAGGTAATTGGATAGGATAGAGGATAGGATAAGGTAGAGGATAGTATAGGATAGAGGATAGGATGGGATAGAGGATAGGATAGGATAAAGGATAGGATAGGACAGATGATAGGATAGGATAGAGAATAGGATAGGATACAGGATAGGATAGGATAGAGGATAGGATAGAGGATAGGATAGGATAGAGGATAGGAAAGGATAGAGGATAGGATGGGGTAGAGGATAGGATAGGATAGAGGATAGGATAGGATAGAGGATAGGATAGGATAGAGGATAGGATAGGAAAGAGGATAGGATAGAGGATAGGATAGGATAGAGGATAGGATAGGATAGAGGATAGGATAGGTAATTGGATAGGATAGAGAATAGAGTAGGATAGAGGATAGGATAGAGGAGAGGATAGGATAGAGGATAGGATAGGATAGAGGATAGGATAGGATAGAGGATAGGATAGGTAATTGGATAGGATAGAGGATAGGATAAGGTAGAGGATAGTATAGGATAGAGGATAGGATAGGATAGAGGATAGGATAGGATAAAGGATAGGATAGGATAGAGGATAGGATAGGATAGAGGATAGGATAGGTTAGAGGATAGGATAGGATAGGATAGAGGATAGGATAGAGGATAGGATAGGTAATTGGATAGGATAGAGTATAGGATAAGGTAGAGGATAGTATAGGATAGAGGATAGGATGGGATAGAGGATAGGATAGGATAAAGGATAGGATAGGACAGATGATAGGATAGGATAGAGAATAGGATAGGATACAGGATAGGATAGGATAGAGGATAGGATAGAGGATAGGATAGGATAGAGGATAGGAAAGGATAGAGGATAGGATGGGGTAGAGGATAGGATAGGATAGAGGATAGGATAGGATAGAGGATAGGATAGGATAGAGGATAGGATAGGATTGAGGATAGGATAGGATAGAGGATAGGATAGAGGATAGAGTACGATAGAGGATAGGATAGAGGAGAGGATAGGATAGAGGAGAGGATAGGATAGAGGATAGGATAGAGGATAGGATAGGATAGAGGATAGGAAAGGATAGAGGATAGGATGGGATAGAGGATAGGATAGGATAGAGGATAGGATAGGATAGAGGATAGGATAGGATGGAGGATAGGATAGGATAGAGGATAGGATAGAGGATAGGATAGAGGATAGGATAGGATAGAGGATAGGATAGGTAATTGGATAGGATAGAGTATAGGATAATGTAGAGGATAGGATAGGATAGAGGATAGGATAGAGGATCCGATAGAGGATAGGATAGGATAGAGGAAAGGATAGGATAGAGGATAGGATAGGTAATTGGATAGGATAGAGGATAGGATAAGGTAGAGGATAGTATAGGATAGAGGATAGGATAGGATAGAGTATAGGATAGGGTAAAGGATAGGATAGGATAGAGGATAGGATAGGATAGAGGATAGGATAGGATAGAGGATCGGATAGAGGATAGGATAGGATAGAGGATCGGATAGAGGATAGGATAGGATAGACGATAGGATAGGATAGAGGATAGAGTAGGATAGAGGATAGGATAGGATAAAGGATAGGATTGGATAGAGGATCGGATAGAGGATAGAATAGGATAGAGGATAGGATAGGATAGAGGATAGTATAGGATAGAGGATAGGATAGGATAGGATAGAGGATAGGATAGGATAGGATAGGATAGGATAGGATAGAGGATAGGATAGGATAGGATAGAGGATAGGATAGGATAGGATAGAGGATAGGATAGAGGATAGGATAGGATAGAGGATCTGATAGAGGATACGATCGGATAGAGGATCTGATAGAGGATACGATCGGATAGAGGATAGGATAGGATAGAGGATGGCATAGAGGATAGGATAGAGGATAGGATAGGATAGGAAAGAGGATAGGATAGGATACGATAGAGGATAGGATAGATGATAGGATAGGATAGAGGATCTGATAGAGGATACGATCGGATAGAGGATCTGATAGAGGATACGATCGGATAGAGGATAGGATAGGATAGAGGATAGGATAGAGAATAGGATAGGATAGAGGATAGGAAAGGATAGAGGATAGGATGGGATAGAGGATAGGATAGGATAGAGGATAGGATAGGATAGAGGATAGGATAGGATGGAGGATAGGATAGGATAGAGGATAGGATAGAGGATAGGATAGGATAGAGGATAGGATAGGTAATTGGATAGGATAGAGTATAGGATAAGGTAGAGGATAGGATAGGATAGGATAGAGGATAGGATAGGATAGAGGATAGGATAGAGGATCGGATAGAGGATAGGATAGGATAGAGGAAAGGATAGGATAGAGGATAGGATAGGTAATTGGATAGGATAGAGGATAGGATAAGGTGGAGGATAGTATAGGATAGAGGATAGGATAGGATAGAGTATAGGATAGGGTAAAGGATAGGATAGGATAGAGGATAGGATAGGATAGAGGATAGGATAGGATAGAGGATCGGATAGAGGATAGGATAGGATAGAGGATCGGATAGAGGATAGGATAGGATAGAGGATAGGATAGGATAGAGGATAGAGTAGGATAGAGGATAGGATAGGATAAAGGATAGGATTGGATAGAGGATCGGATAGAGGATAGAATAGGATAGAGGATAGGATAGGATAGAGGATAGTATAGGATAGAGGATAGGATAGAATAGAGGATAGGATAGGATAAAGGATAGGATAGGATAGAGGATAGGATAGGATAGGATAGAGGATAGGATAGGATAGGATAGGATAGGATAGGATAGAGGATAGGATAGGATAGGATAGAGGATAGGATCGGATAGGATAGAGGATAGGATAGGATAGGATAGAGGATAGGATAGGATAGGATAGAGGATAGGATAGAGGATAGGATAGGACAGAGGATCGGATAGAGTATAGGATAGGATAGAGGATAGGATAGGATAGAGGAAAGGATAGGATAGAAGATAGGATAGGATAGATGATAGGATAGGAAAGAGGGTAGGATAGGATAGAGGATAGACTATAGGATAGGATAGAGGATAGGATAGGATAGAGGAGAGGATAGGATAGATGATACGATAGGATAGAGGATAGGATAGGATAGAGGATAGAATAGGATAGATGATATTATAGGATAGAGGATAGGATATGATAGAGTAAACGATATTATAGAGGATAGGATAGGATGGAGGATCGGATAGAGGATAGGATAGGATAGAGGATAGGATAGGATAGAGGATAGGATAGAGGATAGGATAGGATAGAGGATAGGATAGGAAAGAGGATAGGATAGGATACGATAGAGGATAGGATAGATGATAGGATAGGATAGAGGATGGGATAGGATAGAGGATAAAATATGATAGAGGATAGGATAGGATAGAGGATCGGATAGAGGATAGAATAGGATAGAGGATAGGATAGGATAGAGGATAGTATAGGATAGAGGATAGGATAGAGTAGAGGATAGGATAGGATAAAGGAGAGGATAGGATAGAGGATAGGATAGGATAGAGGATAGGATAGTATAGAGGATAGAATAGGATAGATGATATTATAGGATAGAGGATAGGATATGATAGAGTAAACGATATTCTAGAGGATAGGATAGGATAGAGGATCGGATAGAGGATAGGATAGGATAGAGGATGGTATAGAGGATAGGATAGAGGATAGGATAGGATAGAGGATAGGATAGGATAGAGGATAGTATAGGATAGAGAATAGGATAGATTAGAGGATAGGATAGGATAAAGGATAGGATAGGATAGAGGATAGGATAGAGGATAGGATAGGATAGGATAGAGGATAGGATAGGATAGGATAGAGGATAGGATAGAGGATAGGATAGGATAGAGGATCGGATAGAGGATAGGATAGGATAGAGGATAGGATAGGATAGAGGAAAGGATAGGATAGAAGATAGGATAGGATAGATGATAGGATAGGAAAGAGGGTAGGATAGGATAGAGGATAGAGTATAGGATAGGATAGAGGATAGGATAGGATAGAGGAGAGGATAGGATAGAGGATAGGATAGGATAGAGGATAGGATATGATAGAGGATAGGATAGGATACGATAGAGGATAGGATAGGATAGAGGATAGGATAGGATACGATAGAGGATAGGATAGGATAGAGGATAGGATAGGATAGAGGATAGGATAGGATAGAGGATAGGATAGGATAGAGGATAGGATAGGATAGAGGATAGGATAGGATAGAGGATAGGATAGGATAGAGGATATAATAGGATAGGATAGAGGATAGGATAATATAGGATAGAGGATAGAGTATAGGATAGGATAGAGGATAGGATAGGATAGAGGAGAGGATAGGATAGAGGATAGGATAGGATAGAGGATAGGATAGGATAGAGGATAGGATAGGATAGGATAGAGGATAGGATAGGATAGAGGATAGAATAGGATACGATAGAGGATAGGATAGGATAGAGGATAGGATAGGATAGAGGATAGGATAGGATAGAGGATAGGATAGGATAGAGGATAGGATAGGTAATTGGATAGGATAGGATAGAGGATAGGATAGGATAGAGGATAGAATAGGATAGATGATAGGATAGGATAGAGAATAGGATAGGATAGAGTATAGGATAAGGTAGAGGATAGGATAGGCTAGAGGGTAGGATAGGATAGAGGATAGGATAGAGGATAGGATAGGATAGAGGATAGGATAGGATAGAGGATGGGATAGGATACAGGATAGGATATGAGAGAGGATAGGATAGGATAGAGGATCGGATAGAGGATAGGATAGGATAGAGGATCGGATAGAGGATAGGATAGGATAGAGGATAGGATAGGATAGAGGATAGAGTAGGATAGAGGATAGGATAGGATAAAGGATAGGATTGGATAGAGGATCGGATAGAGGATAGAATAGGATAGAGGATAGGATAGGATAGAGGTTAGGATAGGATAAAGGATAGGATAGGATAGAGGATAGGATAGGATAGAGGATAGAATAGGATAGATGATAGGATAGGATAGAGAATAGGATAGGATAGAGGATAGGATAGGATAGAGGATAGGATAGAGGATAGGATAGGATAGAGGATAGGAAAGGATAGAGGATAGGATGGGATAGAGGATAGTATAGGATAGAGGATAGGATAGGATAGAGGATAGGATAGGATAGAGGATAGGATAGGATAGAGGATAGGATAGAGGATCGGATAGAGGATAGGATAGGATAGAGGACAGGATAGGATAGAGGATAGGATAGGTAATTGGATAGGATAGAGGATAGGATAAGGTAGAGGATAGTATAGGATAGAGGATAGGATAGGATAGAGGATAGGATAGGATAAAGGATAGGATAGGATAGAGGATAGGATAGCGGATAGGATAGGATAGAGGATAGGATAGGATAGAGGATAGGATAGGATAGAGGATAGGATAGGATAAAGGATAGGATAGGATAGAGGATAGGATAGGATAGAGGATAGGATAGGATAGAGGATCGGATAGAGGATAGGATAGGATAGAGGATAGGATAGAGGATAGGATAGGATAGAGGATCGGATAGAGGATAGGATAGGATAGAGGATAGGATAGGATAGAGGATAGAGTAGGATAGAGGATAGGATAGGATAAAGGATAGGATTGGATAGAGGATCGGATAGAGGATAGAATAGGATAGAGGATAGGATAGGATAGAGGATAGTATAGGATACAGGATAGGATAGAATAGAGGATAGGATAGGATAAAGGATAGGATAGGATAGAGGATAGGATAGGATAGGATAGAGGATAGGATAGGATAGGATAGAGGATAGGATAGGATAGGATAGAGGATAGGATAGAGGATAGGATAGGACAGAGGATCGGATAGAGTATAGGATAGGATAGAGGATAGGATAGGATAGAGGAAAGGATAGGATAGAAGATAGGATAGGATAGATGATAGGATAGGAAAGAGGGTAGGATAGGATAGAGGATAGAGGATAGACTATAGGATAGGATAGAGGATAGGATAGGATAGAGGAGAGGATAGGATAGATGATACGATAGGATAGAGGATAGGATAGGATAGAGGATAGAATAGGATAGATGATATTATAGGATAGAGGATAGGATATGATAGAGTAAACGATATTATAGAGGATAGGATAGGATGGAGGATCGGATAGAGGATAGGATAGGATAGAGGATAGGATAGAGGATGGGATAGGATAGAGGATGGGATAGGATAGAGGATAAAATATGATAGAGGATAGGATAGGATAGAGGATCGGATAGAGGATAGAATAGGATAGAGGATAGGATAGGATAGAGGATAGTATAGGATAGAGGATAGGATAGAGTAGAGGATAGGATAGGATAAAGGAGAGGATAGGATAGAGGATAGGATAGGATAGAGGATAGGATAGTATAGAGGATAGAATAGGATAGATGATATTATAGGATAGAGGATAGGATATGATAGAGTAAACGATATTCTAGAGGATAGGATAGGATAGAGGATAGGATAGGATAGAGGATGGTATAGAGGATAGGATAGAGGATAGGATAGGATAGAGGATAGTATAGGATAGAGAATAGGATAGATTAGAGGATAGGATAGGATAAAGGATAGGATAGGATAGAGGATAGGATAGAGGATAGGATAGGATAGGATAGAGGATAGGATAGGATAGGATAGAGGATAGGATAGAGGATAGGATAGGATAGAGGATCGGATAGAGGATAGGATAGGATAGAGGATAGGATAGGATAGAGGAAAGGATAGGATAGAAGATAGGATAGGATAGATGATAGGATAGGAAAGAGGGTAGGATAGGATAGAGGATAGAGTATAGGATAGGATAGAGGATAGGATAGGATAGAGGAGAGGATAGGATAGAGGATAGGATAGGATAGAGGATAGGATATGATAGAGGATAGGATAGGATACGATAGAGGATAGGATAGGATAGAGGATAGGATAGGATACGATAGAGGATAGGATAGGATAGAGGATAGGATAGGATAGAGGATCGGATAGAGGATAGGATAGGATAGAGGATAGGATAGGATAGAGGATAGAGTAGGATAGAGGATAGGATAGGATAAAGGATAGGATTGGAAAGAGGATCGGATAGAGGATAGAATAGGATAGAGGATAGGATAGGATAGAGGATCGGATAGAGGATAGGATAGGATAGAGGATAGTATAGGATACAGGATAGGATAGAATAGAGGATAGGATAGGATAAAGGATAGGATAGGATAGAGGATAGGATAGGATAGGATAGAGGATAGGATAGGATAGGATAGAGGATAGGATAGGATAGGATAGAGGATAGGATAGAGGATAGGATAGGACAGAGGATCGGATAGAGTATAGGATAGGATAGAGGATAGGATAGGATAGAGGAAAGGATAGGATAAAGGATAGGATAGGATAGAGGATAGGATAGGATAGAGGATAGGATAGGATAGAGGATCGGATAGAGGATAGGATAGGATAGAGGATCGGATAGAGGATAGGATAGGATAGAGGATAGAGTAGGATAGAGGATAGGATAGGATAAAGGATAGGATTGGATAGAGGATCGGATAGAGGATAGAATAGGATAGAGGATAGGATAGGATAGAGGATAGTATAGGATACAGGATAGGATAGAATAGAGGATAGGATAGGATAAAGGATAGGATAGGATAGAGGATAGGATAGGATAGGATAGAGGATAGGATAGGATAGGATAGAGGATAGGATAGGATAGGATAGAGGATAGGATAGAGGATAGGATAGGACAGAGGATCGGATAGAGTATAGGATAGGATAGAGGATAGGATAGGATAGAGGAAAGGATAGGATAAAGGATAGGATAGGATAGAGGATAGGATAGGATAGAGGATAGGATAGGATAGAGGATCGGATAGAGGATAGGATAGGATAGAGGATAGGATAGGATAGAGGATAGAGTAGGATAGAGGATAGGATAGGATAAAGGATAGGATTGGATAGAGGATCGGATAGAGGATAGAATAGGATAGAGGATAGGATAGGATAGAGGATAGTATAGGATACAGGATAGGATAGAATAGAGGATAGGATAGGATAATGGATAGGATAGGATAGAGGATAGGATAGGATAGGATAGAGGATAGGATAGGATAGGATAGAGGATAGGATAGGATAGGATAGAGGATAGGATAGAGGATAGGATAGGACAGAGGATCGGATAGAGTATAGGATAGGATAGAGGATAGGATAGGATAGAGGAAAGGATAGGATAGAAGATAGGATAGGATAGATGATAGGATAGGAAAGAGGGTAGGATAGGATAGAGGATAGACTATAGGATAGGATAGAGGATAGGATAGGATAGAGGAGAGGATAGGATAGATGATACGATAGGATAGAGGATAGGATAGGATAGAGGATAGAATAGGATAGATGATATTATAGGATAGAGGATAGGATATGATAGAGTAAACGATATTATAGAGGATAGGATAGGATGGAGGATCGGATAGAGGATAGGATAGGATAGAGGATAGGATAGGATAGAGGATAGGATAGAGGATAGGATAGGATAGAGGATAGGATAGGAAAGAGGATAGGATAGGATACGATAGAGGATAGGATAGATGATAGGATAGGATAGAGGATGGGATAGGATAGAGGATAAAATATGATAGAGGATAGGATAGGATAGAGGATCGGATAGAGGATAGAATAGGATAGAGGATAGGATAGGATAGAGGATAGTATAGGATAGAGGATAGGATAGAGTAGAGGATAGGATAGGATAAAGGAGAGGATAGGATAGAGGATAGGATAGGATAGAGGATAGGATAGTATAGAGGATAGAATAGGATAGATGATATTATAGGATAGAGGATAGGATATGATAGAGTAAACGATATTCTAGAGGATAGGATAGGATAGAGGATCGGATAGAGGATAGGATAGGATAGAGGATGGTATAGAGGATAGGATAGAGGATAGGATAGGATAGAGGATAGGATAGGATAGAGGATAGTATAGGATAGAGAATAGGATAGATTAGAGGATAGGATAGGATAAAGGATAGGATAGGATAGAGGATAGGATAGAGGATAGGATAGGATAGGATAGAGGATAGGATAGGATAGGATAGGATAGAGGATAGGATAGAGGATAGGATAGGATAGAGGATCGGATAGAGGATAGGATAGGATAGAGGATAGGATAGGATAGAGGAAAGGATAGGATAGAAGATAGGATAGGATAGATGATAGGATAGGAAAGAGGGTAGGATAGGATAGAGGATAGAGTATAGGATAGGATAGAGGATAGGATAGGATAGAGGAGAGGATAGGATAGAGGATAGGATAGGATAGAGGATAGGATATGATAGAGGATAGGATAGGATACGATAGAGGATAGGATAGGATAGAGGATAGGATAGGATACGATAGAGGATAGGATAGGATAGAGGATAGGATAGGATAGAGAATAGGATAGATTAGAGGATAGGATAGGATAAAGGATAGGATAGGATAGAGGATAGGATAGAGGATAGGATAGAGGATAGGATAGGATAGGATAGAGGATAGGATAGGATAGGATAGAGGATAGGATAGAGGATAGGATAGGATAGAGGATCGGATAGAGGATAGGATAGGATAGAGGATAGGATAGGATAGAGGATAGGATAGGATACGATAGAGGATAGGATAGGATAGAGGATAGGATAGGATAGAGGAGAGGATAGGATAGAGGATAGGATAGGATAGAGGATAGGATAGGATAGAGGATAGGATAGGATAGGATAGAGGATAGGATAGGATAGAGGATAGGATATGATAGAGGATAGGATAGGATACGATAGAGGATAGGATAGGATAGAGGATAGGATAGGATAGAGGATAGGATAGGATAGAGGATAGGATAGGATAGAGGATAGGATAGGTAATTGGATAGGATAGGATAGAGGATAGGATAGGATAGAGGATAGAATAGGATAGATGATAGGATAGGATAGAGAATAGGATAGGATAGAGTATAGGATAAGGTAGAGGATAGGATAGGATAGAGGGTAGGATAGGATAGAGGATAGGATAGAGGATAGGATAGGATAGAGGATAGGATAGGATAGAGGATGGGATAGGATACAGGATAGGATATGAGAGAGGATAGGATAGGATAGAGGATCGGATAGAGGATAGGATAGGATAGAGGGTAGGATAGGATAGAGGATAGGATAGAGGATAGGATAGAGGATAGGATAGGATAGAGGATAGGATAGGATAGAGGATGGGATAGGATAGAGGATAGGATATGATAGAGGATAGGATAGGATAGAGGATCGGATAGAGGATAGGATAGGATAGAGGAAAGGATAGGATAGAGGATAGGATAGGATAGAGGATAGAATAGGATAGATGATAGGATAGGATAGAGAATAGGATAGGATAGAGGATAGGATAGGATAGAGGATAGGATAGAGGATAGGATAGAGGATAGGATAGAGGATAGGATAGGATAGAGGATAGGAAAGGATAGAGGATAGGATAGGATAGAGGATAGGATAGGTAATTGGATAGGATAGAGTATAGGATAAGGTAGAGGATAGGATAGGATAGGATAGAGGATAGTATAGGATAGAGGATAGGATAGAGGATCGGATAGAGGATAGGATATGATAGAGGAAAGTATAGGGTAGAGGATAGGATAGGTAATTGGATAGGATAGAGGATAGGATAGGTAATTGGATAGGATAGAGGATAGGATAAGGTAGAGGATAGTATAGGATAGAGGATAGGATAGGATAGAGTATAGGATAGGGTAAAGGATAGGATAGGATAGAGGATAGGATAGGATAGAGGATAGGATAGGATAGAGGATCGGATAGAGGATAGGATAGGATAGAGGATCGGATAGAGGATAGGATAGGATAGAGGATAGGATAGGATAGAGGATAGGATAGGATAGAGGATAGAGTAGGATAGAGGATAGGATAGGATAAAGGATAGGATTGGATAGAGGATCGGATAGAGGATAGAATAGGATAGAGGATAGGATAGGATAGAGGATAGTATAGGATAGAGGATAGGATAGAATAGAGGATAGGATAAGATACAGGATAGGATAGGATAGAGGATAGGATAGGATAGGATAGAGGATAGGATAGGATAGGATAGGATAGGATAGGATAGGATAGAGGATAGGATAGGATAGGATAGAGGATAGGATAGGATAGGATAGAGGATAGGATAGAGGATAGGATAGGACAGAGGATCGGATAGAGGATAGGATAGGATAGAGGATAGGATATGATAGAGTAAACGATATTATAGAGGATAGGATAGGACAGAGGATCGGATAGAGGATAGGATAGGATAGAGGATAGGTTAGGAAAGAGGATAGGATAGGATACGATAGAGGATAGGATAGATGATAGGATAGGATAGAGGATCTGATAGAGGATACGATCGGATAGAGGATAGGATAGGATAGAGGATCGGATAGGTAATTGGATAGGATAGGGGAGAGGATAAGGTAGAGACTAGTATAGGATAGAGGATCTGATAGATGATAGGATAGGATAGAGGATAGGATAGGATCGAGGATAGGATAGGTAATTGGATAGGATAGAGGATAGGATACGGTAGAGGATAGTATAGGATAGAGGATAGGATAGAGGATCGGATAGGATAGGATAGAGGATAATATAGAGGATACGATAGAGGATCGGATAGAGGATAGGATAGGATAGAGGAAAGGATAGGATAGAGGATAGGATAGGTAATTGGATAGGTTAGAGGATAGGATAAGTTAGAGGATAGTATAGGATAGAGGATAGGATAGGATAGAGGTTAGGATAGGATAAAGGATAGGATAGGATAGAGGATAGGATAGGATAGAGGATAGAATAGGATAGATGATAGGATAGGATAGAGAATAGTATAGGATAGAGGATAGGATAGGATAGAGGATAGGATAGAGGATAGGATAGGATAGAGGATAGGAAAGGATAGAGGATAGGATGGGATAGAGGATAGGATAGGATAGAGGATAGGATAGGATAGAGGATAGGATAGGATACAGGATAGGATAGGATAGAGGATAGGATAGAGGATCGGATAGAGGATAGGATAGGATAGAGGACAGGATAGGATAGAGGATAGGATAGGTAATTGGATAGGATAGAGGATAGGATAAGGTAGAGGATAGTATAGGATAGAGGATAGGATAGGATAGAGGATAGGATAGGATAAAGGATAGGATAGGATAGAGGATAGGATAGAGGATAGGATAGGATAGAGGATAGGATAGGATAGAGGATAGGATAGGATAGAGGATCGGATAGAGGATAGGATAGGATAGAGGATCGGATAGAGGATAGGATAGGATAGAGGATCGGATAGAGGATAGGATAGGATAGAGGATAGGATAGGATAGAGGATAGAGTAGGATAGAGGATAGGATAGGATAAAGGATAGGATTGGATAGAGGATCGGATAGAGGATAGAATAGGATAGAGGATAGGATAGGATAGAGGATAGTATAGGATAGAGGATAGGATAGAATAGAGGATAGGATAGGATAAAGGATAGGATAGGATAGAGTATAGGATAGGATAGGATAGAGGATAGGATAGGATAGGATAGAGGATAGGATAGGATAAGATAGAGGATAGGATAGGATAGGATAGAGGATAGGATAGGATAGGATAGAGGATAGGATAGAGGATAGGATAGGACAGAGGATCGGATAGAGTATAGGATAGGATAGAGGATAGGATAGGATAGAGGAAAGGATAGGATAGAAGATAGGATAGGATAGATGATAGGATAGGATAGAGGATAGGAAAGGATAGAGGATAGGATGGGGTAGAGGATAGGATAGGATAGAGGATAGGATAGGATAGAGGATAGGATAGGATAGAGGATAGGATAGGAAAGAGGATAGGATAGAGGATAGGATAGGATAGAGGAGAGGATAGGATAGAGGATAGGATAGGATAGAGGATAGGATAGGGTAGAGGATAGGATAGGTAATTGGATAGGATAGAGGATAGGATAAGGTAGAGGATAGTATAGGATAGAGGATAGGATAGGATAGAGGATAGGATAGGATAAAGGATAGGATAGGATAGAGGATAGGATAGGATAGAGGATAGGATAGGTTAGAGGATAGGATAGGATAGAGGATAGGATAGGTAATTGGATTGGATAGAGTATAGGATAAGGTAGAGGATAGGATAGGATAGAGGATATAATAGGGTAGAGGATAGGATAGGATAGAGGATAGGATAGGAAAGAGGATAGGATAGGATAGAGGGTAGGATAGGATAGAGGATAGGATAGAGGATAGGATAGAGGATAGGATAGGATAGAGGATAGGAAAGGATAGAGGATAGGATAGGATAGAGGATAGGATAGGTAATTGGATAGGATAGAGTATAGGATAAGGTAGAGGATAGGATAGGATAGGATAGAGGATAGTATAGGATAGAGGATAGGATAGAGGATCGGATAGAGGATAGGATATGATAGAGGAAAGTATAGGGTAGAGGATAGGATAGGTAATTGGATAGGATAGAGGATAGGATAGGTAATTGGATAGGATAGAGGATAGGATAAGGTAGAGGATAGTATAGGATAGAGGATAGGATAGGATAGAGTATAGGATAGGGTAAAGGATAGGATAGGATAGAGGATAGGATAGGATAGAGGATAGGATAGGATAGAGGATCGGATAGAGGATAGGATAGGATAGAGGATCGGATAGAGGATAGGATAGGATAGAGGATAGGATAGGATAGAGGATAGGATAGGATAGAGGATAGAGTAGGATAGAGGATAGGATAGGATAAAGGATAGGATTGGATAGAGGATCGGATAGAGGATAGAATAGGATAGAGGATAGGATAGGATAGAGGATAGTATAGGATAGAGGATAGGATAGAATAGAGGATAGGATAAGATACAGGATAGGATAGGATAGAGGATAGGATAGGATAGGATAGAGGATAGGATAGGATAGGATAGGATAGGATAGGATAGGATAGAGGATAGGATAGGATAGGATAGAGGATAGGATAGGATAGGATAGAGGATAGGATAGAGGATAGGATAGGACAGAGGATCGGATAGAGGATAGGATAGGATAGAGGATAGGATATGATAGAGTAAACGATATTATAGAGGATAGGATAGGACAGAGGATCGGATAGAGGATAGGATAGGATAGAGGATAGGTTAGGAAAGAGGATAGGATAGGATACGATAGAGGATAGGATAGATGATAGGATAGGATAGAGGATCTGATAGAGGATACGATCGGATAGAGGATAGGATAGGATAGAGGATCGGATAGGTAATTGGATAGGATAGGGGAGAGGATAAGGTAGAGACTAGTATAGGATAGAGGATCTGATAGATGATAGGATAGGATAGAGGATAGGATAGGATCGAGGATAGGATAGGTAATTGGATAGGATAGAGGATAGGATACGGTAGAGGATAGTATAGGATAGAGGATAGGATAGAGGATCGGATAGGATAGGATAGAGGATAATATAGAGGATACGATAGAGGATCGGATAGAGGATAGGATAGGATAGAGGAAAGGATAGGATAGAGGATAGGATAGGTAATTGGATAGGTTAGAGGATAGGATAAGTTAGAGGATAGTATAGGATAGAGGATAGGATAGGATAGAGGTTAGGATAGGATAAAGGATAGGATAGGATAGAGGATAGGATAGGATAGAGGATAGAATAGGATAGATGATAGGATAGGATAGAGAATAGTATAGGATAGAGGATAGGATAGGATAGAGGATAGGATAGAGGATAGGATAGGATAGAGGATAGGAAAGGATAGAGGATAGGATGGGATAGAGGATAGGATAGGATAGAGGATAGGATAGGATAGAGGATAGGATAGGATACAGGATAGGATAGGATAGAGGATAGGATAGAGGATCGGATAGAGGATAGGATAGGATAGAGGACAGGATAGGATAGAGGATAGGATAGGTAATTGGATAGGATAGAGGATAGGATAAGGTAGAGGATAGTATAGGATAGAGGATAGGATAGGATAGAGGATAGGATAGGATAAAGGATAGGATAGGATAGAGGATAGGATAGAGGATAGGATAGGATAGAGGATAGGATAGGATAGAGGATAGGATAGGATAGAGGATCGGATAGAGGATAGGATAGGATAGAGGATCGGATAGAGGATAGGATAGGATAGAGGATCGGATAGAGGATAGGATAGGATAGAGGATAGGATAGGATAGAGGATAGAGTAGGATAGAGGATAGGATAGGATAAAGGATAGGATTGGATAGAGGATCGGATAGAGGATAGAATAGGATAGAGGATAGGATAGGATAGAGGATAGTATAGGATAGAGGATAGGATAGAATAGAGGATAGGATAGGATAAAGGATAGGATAGGATAGAGTATAGGATAGGATAGGATAGAGGATAGGATAGGATAGGATAGAGGATAGGATAGGATAAGATAGAGGATAGGATAGGATAGGATAGAGGATAGGATAGGATAGGATAGAGGATAGGATAGAGGATAGGATAGGACAGAGGATCGGATAGAGTATAGGATAGGATAGAGGATAGGATAGGATAGAGGAAAGGATAGGATAGAAGATAGGATAGGATAGATGATAGGATAGGATAGAGGATAGGAAAGGATAGAGGATAGGATGGGGTAGAGGATAGGATAGGATAGAGGATAGGATAGGATAGAGGATAGGATAGGATAGAGGATAGGATAGGAAAGAGGATAGGATAGAGGATAGGATAGGATAGAGGAGAGGATAGGATAGAGGATAGGATAGGATAGAGGATAGGATAGGGTAGAGGATAGGATAGGTAATTGGATAGGATAGAGGATAGGATAAGGTAGAGGATAGTATAGGATAGAGGATAGGATAGGATAGAGGATAGGATAGGATAAAGGATAGGATAGGATAGAGGATAGGATAGGATAGAGGATAGGATAGGTTAGAGGATAGGATAGGATAGAGGATAGGATAGGTAATTGGATTGGATAGAGTATAGGATAAGGTAGAGGATAGGATAGGATAGAGGATATAATAGGGTAGAGGATAGGATAGGATAGAGGATAGGATAGGAAAGAGGATAGGATAGGATAGAGGGTAGGATAGGATAGAGGATAGGATAGAGGATAGGATAGAGGATAGGATAGGATAGAGGATAGGATAGGATAGAGGATGGGATAGGATAGAGGATAGGATATGATAGAGGATAGGAGAGGATAGAGGATCGGATAGAGGATAGGATAGGATAGAGGAAAGGATAGGATAGAGGATAGGATAGGATAGAGGATAGAATAGGATAGATGATAGGATAGGATAGAGAATAGGATAGGATAGAGGATAGGATAGGATAGAGGATAGGATAGAGGATAGGATAGAGGATAGGATAGAGGATAGGATAGGATAGAGGATAGGAAAGGATAGAGGATAGGATGGGATAGAGGATAGGATAGGATAGAGGATAGGATAGAGGATAGGATAGGATAGAGGATAGGAAAGGATAGAGGATAGGATGGGATAGAGGATAGGATAGGATAGAGGATAGGATAGGATAGAGGATAGGATAGGATGGAGGATAGGATAGGATAGCGGATAGGATAGAGGATAGGATAGGATAGAGGATAGGATAGGTAATTGGATAGGATAGAGTATAGGATAAGGTAGAGGATAGGATAGGATAGGATAGAGGATAGGATAGGATAGAGGATAGGATAGAGGATCGGATAGAGGATAGGATATGATAGAGGAAAGTATAGGGTAGAGGATAGGATAGGTAATTGGATAGGATAGAGGATAGGATAGGTAATTGGATAGGATAGAGGATAGGATAGGTAATTGGTTAGGATAGAGGATAGGATAAGGTAGAGGATAGTATAGGATAGAGGATAGGATAGGATAGAGTATAGGATAGGGTAAAGGATAGGATAGGATAGAGGATAGGATAGGATAGAGGATAGGATAGGATAGAGGATCGGATAGAGGATAGGATAGGATAGAGGATCGGATAGAGGATAGGATAGGATAGAGGATAGGATAGGATAGAGGATAGAGTAGGATAGAGGATAGGATAGGATAAAGGATAGGATTGGATAGAGGATCGGATAGAGGATAGAATAGGATAGAGGATAGGATAGGATAGGGGATAGTATAGGATAGAGGATAGGATAGAATAGAGGATAGGATATGATAAAGTATAGGATAGAGGATAGGATAGGATAGGATAGAGGATAGGATAGGATAGGATAGGATAGGATAGGATAGGATAGAGGATAGGATAGGATAGGATAGAGGATAGGATAGGATAGGATAGAGGATAGGATAGGATAGGATAGAGGATAGGATAGAGGATAGGATAGGACAGAGGATCGGATAGAGGATAGGATAGGATAGAGGATAGGATATGATAGAGTAAACGATATTATAGAGGATAGGATAGGACAGAGGATCGGATAGAGGATAGGATAGGATAGAGGATAGGATAGGAAAGAGGATAGGATAAGATACGATAGAGGATAGGATAGATGATAGGATAGGATAGAGGATCTGATAGAGGATACGATCGGATAGAGGATAGGATAGGATAGAGGATCGGATAGGTAATTGGATAGGATAGGGGAGAGGATAAGGTAGAGACTAGTATAGGATAGAGGATCTGATAGAGGATAGGATAGGATAGAGGATAGGATAGGATCGAGGATAGGATAGGTAATTGGATAGGATAGAGGATAGGATACGGTAGAGGATAGTATAGGATAGAGGATAGGATAGAGGATCGGATAGGATAGGATAGAGGATAGGATAGAGGATACGATAGAGGATCGGATAGAGGATAGGATAGGATAGAGGAAAGGATAGGATAGAGGATAGGATAGGTAATTGGATAGGTTAGAGGATAGGATAAGTTAGAGGATAGTATAGGATAGAGGATAGGATAGGATAGAGGTTAGGATAGGATAAAGGATAGGATAGGATAGAGGATAGGATAGGATAGAGGATAGAATAGGATAGATGATAGGATAGGATAGAGAATAGGATAGGATAGAGGATAGGATAGGATAGAGGATAGGATAGAGGATAGGATAGGATAGAGGATAGGAAAGGATAGAGGATAGGATGGGATAGAGGATAGGATAGGATAGAGGATAGGATAGGATAGAGGATAGGATAGGATAGAGGATAGGATAGGATAGAGGATAGGATAGAGGATCGGATAGAGGATAGGATAGGATAGAGGACAGGATAGGATAGAGGATAGGATAGGTAATTGGATAGGATAGAGGATAGGATAAGGTAGAGGATAGTATAGGATAGAGGATAGGATAGGATAGAGGATAGGATAGGATAAAGGATAGGATAGGATAGAGGATAGGATAGAGGATAGGATAGAGGATAGGATAGGATAGAGGATAGGATAGGATAGAGGATAGGATAGGATAGAGGATAGGATAGGATAAAGGATAGGATAGGATAGAGGATAGGATAGGATAGAGGATAGGATAGGATAGAGGATCGGATAGAGGATAGGATAGGATAGAGGATCGGATAGAGGATAGGATAGGATAGAGGATCGGATAGAGGATAGGATAGGATAGAGGATAGGATAGGATAGAGGATAGAGTAGGATAGAGGATAGGATAGGATAAAGGATAGGATTGGATAGAGGATCGGATAGAGGATAGAATAGGATAGAGGATAGGATAGGATAGAGGATAGTATAGGATACAGGATAGGATAGAATAGAGGATAGGATAGGATAAAGGATAGGATAGGATAGAGGATAGGATAGGATAGGATAGAGAATAGGATAGGATAGGATAGAGGATAGGATAGGATAGGATAGAGGATAGGATAGAGGATAGGATAGGACAGAGGATCGGATAGAGTATAGGATAGGATAGAGGATAGGATAGGATAGAGGAAAGGATAGGATAGAAGATAGGATAGGATAGATGATAGGATAGGAAAGAGGGTAGGATAGGATAGAGGATAGACTATAGGATAGGATAGAGGATAGGATAGGATAGAGGAGAGGATAGGATAGATGATACGATAGGATAGAGGATAGGATAGGATAGAGGATAGGATAGGATAGAGGATAGGATAGGATAGAGGATCGGATAGAGGATAGGATAGGATAGAGGATCGGATAGAGGATAGGATAGGATAGAGGATCGGATAGAGGATAGGATAGGATAGAGGATAGGATAGGATAGAGGATAGAGTAGGATAGAGGATAGGATAGGATAAAGGATAGGATTGGATAGAGGATCGGATAGAGGATAGAATAGGATAGAGGATAGGATAGGATAGAGGATAGTATAGGATACAGGATAGGATAGAATAGAGGATAGGATAGGATAAAGGATAGGATAGGATAGAGGATAGGATAGGATAGGATAGAGGATAGGATAGGATAGGATAGAGGATAGGATAGGATAGGATAGAGGATAGGATAGAGGATAGGATAGGACAGAGGATCGGATAGAGTATAGGATAGGATAGAGGATAGGATAGGATAGAGGAAAGGATAGGATAGAAGATAGGATAGGATAGATGATAGGATAGGAAAGAGGGTAGGATAGGATAGAGGATAGACTATAGGATAGGATAGAGGATAGGATAGGATAGAGGAGAGGATAGGATAGATGATACGATAGGATAGAGGATAGGATAGGATAGAGGATAGAATAGGATAGATGATATTATAGGATAGAGGATAGGATATGATAGAGTAAACGATATTATAGAGGATAGGATAGGATGGAGGATCGGATAGAGGATAGGATAGGATAGAGGATAGGATAGGATAGAGGATAGGATAGAGGATAGGATAGGATAGAGGATAGGATAGGAAAGAGGATAGGATAGGATACGATAGAGGATAGGAAAGATGATAGGATAGGATAGAGGATGGGATAGGATAGAGGATAAAATATGATAGAGGATAGGATAGGATAGAGGATCGGATAGAGGATAGAATAGGATAGAGGATAGGATAGGATAGAGGATAGTATAGGATAGAGGATAGGATGGAGTAGAGGATAGGATAGGATAAAGGAGAGGATAGGATAGAGGATAGGATAGGATAGAGGATAGGATAGTATAGAGGATAGAATAGGATAGATGATATTATAGGATAGAGGATAGGATATGATAGAGTAAACGATATTCTAGAGGATAGGATAGGATAGAGGATCGGATAGAGGATAGGATAGGATAGAGGATAGAATAGGATAGATGATAGGATAGGATAGAGAATAGGATAGGATAGAGGATAGGATAGGATAGAGGATAGGATAGAGGATAGGATAGGATAGAGGATAGGAAAGGATAGAGGATAGGATGGGATAGAGGATAGGATAGGATAGAGGATAGGATAGGATAGAGGATAGGATAGGATAGAGGATAGGATGGGATAGAGGATAGGATAGAGGATCGGATACAGGATAGGATAGGATAGAGGACAGGATAGGATAGAGGATAGGATAGGTAATTGGATAGGATAGAGGATAGGATAAGGTAGAGGATAGTATAGGATAGAGGATAGGATAGGATAGAGGATAGGATAGGATAAAGGATAGGATAGGATAGAGGATAGGCTAGAGGATAGGATAGAGGATAGGATAGGATAGAGGATAGGATAGGATAGAGGATAGGATAGGATAGAGGATAGGATAGGATAAAGGATAGGATAGGATAGAGGATAGGATAGGATAGAGGATAGGATAGGATAGAGGATCGGATAGAGGATAGGATAGGATAGAGGATCGGATAGAGGATAGGATAGGATAGAGGATCGGATAGAGGATAGGATAGGATAGAGGATAGGATAGGATAGAGGATAGAGTAGGATAGAGGATAGGATAGGATAAAGGATAGGATTGGATAGAGGATCGGATAGAGGATAGAATAGGATAGAGGATAGGATAGGATAGAGGATAGTATAGGATACAGGATAGGATAGAATAGAGGATAGGATAGGATAAAGGATAGGATAGGATAGAGGATAGGATAGGATAGGATAGAGGATAGGATAGGATAGGATAGAGGAAAGGATAGGATAGAAGATAGGATAGGATAGATGATAGGATAGGAAAGAGGGTAGGATAGGATAGAGGATAGACTATAGGATAGGATAGAGGATAGGATAGGATAGAGGAGAGGATAGGATAGATGATACGATAGGATAGAGGATAGGATAGGATAGAGGATAGAATAGGATAGATGATATTAAAGGATAGAGGATAGGATATGATAGAGTAAACGATATTATAGAGGATAGGATAGGATGGAGGATCGGATAGAGGATAGGATAGGATAGAGGATAGGATAGGATAGAGGATAGGATAGAGGATAGGATAGGATAGAGGATAGGATAGGAAAGAGGATAGGATAGGATACGATAGAGGATAGGATAGATGATAGGATAGGATAGAGGATGGGATAGGATAGAGGATAAAATATGATAGAGGATAGGATAGGATAGAGGATCGGATAGAGGATAGAATAGGATAGAGGATAGGATAGGATAGAGGATAGTATAGGATAGAGGATAGGATGGAGTAGAGGATAGGATAGGATAAAGGAGAGGATAGGATAGAGGATAGGATAGGATAGAGGATAGGATAGTATAGAGGATAGAATAGGATAGATGATATTATAGGATAGAGGATAGGATAGGATAGAGGATGGTATAGAGGATAGGATACAGGATAGGATAGGATAGATTATAGGATAGGATAGAGGATAGTATAGGATAGAGAATAGGATAGATTAGAGGATAGGATAGGATAAAGGATAGGATAGGATAGAGGATAGGATAGAGGATAGGATAGGATAGGATAGAGGATAGGATAGGATAGGATAGAGGATAGGATAGAGGATAGGATAGGATAGAGGATCGGATAGAGGATAGGATAGGATAGAGGATAGGATAGGATAGAGGAAAGGATAGGATAGAAGATAGGATAGGATAGATGATAGGATAGGAAAGAGGGTAGGATAGGATAGAGGATAGAGTATAGGATAGGATAGAGGATAGGATAGGATAGAGGAGAGGATAGGATAGAGGATAGGATAGGATAGAGGATAGGATATGATAGAGGATAGGATAGGATACGATAGAGGATAGGATAGGATAGAGGATAGGATAGGATACGATAGAGGATAGGATAGGATAGAGGATAGGATAGGATAGAGGATAGGATAGGATAGAGGATAGGATAGGATAGAGGATAGGATAGGATAGAGGATAGGATAGGATAGGATAGAGGATAGGATAATATAGGATAGAGGATAGAGTATAGGATAGGATAGAGGATAGGATAGGATAGAGGATAGGATGGGATAGAGGATAGGATAGGTAATTGGATAGGATAGGATAGAGGATAGGATAGGATAGAGGATAGAATAGGATAGATGATAGGATAGGATAGAGAATAGGATAGGATAGAGGATAGGATAGGATAGAGGAGAGGATAGGATAGAGGATAGGATAGGATAGAGGATAGGATAGGATAGATAATAGGATAGGATAGGATAGAGGATAGGATAGGATAGAGGATAGAATAGGATTGAGGAGCGTTTAGGATAGAGGATAGGATATGATAGAGGATAGGATAGGATACGATAGAGGATAGGATAGGATAGAGGATAGGATAGGATAGAGGATAGGATAGGATAGAGGATAGGATAGGATAGAGGATAGGATAGGATAGAGGATAGGATAGGATAGAGGATAGGATAGGATAGAGGATAGGATAGGATAGAGGATAGGATAGGATAGAGGATAGGATAGGATAGAGGATAGGATAGGATAGGATAGAGGATAGGATAATATAGGATAGAGGATAGAGTATAGGATAGGATAGAGGATAGGATAGGATAGAGGAGAGGATAGGATAGAGGATAGGATAGGATAGAGGATAGGATAGGATAGAGGATAGGATAGGTAATTGGATAGGATAGGATAGAGGATAGGATAGGATAGAGGATAGAATAGGATAGATGATAGGATAGGATAGAGAATAGGATAGGATAGAGGATAGGATAGGATAGAGGATAGGATAGAGGATAGGATAGGATAGAGGATAGGAAAGGATAGAGGATAGGATGGGATAGAGGATAGGATAGGATAGAGGATAGGATAGGATAGAGGATAGGATAGGATAGAGGATAGGATAGGATAGAGGATAGGATAGAGGATCGGATAGAGGATAGGATAGGATAGAGGACAGGATAGGATAGAGGATAGGATAGGTAATTGGATAGGATAGAGTATTGGATAAGGTAGAGGATAGTATAGGATAGAGGATAGGATAGGATAGAGGATAGGATAGGATAAAGGATAGGATAGGATAGAGGATAGGATAGGATAGAGGATAGGATAGGATAGAGGATCGGATAGAGGATAGGATAGGATAGAGGATCGGATAGAGGATAGGATAGGATAGAGGATAGGATAGGATAGAGGATAGAGTAGGATAGAGGATAGGATAGGATAAAGGATAGGATTGGATAGAGGATCGGATAGAGGATAGGATAGGATAGAGGATCGGATAGAGGATAGGATAGGATAGAGGATAGGATAGGATAGAGGATAGAGTAGGATAGAGGATAGGATAGGATAAAGGATAGGATTGGATAGAGGATCGGATAGAGGATAGAATAGGATAGAGGATAGGATAGGATAGACGATAGTATAGGATAGAGGACAGGATAGAATAGAGGATAGGATAGGATAAAGGATAGGATAGGATAGAGGATAGGATAGGATAGGATAGAGGATAGGATAGGATAGAGGATAGGATAGAGGATCGGATAGAGGATAGGATAGGATAGAGGATAGGATAGTTAATTGGATAGGATAGAGGATAGGATAAGGTAGAGGATAGTATAGGATAGAGGATAGGATAGGATAGAGGATAGGATAGGATAAAGGATAGGATAGGATAGAGGATAGGATAGGATAGAGGATAGGATAGGATAGAGGATCGGATAGAGGATAGGATAGGATAGAGCATCGGATAGAGGATAGGATAGGATAGAGGATAGGATAGGATAGAGGATAGAGTAGGATAGAGGATAGGATAGGATAAAGGATAGGATAGGATAGAGGATAGGATGGGATAGAGGAAAGGATAGGATAGAAGATAGGATAGGATAGATGATAGGATAGGAAAGAGGGTAGGATAGGATAGAGGATAGACTATAGGATAGGATAGAGGATAGGATAGGATAGAGGAGAGGATAGGATAGAGGATACGATAGGATAGAGGATAGGATAGGATAGAGGATAGGATAGGATAGAGGATAGGATAGAGGATAGGATAGAGGATAGGATAGGATAGAGGAAAGGATAGGATAGAGGAGAGGATAGGATAGAGGATAGGATAGGATAGAGGATAGGATAGGATAGAGGATAGGATAGGATAGAGAATCGGATAGAGGATAGGATAGGATAGAGGATCGGATAGAGGATAGGATAGGATAGATGATAGGATAGGATAGAGGATAGAGTAGGATAGAGGATAGGATAGGATAAAGGATAGGATTGGATAGAGGATCGGATAGAGGATAGAATAGGATAGAGGATAGGATAGGATAGAGGATAGGATAGGATAGGATAGAGGATAGGATAGAGGATAGGATAGGATAGAGGATAGGATAGGATAAAGGATAGGATAGGATAGAGGATAGGATAGGATAGAGGATAGGATAGGATACAGGATCGGATAGAGGATAGGATAGGATAGAGGATCGGATAGAGGATAGGATATGATAGATGATAGGATAGGATAGAGGATAGAGTAGGATAGAGGATAGGATAGGATAAAGGATAGGATTGGATAGAGGATCGGATAGAGGATAGAATAGGATAGAGGATAGGATAGGATAGAGGATAGGATAGGATAGGATAGAGGATAGGATAGAGGATAGGATAGGACAGAGGATCGGATAGAGGATAGGATAGGATAGAGGATAGGATAGGATAGAGGAAAGGATAGGATAGAAGATAGGATAGGATAGATGATAGGATAGGAAAGAGGGTAGGATAGGATAGAGGATAGACTATAGGATAGGATAGAGGAGAGGATAGGATAGAGGATAGGATAGGATAGAGGATAGGATAGGATAGAGGATAGGATAGGATAGAGGATAGGATAGGATAGGATAGAGGATAGGATAGTATAGAGGATAGGATAATATAGGATAGAGGATAGAGTATAGGATAGGATAGAGGATAGGATAGGATAGAGGAGAGGATAGGATAGAGAATAGGATAGGATAGAGGATAGGATAGAGGATAGGATAGGATAGAGGATAGGATAGGTAATTGGATAGGATAGGATAGAGGATAGGATAGGATAGAGGATAGGATAGAGGATAGGATAGAGGATAGGATAGAGGATAGGATAGGATAGAGGATAGGAAAGGATAGAGGATAGGATAGGATAGAGGATAGGATAGGTAATTGGATAGGATAGAGTATAGGATAAGGTAGAGGATAGGATAGGATAGGATAGAGGATAGGATAGGATAGAGGATAGGATAGAGGATCGGATAGAGGATAGGATATGATAGAGGAAAGTATAGGGTAGAGGATAGGATAGGTAATTGGATAGGATAGAGGATAGGATAGGTAATTGGATAGGATAGAGGATAGGATAAGGTAGAGGATAGTATAGGATAGAGGATAGGATAGGATAGAGTATAGGATAGGGTAAAGGATAGGATAGGATAGAGGATAGGATAGGATAGAGGATAGGATAGGATAGAGGATCGGATAGAGGATAGGATAGGATAGAGG
This sequence comes from Halictus rubicundus, assembly GCF_050948215.1. Taxonomy (NCBI): domain Eukaryota; kingdom Metazoa; phylum Arthropoda; class Insecta; order Hymenoptera; family Halictidae; genus Halictus; species Halictus rubicundus. The sequence continues at coordinate 546,494 of NW_027488610.1, forward strand.
ATCGGATAGAGGATAGGATAGGATAGAGGATAGGATAGGATAGAGGATAGAGTAGGATAGAGGATAGGATAGGATAAAGGATAGGATTGGATAGAGGATCGGATAGAGGATAGAATAGGATAGAGGATAGGATAGGATAGAGGATAGTATAGGATAGAGGATAGGATAGAATAGAGGATAGGATAAGATACAGGATAGGATAGGATAGAGGATAGGATAGGATAGGATAGAGGATAGGATAGGATAGGATAGGATAGGATAGGATAGGATAGAGGATAGGATAGGATAGGATAGAGGATAGGATAGGATAGGATAGAGGATAGGATAGAGGATAGGATAGGACAGAGGATCGGATAGAGGATAGGATAGGATAGAGGATAGGATATGATAGAGTAAACGATATTATAGAGGATAGGATAGGACAGAGGATCGGATAGAGGATAGGATAGGATAGAGGATAGGTTAGGAAAGAGGATAGGATAGGATACGATAGAGGATAGGATAGATGATAGGATAGGATAGAGGATCTGATAGAGGATACGATCGGATAGAGGATAGGATAGGATAGAGGATCGGATAGGTAATTGGATAGGATAGGGGAGAGGATAAGGTAGAGACTAGTATAGGATAGAGGATCTGATAGATGATAGGATAGGATAGAGGATAGGATAGGATCGAGGATAGGATAGGTAATTGGATAGGATAGAGGATAGGATACGGTAGAGGATAGTATAGGATAGCGGATAGGATAGAGGATCGGATAGGATAGGATAGAGGATAATATAGAGGATACGATAGAGGATCGGATAGAGGATAGGATAGGATAGAGGAAAGGATAGGATAGAGGATAGGATAGGTAATTGGATAGGTTAGAGGATAGGATAAGTTAGAGGATAGTATAGGATAGAGGATAGGATAGGATAGAGGTTAGGATAGGATAAAGGATAGGATAGGATAGAGGATAGGATAGGATAGAGGATAGAATAGGATAGATGATAGGATAGGATAGAGAATAGTATAGGATAGAGGATAGGATAGGATAGAGGATAGGATAGAGGATAGGATAGGATAGAGGATAGGAAAGGATAGAGGATAGGATGGGATAGAGGATAGGATAGGATAGAGGATAGGATAGGATAGAGGATAGGATAGGATACAGGATAGGATAGGATAGAGGATAGGATAGAGGATCGGATAGAGGATAGGATAGGATAGAGGACAGGATAGGATAGAGGATAGGATAGGTAATTGGATAGGATAGAGGATAGGATAAGGTAGAGGATAGTATAGGATAGAGGATAGGATAGGATAGAGGATAGGATAGGATAAAGGATAGGATAGGATAGAGGATAGGATAGAGGATAGGATAGGATAGAGGATAGGATAGGATAGAGGATAGGATAGGATAGAGGATAGGATAGGATAGAGGATCGGATAGAGGATAGGATAGGATAGAGGATCGGATAGAGGATAGGATAGGATAGAGGATCGGATAGAGGATAGGATAGGATAGAGGATAGGATAGGATAGAGGATAGAGTAGGATAGAGGATAGGATAGGATAAAGGATAGGATTGGATAGAGGATCGGATAGAGGATAGAATAGGATAGAGGATAGGATAGGATAGAGGATAGTATAGGATAGAGGATAGGATAGAATAGAGGATAGGATAGGATAAAGGATAGGATAGGATAGAGTATAGGATAGGATAGGATAGAGGATAGGATAGGATAGGATAGAGGATAGGATAGGATAGGATAGAGGATAGGATAGGATAGGATAGAGGATAGGATAGGATAGGATAGAGGATAGGATAGAGGATAGGATAGGACAGAGGATAGGATAGGACAGAGGATCGGATAGAGTATAGGATAGGATAGAGGGTAGGATAGGATAGAGGAAAGGATAGGATAGAAGATAGGATAGGATAGATGATAGGATAGGATAGAGGATAGGAAAGGATAGAGGATAGGATGGGGTAGAGGATAGGATAGGATAGAGGATAGGATAGGATAGAGGATAGGATAGGATAGAGGATAGGATAGGAAAGAGGATAGGATAGAGGATAGGATAGGATAGAGGAGAGGATAGGATAGAGGATAGGATAGGATAGAGGATAGGATAGGGTAGAGGATAGGATAGGTAATTGGATAGGATAGAGGATAGGATAAGGTAGAGGATAGTATAGGATAGAGGATAGGATAGGATAGAGGATAGGATAGGATAAAGGATAGGATAGGATAGAGGATAGGATAGGATAGAGGATAGGATAGGTTAGAGGATAGGATAGGATAGAGGATAGGATAGGTAATTGGATTGGATAGAGTATAGGATAAGGTAGAGGATAGGATAGGATAGAGGATATAATAGGGTAGAGGATAGGATAGGATAGAGGATAGGATAGGAAAGAGGATAGGATAGGATAGAGGGTAGGATAGGATAGAGGATAGGATAGAGGATAGGATAGAGGATAGGATAGGATAGAGGATAGGATAGGATAGAGGATGGGATAGGATAGAGGATAGGATATGATAGAGGATAGGAGAGGATAGAGGATCGGATAGAGGATAGGATAGGATAGAGGAAAGGATAGGATAGAGGATAGGATAGGATAGAGGATAGAATAGGATAGATGATAGGATAGGATAGAGAATAGGATAGGATAGAGGATAGGATAGGATAGAGGATAGGATAGAGGATAGGATAGAGGATAGGATAGAGGATAGGATAGGATAGAGGATAGGAAAGGATAGAGGATGGGATGGGATAGAGGATAGGATAGGATAGAGGATAGGATAGAGGATAGGATAGGATAGAGGATAGGAAAGGATAGAGGATAGGATGGGATAGAGGATAGGATAGGATAGAGGATAGGATAGGATAGAGGATAGGATAGGATGGAGGATAGGATAGGATAGCGGATAGGATAGAGGATAGGATAGGATAGAGGATAGGATAGGTAATTGGATAGGATAGAGTATAGGATAAGGTAGAGGATAGGATAGGATAGGATAGAGGATAGGATAGGATAGAGGATAGGATAGAGGATCGGATAGAGGATAGGATATGATAGAGGAAAGTATAGGGTAGAGGATAGGATAGGTAATTGGATAGGATAGAGGATAGGATAGGTAATTGGATAGGATAGAGGATAGGATAGGTAATTGGATAGGATAGAGGATAGGATAAGGTAGAGGATAGTATAGGATAGAGGATAGGATAGGATAGAGGATAGAGTAGGATAGAGGATAGGATAGGATAAAGGATAGGATTGGATAGAGGATCGGATAGAGGATAGAATAGGATAGAGGATAGGATAGGATAGGGGATAGTATAGGATAGAGGATAGGATAGAATAGAGGATAGGATAAGATAAAGGATAGGATAGAGGATAGGATAGGATAGGATAGAGGATAGGATAGGATAGGATAGGATAGGATAGGATAGGATAGAGGATAGGATAGGATAGGATAGAGGATAGGATAGGATAGGATAGAGGATAGGATAGGATAGGATAGAGGATAGGATAGAGGATAGGATAGGACAGAGGATCGGATAGAGGATAGGATAGGATAGAGGATAGGATATGATAGAGTAAACGATATTATAGAGGATAGGATAGGACAGAGGATCGGATAGAGGATAGGATAGGATAGAGGATAGCATAGGAAAGAGGATAGGATAAGATACGATAGAGGATAGGATAGATGATAGGATAGGATAGAGGATCTGATAGAGGATACGATCGGATAGAGGATAGGATAGGATAGAGGATCGGATAGGTAATTGGATAGGATAGGGGAGAGGATAAGGTAGAGACTAGTATAGGATAGAGGATCTGATAGAGGATAGGATAGGATAGAGGATAGGATAGGATCGAGGATAGGATAGGTAATTGGATAGGATAGAGGATAGGATACGGTAGAGGATAGTATAGGATAGAGGATAGGATAGAGGATCGGATAGGATAGGATAGAGGATAGGATAGAGGATACGATAGAGGATCGGATAGAGGATAGGATAGGATAGAGGAAAGGATAGGATAGAGGATAGGATAGGTAATTGGATAGGTTAGAGGATAGGATAAGTTAGAGGATAGTATAGGATAGAGGATAGGATAGGATAGAGGTTAGGATAGGATAAAGGATAGGATAGGATAGAGGATAGGATAGGATAGAGGATAGAATAGGATAGATGATAGGATAGGATAGAGAATAGGATAGGATAGAGGATAGGATAGGATAGAGGATAGGATAGAGGATAGGATAGGATAGAGGATAGGAAAGGATAGAGGATAGGATGGGATAGAGGATAGGATAGGATAGAGGATAGGATAGGATAGAGGATAGGATAGGATAGAGGATAGGATAGGATAGAGGATAGGATAGAGGATCGGATAGAGGATAGGATAGGATAGAGGACAGGATAGGATAGAGGATAGGATAGGTAATTGGATAGGATAGAGGATAGGATAAGGTAGAGGATAGTATAGGATAGAGGATAGGATAGGATAGAGGATAGGATAGGATAAAGGATAGGATAGGATAGAGGATATTATAGAGGATAGGATAGAGGATAGGATAGGATAGAGGATAGGATAGGATAGAGGATAGGATAGGATAGAGGATAGGATAGGATAAAGGATAGGATAGGATAGAGGATAGGATAGGATAGAGGATAGGATAGGATAGAGGATCGGATAGAGGATAGGATAGGATAGAGGATCGGATAGAGGATAGGATAGGATAGAGGATCGGATAGAGGATAGGATAGGATAGAGGATAGGATAGGATAGAGGATAGAGTAGGATAGAGGATAGGATAGGATAAAGGATAGGATTGGATAGAGGATCGGATAGAGGATAGGATAGGATAGAGGATAGGATAGGATCGAGGATAGGATAGGTAATTGGATAGGATAGAGGATAGGATACGGTAGAGGATAGTATAGGATAGAGGATAGGATAGAGGATCGGATAGGATAGGATAGAGGATAGGATAGAGGATACGATAGAGGATCGGATAGAGGATAGGATAGGATAGAGGAAAGGATAGGATAGAGGATAGGATAGGTAATTGGATAGGTTAGAGGATAGGATAAGTTAGAGGATAGTATAGGATAGAGGATAGGATAGGATAGAGTTTAGGATAGGATAAAGGATAGGATAGGATAGAGGATAGGATAGGATAGAGGATAGAATAGGATAGATGATAGGATAGGATAGAGAATAGGATAGGATAGAGGATAGGATAGGATAGAGGATAGGATAGAGGATAGGATAGGATAGAGGATAGGAAAGGATAGAGGATAGGATGGGATAGAGGATAGGATAGGATAGAGGATAGGATAGGATAGAGGATAGGATAGGATAGAGGATAGGATAGGATAGAGGATAGGATAGAGGATCGGATAGAGGATAGGATAGGATAGAGGACAGGATAGGATAGAGGATAGGATAGGTAATTGGATAGGATAGAGGATAGGATAAGGTAGAGGATAGTATAGGATAGAGGATAGGATAGGATAGAGGATAGGATAGGATAAAGGATAGGATAGGATAGAGGATATTATAGAGGATAGGATAGAGGATAGGATAGGATAGAGGATAGGATAGGATAGAGGATAGGATAGGATAGAGGATAGGATAGGATAAAGGATAGGATAGGATAGAGGATAGGATAGGATAGAGGATAGGATAGGATAGAGGATCGGATAGAGGATAGGATAGGATAGAGGATCGGATAGAGGATAGGATAGGATAGAGGATCGGATAGAGGATAGGATAGGATAGAGGATAGGATAGGATAGAGGATAGAGTAGGATAGAGGATAGGATAGGATAAAGGATAGGATTGGATAGAGGATCGGATAGAGGATAGAATAGGATAGAGGATAGGATAGGATAGAGGATAGTATAGGATACAGGATAGGATAGAATAGAGGATAGGATAGGATAAAGGATAGGATAGGATAGAGGATAGGATAGGATAGGATAGAGGATAGGATAGGATAGGATAGAGGATAGGATAGGATAGGATAGAGGATAGGATAGAGGATAGGATAGGACAGAGGATCGGATAGAGTATAGGATAGGATAGAGGATAGGATAGGATAGAGGAAAGGATAGGATAGAAGATAGGATAGGATAGATGATAGGATAGGAAAGAGGGTAGGATAGGATAGAGGATAGACTATAGGATAGGATAGAGGATAGGATAGGATAGAGGAGAGGATAGGATAGATGATACGATAGGATAGAGGATAGGATAGGATAGAGGATAGAATAGGATAGATGATATTATAGGATAGAGGATAGGATATGATAGAGTAAACGATATTATAGAGGATAGGATAGGATGGAGGATCGGATAGAGGATAGGATAGGATAGAGGATAGGATAGGATAGAGGATAGGATAGAGGATAGGATAGGATAGAGGATAGGATAGGAAAGAGGATAGGATAGGATACGATAGAGGATAGGAAAGATGATAGGATAGGATAGAGGATGGGATAGGATAGAGGATAAAATATGATAGAGGATAGGATAGGATAGAGGATCGGATAGAGGATAGAATAGGATAGAGGATAGGATAGGATAGAGGATAGTATAGGATAGAGGATAGGATGGAGTAGAGGATAGGATAGGATAAAGGAGAGGATAGGATAGAGGATAGGATAGGATAGAGGATAGGATAGTATAGAGGATAGAATAGGATAGATGATATTATAGGATAGAGGATAGGATATGATAGAGTAAACGATATTCTAGAGGATAGGATAGGATAGAGGATCGGATAGAGGATAGGATAGGATAGAGGATAGAATAGGATAGATGATAGGATAGGATAGAGAATAGGATAGGATAGAGGATAGGATAGGATAGAGGATAGGATAGAGGATAGGATAGGATAGAGGATAGGAAAGGATAGAGGATAGGATGGGATAGAGGATAGGATAGGATAGAGGATAGGATAGGATAGAGGATAGGATAGGATAGAGGATAGGATGGGATAGAGGATAGGATAGAGGATCGGATACAGGATAGGATAGGATAGAGGACAGGATAGGATAGAGGATAGGATAGGTAATTGGATAGGATAGAGGATAGGATAAGGTAGAGGATAGTATAGGATAGAGGATAGGATAGGATAGAGGATAGGATAGGATAAAGGATAGGATAGGATAGAGGATAGGATAGAGGATACGATAGAGGATAGGATAGGATAGAGGATAGGATAGGATAGAGGATAGGATAGGATAGAGGATAGGATAGGATAAAGGATAGGATAGGATAGAGGATAGGATAGGATAGAGGATAGGATAGGATAGAGGATCGGATAGAGGATAGGATAGGATAGAGGATCGGATAGAGGATAGGATAGGATAGAGGATCGGATAGAGGATAGGATAGGATAGAGGATAGGATAGGATAGAGGATAGAGTAGGATAGAGGATAGGATAGGATAAAGGATAGGATTGGATAGAGGATCGGATAGAGGATAGAATAGGATAGAGGATAGGATAGGATAGAGGATAGTATAGGATACAGGATAGGATAGAATAGAGGATAGGATAGGATAAAGGATAGGATAGGATAGAGGATAGGATAGGATAGGATAGAGGATAGGATAGGATAGGATAGAGGAAAGGATAGGATAGAAGATAGGATAGGATAGATGATAGGATAGGAAAGAGGGTAGGATAGGATAGAGGATAGACTATAGGATAGGATAGAGGATAGGATAGGATAGAGGAGAGGATAGGATAGATGATACGATAGGATAGAGGATAGGATAGGATAGAGGATAGAATAGGATAGATGATATTATAGGATAGAGGATAGGATATGATAGAGTAAACGATATTATAGAGGATAGGATAGGATGGAGGATCGGATAGAGGATAGGATAGGATAGAGGATAGGATAGGATAGAGGATAGGATAGAGGATAGGATAGGATAGAGGATAGGATAGGAAAGAGGATAGGATAGGATACGATAGAGGATAGGATAGATGATAGGATAGGATAGAGGATGGGATAGGATAGAGGATAAAATATGATAGAGGATAGGATAGGATAGAGGATCGGATAGAGGATAGAATAGGATAGAGGATAGGATAGGATAGAGGATAGTATAGGATAGAGGATAGGATGGAGTAGAGGATAGGATAGGATAAAGGAGAGGATAGGATAGAGGATAGGATAGGATAGAGGATAGGATAGTATAGAGGATAGAATAGGATAGATGATATTATAGGATAGAGGATAGGATAGGATAGAGGATGGTATAGAGGATAGGATACAGGATAGGATAGGATAGATTATAGGATAGGATAGAGGATAGTATAGGATAGAGAATAGGATAGATTAGAGGATAGGATAGGATAAAGGATAGGATAGGATAGAGGATAGGATAGAGGATAGGATAGGATAGGATAGAGGATAGGATAGGATAGGATAGAGGATAGGATAGAGGATAGGATAGGATAGAGGATCGGATAGAGGATAGGATAGGATAGAGGATAGGATAGGATAGAGGAAAGGATAGGATAGAAGATAGGATAGGATAGATGATAGGATAGGAAAGAGGGTAGGATAGGATAGAGGATAGAGTATAGGATAGGATAGAGGATAGGATAGGATAGAGGAGAGGATAGGATAGAGGATAGGATAGGATAGAGGATAGGATATGATAGAGGATAGGATAGGATACGATAGAGGATAGGATAGGATAGAGGATAGGATAGGATACGATAGAGGATAGGATAGGATAGAGGATAGGATAGGATAGAGGATAGGATAGGATAGAGGATAGGATAGGATAGAGGATAGGATAGGATAGGATAGAGGATAGGATAATATAGGATAGAGGATAGAGTATAGGATAGGATAGAGGATAGGATAGGATAGAGGATAGGATGGGATAGAGGATAGGATAGGTAATTGGATAGGATAGGATAGAGGATAGGATAGGATAGAGGATAGAATAGGATAGATGATAGGATAGGATAGAGAATAGGATAGGATAGAGGATAGGATAGGATAGAGGAGAGGATAGGATAGAGGATAGGATAGGATAGAGGATAGGATAGGATAGAGGATAGGATAGGATAGAGGATAGGATAGGATAGAGGATAGGATAGGATAGAGGATAGGATAGGATAGAGGATAGGATAGGATAGAGGATAGGATAGGATAGAGGATAGGATAGGATAGAGGATAGGATAGGATAGGATAGAGGATAGGATAATATAGGATAGAGGATAGAGTATAGGATAGGATAGAGGATAGGATAGGATAGAGGAGAGGATAGGGTAGAGGATAGGATAGGATAGAGGATAGGATAGGATAGAGGATAGGATAGGTAATTGGATAGGATAGGATAGAGGATAGGATAGGATAGAGGATAGAATAGGATAGATGATAGGATAGGATAGAGAATAGGATAGGATAGAGGATAGGATAGGATAGAGGATAGGATAGAGGATAGGATAGGATAGAGGATAGGAAAGGATAGAGGATAGGATGGGATAGAGGATAGGATAGGATAGAGGATAGGATAGGATAGAGGATAGGATAGGATAGAGGATAGGATAGGATAGAGGATAGGATAGAGGATCGGATAGAGGATAGGATAGGATAGAGGACAGGATAGGATAGAGGATAGGATAGGTAATTGGATAGGATAGAGTATAGGATAAGGTAGAGGATAGTATAGGATAGAGGATAGGATAGGATAGAGGATAGGATAGGATAAAGGATAGGATAGGATAGAGGATAGGATAGGATAGAGGATAGGATAGGATAGAGGATCGGATAGAGGATAGGATAGGATAGAGGATCGGATAGAGGATAGGATAGGATAGAGGATAGGATAGGATAGAGGATAGAGTAGGATAGAGGATAGGATAGGATAAAGGATAGGATTGGATAGAGGATCGGATAGAGGATAGGATAGGATAGACGATAGTATAGGATAGAGGACAGGATAGAATAGAGGATAGGATAGGATAAAGGATAGGATAGGATAGAGGATAGGATAGGATAGGATAGAGGATAGAATAGGATACGATAGAGGATAGGATAGGATAGAGGATAGGATAGGTAATTGGATAGGATAGGATAGAGGATAGGATAGGATAGAGGATAGAGTAGGATAGATGATAGGATAGGATAGAGAATAGGATAGGATAGAGGATAGGATAGGATAGAGGATAGGATAGAGGATAGGATAGGATAGAGGATAGGATAGAGGATAGGATAGGATAGAGGATAGGAAAGGATAGAGGATAGGATGGGATAGAGGATAGGATAGGATAGAGGATAGGATAGGATAGAGGATAGGATAGGATAGAGGATAGGATAGGATAGAGGATAGGATAGAGGATCGGATAGAGGATAGGATAGGATAGAGGACAGGATAGGATAGAGGATAGGATAGGTAATTGGATAGGATAGAGGATAGGATAAGGTAGAGGATAGTATAGGATAGAGGATAGGATAGGATAGAGGATAGGATAGGATAAAGGATAGGATAGGATAGAGGATAGGATAGGATAGAGGATAGGATAGGATAGAGGATCGGATAGAGGATAGGATAGGATAGAGGATCGGATAGAGGATAGGATAGGATAGAGGATAGGATAGGATAGAGGATAGAGTAGGATAGAGGATAGGATAGGATAAAGGATAGGATTGGATAGAGGATCGGATAGAGGATAGAATAGGATAGAGGATAGGATAGGATAGACGATAGTATAGGATAGAGGACAGGATAGAATAGAGGATAGGATAGGATAAAGGATAGGATAGGATAGAGGATAGGATAGGATAGGATAGAGGATAGGATAGGATAGAGGATAGGATAGAGGATCGGATAGAGGATAGGATAGGATAGAGGACAGGATAGGATAGAGGATAGGATAGTTAATTGGATAGGATAGAGGATAGGATAAGGTAGAGGATAGTATAGGATAGAGGATAGGATAGGATAGAGGATAGGATAGGATAAAGGATAGGATAGGATAGAGGATAGGATAGGATAGAGGATAGGATAGGATAGAGGATCGGATAGAGGATAGGATAGGATAGAGCATCGGATAGAGGATAGTATAGGATAGAGGATAGGATAGGATAGAGGATAGAGTAGGATAGAGGATAGGATAGGATAAAGGATAGGATAGGATAGAGGATAGGATGGGATAGAGGAAAGGATAGGATAGAAGATAGGATAGGATAGATGATAGGATAGGAAAGAGGGTAGGATAGGATAGAGGATAGACTATAGGATAGGATAGAGGATAGGATAGGATAGAGGAGAGGATAGGATAGAGGATACGATAGGATAGAGGATAGGATAGGATAGAGGATAGGATAGGATAGAGGAGAGGATAGGATAGAGGATACGATAGGATAGAGGATAGGATAGGATAGAGGATAGGATAGGATAGAGGATAGGATAGAGGATAGGATAGAGGATAGGATAGGATAGAGGAAAGGATAGGATAGAGGAGAGGATAGGATAGAGGATAGGATAGGATAGAGGATAGGATAGGATAGAGGATAGGATAGGATAGAGAATCGGATAGAGGATAGGATAGGATAGAGGATCGGATAGAGGATAGGATAGGATAGATGATAGGATAGGATAGAGGATAGAGTAGGATAGAGGATAGGATAGGATAAAGGATAGGATTGGATAGAGGATCGGATAGAGGATAGAATAGGATAGAGGATAGGATAGGATAGAGGATAGGATAGGATAGGATAGAGGATAGGATAGAGGATAGGATAGGATAGAGGATAGGATAGGATAAAGGATAGGATAGGATAGAGGATAGGATAGGATAGAGGATAGGATAGGATACAGGATCGGATAGAGGATAGGATAGGATAGAGGATCGGATAGAGGATAGGATATGATAGATGATAGGATAGGATAGAGGATAGAGTAGGATAGAGGATAGGATAGGATAAAGGATAGGATTGGATAGAGGATCGGATAGAGGATAGAATAGGATAGAGGATAGGATAGGATAGAGGATAGGATAGGATAGGATAGAGGATAGGATAGAGGATAGGATAGGACAGAGGATCGGATAGAGGATAGGATAGGATAGAGGATAGGATAGGATAGAGGAAAGGATAGGATAGAAGATAGGATAGGATAGATGATAGGATAGGAAAGAGGGTAGGATAGGATAGAGGATAGACTATAGGATAGGATAGAGGAGAGGATAGGATAGAGGATAGGATAGGATAGAGGATAGGATAGGATAGAGGATAGGATAGGATAGAGGATAGGATAGGATAGGATAGAGGATAGGATAGGATAGAGGATAGGATAATATAGGATAGAGGATAGAGTATAGGATAGGATAGAGGATAGGATAGGATAGAGGAGAGGATAGGATAGAGAATAGGATAGGATAGAGGATAGGATAGAGGATAGGATAGGATAGAGGATAGGATAGGTAATTGGATAGGATAGGATAGAGGATAGGATAGGATAGAGGATAGATTAGGATAGATGATAGGATAGGATAGAGAATAGGATAGGATAGAGGATAGGATAGGATAGAGGATAGGATAGAGGATAGGATAGGATAGAGGATAGGAAAGGATAGAGGATAGGATTGGATAGAGGATAGGATAGGATAGAGGATAGGATAGGATAGAGGATAGGATAGGATAGAGGATAGCATAGGATAGAGGATAGGATAGAGGATCGGATAGAGGATAGGATAGGATAGAGGACAGGATAGGATAGAGGATAGGATAGGTAATTGGATAGGATAGAGGATAGGATAAGGTAGAGCATAGTATAGGATAGAGGATAGGATAGGATAGAGGATAGGATAGGATAAAGGATAGGATAGGATAGAGGATAGGATAGGATAGAGGATAGGATAGGATAGAGGATCGGATAGAGGATAGGATAGGATAGAGGATCGGATAGAGGATAGGATAGGATAGAGGATAGGATAGGATAGAGGATAGAGTAGGATAGAGGATAGGATAGGATAAAGGATAGGATTGGATAGAGGATCGGATAGAGGATAGAATAGGATAGAGGATAGGATAGGATAGACGATAGTATAGGATAGAGGACAGGATAGAATAGAGGATAGGATAGGATAAAGGATAGGATAGGATAGAGGATAGGATAGGATAGGATAGAGGATAGGATAGGATAGAGGATAGGATAGAGGATCGGATAGAGGATAGGATAGGATAGAGGACAGGATAGGATAAAGGATAGGATAGGTAATTGGATAGGATAGAGGATAGGATAAGGTAGAGGATAGTATAGAATAGAGGATAGGATAGGATAGAGGATAGGATAGGATAAAGGATAGGATAGGATAGGATAGAGGATAGGATAGGATAGAGGATAGGATAGGATAGAGGATAGGATAGAGGATAGGATAGAGGATAGGATAGAGGATAGGATAGGATAGAGGAAAGGATAGGATAGAGGATAGGATAGGATAGAGGATAGGATAGGATAGAGGATAGGATAGGATAGAGGATCGGATAGAGGATAGGATAGGATAGAGGATCGGATAGAGGATAGGATAGGATAGATGATAGGATAGGATAGAGGATAGAGTAGGATAGAGGATAGGATAGGATAAAGGATAGGATTGGATAGAGGATCGGATAGAGGATAGGATAGGATAGAGGATCGGATAGAGGATAGGATAGGATAGAGGATCGGATAGAGGATAGGATAGGATAGAGGATAGGATAGGATAGAGGATAGAGTAGGATAGAGGATAGGATAGGATAAAGGATAGGATTGGATAGAGGATCGGATAGAGGATAGAATAGGATAGAGGATAGGATAGGATAGAGGATAGTATAGGATACAGGATAGGATAGAATAGAGGATAGGATAGGATAAAGGATAGGATAGGATAGAGGATAGGATAGGATAGGATAGAGGATAGGATAGGATAGGATAGAGGAAAGGATAGGATAGAAGATAGGATAGGATAGATGATAGGATAGGAAAGAGGGTAGGATAGGATAGAGGATAGACTATAGGATAGGATAGAGGATAGGATAGGATAGAGGAGAGGATAGGATAGATGATACGATAGGATAGAGGATAGGATAGGATAGAGGATAGAATAGGATAGATGATATTATAGGATAGAGGATAGGATATGATAGAGTAAACGATATTATAGAGGATAGGATAGGATGGAGGATCGGATAGAGGATAGGATAGGATAGAGGATAGGATAGGATAGAGGATAGGATAGAGGATAGGATAGGATAGAGGATAGGATAGGAAAGAGGATAGGATAGGATACGATAGAGGATAGGATAGATGATAGGATAGGATAGAGGATGGGATAGGATAGAGGATAAAATATGATAGAGGATAGGATAGGATAGAGGATCGGATAGAGGATAGAATAGGATAGAGGATAGGATAGGATAGAGGATAGTATAGGATAGAGGATAGGATGGAGTAGAGGATAGGATAGGATAAAGGAGAGGATAGGATAGAGGATAGGATAGGATAGAGGATAGGATAGTATAGAGGATAGAATAGGATAGATGATATTATAGGATAGAGGATAGGATAGGATAGAGGATGGTATAGAGGATAGGATACAGGATAGGATAGGATAGATTATAGGATAGGATAGAGGATAGTATAGGATAGAGAATAGGATAGATTAGAGGATAGGATAGGATAAAGGATAGGATAGGATAGAGGATAGGATAGAGGATAGGATAGGATAGGATAGAGGATAGGATAGGATAGGATAGAGGATAGGATAGAGGATAGGATAGGATAGAGGATCGGATAGAGGATAGGATAGGATAGAGGATAGGATAGGATAGAGGAAAGGATAGGATAGAAGATAGGATAGGATAGATGATAGGATAGGAAAGAGGGTAGGATAGGATAGAGGATAGAGTATAGGATAGGATAGAGGATAGGATAGGATAGAGGAGAGGATAGGATAGAGGATAGGATAGGATAGAGGATAGGATATGATAGAGGATAGGATAGGATACGATAGAGGATAGGATAGGATAGAGGATAGGATAGGATACGATAGAGGATAGGATAGGATAGAGGATAGGATAGGATAGAGGATAGGATAGGATAGAGGATAGGATAGGATAGAGGATAGGATAGGATAGGATAGAGGATAGGATAATATAGGATAGAGGATAGAGTATAGGATAGGATAGAGGATAGGATAGGATAGAGGATAGGATGGGATAGAGGATAGGATAGGTAATTGGATAGGATAGGATAGAGGATAGGATAGGATAGAGGATAGAATAGGATAGATGATAGGATAGGATAGAGAATAGGATAGGATAGAGGATAGGATAGGATAGAGGAGAGGATAGGATAGAGGATAGGATAGGATAGAGGATAGGATAGGATAGAGGATAGGATAGGATAGAGGATAGGATAGGATAGAGGATAGGATAGGATAGAGGATAGGATAGGATAGAGGATAGGATAGGATAGAGGATAGGATAGGATAGAGGATAGGATAGGATAGAGGATAGGATAGGATAGGATAGAGGATAGGATAATATAGGATAGAGGATAGAGTATAGGATAGGATAGAGGATAGGATAGGATAGAGGAGAGGATAGGATAGAGGATAGGATAGGATAGAGGATAGGATAGGATAGAGGATAGGATAGGTAATTGGATAGGATAGGATAGAGGATAGGATAGGATAGAGGATAGAATAGGATAGATGATAGGATAGGATAGAGAATAGGATAGGATAGAGGATAGGATAGGATAGAGGATAGGATAGAGGATAGGATAGGATAGAGGATAGGAAAGGATAGAGGATAGGATGGGATAGAGGATAGGATAGGATAGAGGATAGGATAGGATAGAGGATAGGATAGGATAGAGGATAGGATAGGATAGAGGATAGGATAGAGGATCGGATAGAGGATAGGATAGGATAGAGGACAGGATAGGATAGAGGATAGGATAGGTAATTGGATAGGATAGAGTATAGGATAAGGTAGAGGATAGTATAGGATAGAGGATAGGATAGGATAGAGGATAGGATAGGATAAAGGATAGGATAGGATAGAGGATAGGATAGGATAGAGGATAGGATAGGATAGAGGATCGGATAGAGGATAGGATAGGATAGAGGATCGGATAGAGGATAGGATAGGATAGAGGATAGGATAGGATAGAGGATAGAGTAGGATAGAGGATAGGATAGGATAAAGGATAGGATTGGATAGAGGATCGGATAGAGGATAGGATAGGATAGACGATAGTATAGGATAGAGGACAGGATAGAATAGAGGATAGGATAGGATAAAGGATAGGATAGGATAGAGGATAGGATAGGATAGGATAGAGGATAGAATAGGATACGATAGAGGATAGGATAGGATAGAGGATAGGATAGGATAGAGGATAGGATAGGATAGAGGATAGGATAGGATAGAGGATAGGATAGGATAGAGGATAGGATAGGTAATTGGATAGGATAGGATAGAGGATAGGATAGGATAGAGGATAGAGTAGGATAGATGATAGGATAGGATAGAGAATAGGATAGGATAGAGGATAGGATAGGATAGAGGATAGGATAGAGGATAGGATAGGATAGAGGATAGGATAGAGGATAGGATAGGATAGAGGATAGGAAAGGATAGAGGATAGGATGGGATAGAGGATAGGATAGGATAGAGGATAGGATAGGATAGAGGATAGGATAGGATAGAGGATAGGATAGGATAGAGGATAGGATAGAGGATCGGATAGAGGATAGGATAGGATAGAGGACAGGATAGGATAGAGGATAGGATAGGTAATTGGATAGGATAGAGGATAGGATAAGGTAGAGGATAGTATAGGATAGAGGATAGGATAGGATAGAGGATAGGATAGGATAAAGGATAGGATAGGATAGAGGATAGGATAGGATAGAGGATAGGATAGGATAGAGGATCGGATAGAGGATAGGATAGGATAGAGGATCGGATAGAGGATAGGATAGGATAGAGGATAGGATAGGATAGAGGATAGAGTAGGATAGAGGATAGGATAGGATAAAGGATAGGATTGGATAGAGGATCGGATAGAGGATAGAATAGGATAGAGGATAGGATAGGATAGACGATAGTATAGGATAGAGGACAGGATAGAATAGAGGATAGGATAGGATAAAGGATAGGATAGGATAGAGGATAGGATAGGATAGGATAGAGGATAGGATAGGATAGAGGATAGGATAGAGGATCGGATAGAGGATAGGATAGGATAGAGGACAGGATAGGATAGAGGATAGGATAGTTAATTGGATAGGATAGAGGATAGGATAAGGTAGAGGATAGTATAGGATAGAGGATAGGATAGGATAGAGGATAGGATAGGATAAAGGATAGGATAGGATAGAGGATAGGATAGGATAGAGGATAGGATAGGATAGAGGATCGGATAGAGGATAGGATAGGATAGAGCATCGGATAGAGGATAGTATAGGATAGAGGATAGGATAGGATAGAGGATAGAGTAGGATAGAGGATAGGATAGGATAAAGGATAGGATAGGATAGAGGATAGGATGGGATAGAGGAAAGGATAGGATAGAAGATAGGATAGGATAGATGATAGGATAGGAAAGAGGGTAGGATAGGATAGAGGATAGACTATAGGATAGGATAGAGGATAGGATAGGATAGAGGAGAGGATAGGATAGAGGATACGATAGGATAGAGGATAGGATAGGATAGAGGATAGGATAGGATAGAGGAGAGGATAGGATAGAGGATACGATAGGATAGAGGATAGGATAGGATAGAGGATAGGATAGGATAGAGGATAGGATAGAGGATAGGATAGAGGATAGGATAGGATAGAGGAAAGGATAGGATAGAGGAGAGGATAGGATAGAGGATAGGATAGGATAGAGGATAGGATAGGATAGAGGATAGGATAGGATAGAGAATCGGATAGAGGATAGGATAGGATAGAGGATCGGATAGAGGATAGGATAGGATAGATGATAGGATAGGATAGAGGATAGAGTAGGATAGAGGATAGGATAGGATAAAGGATAGGATTGGATAGAGGATCGGATAGAGGATAGAATAGGATAGAGGATAGGATAGGATAGAGGATAGGATAGGATAGGATAGAGGATAGGATAGAGGATAGGATAGGATAGAGGATAGGATAGGATAAAGGATAGGATAGGATAGAGGATAGGATAGGATAGAGGATAGGATAGGATACAGGATCGGATAGAGGATAGGATAGGATAGAGGATCGGATAGAGGATAGGATATGATAGATGATAGGATAGGATAGAGGATAGAGTAGGATAGAGGATAGGATAGGATAAAGGATAGGATTGGATAGAGGATCGGATAGAGGATAGAATAGGATAGAGGATAGGATAGGATAGAGGATAGGATAGGATAGGATAGAGGATAGGATAGAGGATAGGATAGGACAGAGGATCGGATAGAGGATAGGATAGGATAGAGGATAGGATAGGATAGAGGAAAGGATAGGATAGAAGATAGGATAGGATAGATGATAGGATAGGAAAGAGGGTAGGATAGGATAGAGGATAGACTATAGGATAGGATAGAGGAGAGGATAGGATAGAGGATAGGATAGGATAGAGGATAGGATAGGATAGAGGATAGGATAGGATAGAGGATAGGATAGGATAGGATAGAGGATAGGATAGGATAGAGGATAGGATAATATAGGATAGAGGATAGAGTATAGGATAGGATAGAGGATAGGATAGGATAGAGGAGAGGATAGGATAGAGAATAGGATAGGATAGAGGATAGGATAGAGGATAGGATAGGATAGAGGATAGGATAGGTAATTGGATAGGATAGGATAGAGGATAGGATAGGATAGAGGATAGATTAGGATAGATGATAGGATAGGATAGAGAATAGGATAGGATAGAGGATAGGATAGGATAGAGGATAGGATAGAGGATAGGATAGGATAGAGGATAGGAAAGGATAGAGGATAGGATTGGATAGAGGATAGGATAGGATAGAGGATAGGATAGGATAGAGGATAGGATAGGATAGAGGATAGCATAGGATAGAGGATAGGATAGAGGATCGGATAGAGGATAGGATAGGATAGAGGACAGGATAGGATAGAGGATAGGATAGGTAATTGGATAGGATAGAGGATAGGATAAGGTAGAGCATAGTATAGGATAGAGGATAGGATAGGATAGAGGATAGGATAGGATAAAGGATAGGATAGGATAGAGGATAGGATAGGATAGAGGATAGGATAGGATAGAGGATCGGATAGAGGATAGGATAGGATAGAGGATCGGATAGAGGATAGGATAGGATAGAGGATAGGATAGGATAGAGGATAGAGTAGGATAGAGGATAGGATAGGATAAAGGATAGGATTGGATAGAGGATCGGATAGAGGATAGAATAGGATAGAGGATAGGATAGGATAGACGATAGTATAGGATAGAGGACAGGATAGAATAGAGGATAGGATAGGATAAAGGATAGGATAGGATAGAGGATAGGATAGGATAGGATAGAGGATAGGATAGGATAGAGGATAGGATAGAGGATCGGATAGAGGATAGGATAGGATAGAGGACAGGATAGGATAAAGGATAGGATAGGTAATTGGATAGGATAGAGGATAGGATAAGGTAGAGGATAGTATAGAATAGAGGATAGGATAGGATAGAGGATAGGATAGGATAAAGGATAGGATAGGATAGGATAGAGGATAGGATAGGATAGAGGATAGGATAGGATAGAGGATAGGATAGAGGATAGGATAGAGGATAGGATAGAGGATAGGATAGGATAGAGGAAAGGATAGGATAGAGGATAGGATAGGATAGAGGATAGGATAGGATAGAGGATAGGATAGGATAGAGGATCGGATAGAGGATAGGATAGGATAGAGGATCGGATAGAGGATAGGATAGGATAGATGATAGGATAGGATAGAGGATAGAGTAGGATAGAGGATAGGATAGGATAAAGGATAGGATTGGATAGAGGATCGGATAGAGGATAGAATAGGATAGAGGATAGGATAGGATAGAGGATAGGATAGGATAGGATAGAGGATAGGATAGAGGATAGGATAGGATAGAGGATAGGATAGGATAGAGGATCGGATAGAGGATAGGATAGGATAGAGGATCGGATAGAGGATAGGATAGGATAGATGATAGGATAGGATAGAGGATAGAGTAGGATAGAGGATAGGATAGGATAAAGGATAGGATTGGATAGAGGATCGGATAGAGGATAGAATAGGATAGAGGATAGGATAGGATAGAGGATAGGATAGGATAGGATAGAGGATAGGATAGAGGATAGGATAGGATAGAGGATAGGATAGGATAAAGGATAGGATAGGATAGAGGATAGGATAGGATAGAGGATAGGATAGGATAGAGGATCGGATAGAGGATAGGATAGGATAGAGGATCGGATAGAGGATAGGATAGGATAGATGATAGGATAGGATAGAGGATAGAGTAGGATAGAGGATAGGATAGGATAAAGGATAGGATTGGATAGAGGATCGGATAGAGGATAGAATAGGATAGAGGATAGGATAGGATAGAGGATAGGATAGGATAGGATAGAGGATAGGATAGAGGATAGGATAGAGGATAGGATAGGACAGAGGATCGGATAGAGGATAGGATAGGATAGAGGATAGGATAGGATAGAGGAAAGGATAGGATAGAAGATAGGATAGGATAGATGATAGGATAGGAAAGAGGGTAGGATAGGATAGAGGATAGACTATAGGATAGGATAGAGGAGAGGATAGGATAGAGGATAGGATAGGATAGAGGATAGGATAGGATAGAGGATAGGATAGGATAGGATAGAGGATAGGATAGGATAGAGGATAGGATAATATAGGATAGAGGATAGAGTATAGGATAGGATAGAGGATAGGATAGGATAGAGGAGAGGATAGGATAGAGGATAGGATAGGATAGAGGATAGGATAGGATAGAGGATAGGATAGGATAGGATAGAGGACAGGATAGGATAGAGGATAGGATAGGATAGAGGATAGGATAGGATAGAGGATAGGATAGGATAGAGGATAGGATAGGATAGGATAGAGGATAGGATAGGATAGAGGATAGAATACGATACGATAGAGGATAGGATAGGATAGAGGATAGGATAGGATAGAGGATAGGATAGGTAATTGGATAGGATAGAGGATAGGATAAGTTAGAGGATAGTATAGGATAGAGGATAGGATAGGATAGAGGATCGGATAGGTAATTGGATAGGATAGGGGAGAGGATAAGGTAGAGACTAGTATAGGATAGAGGATCTGATAGAGGATAGGATAGGATAGAGGATAGGATAGGATCGAGGATAGGATAGGTAATTGGATAGGATAGAGGATAGGATATGGTAGAGGATAGTATAGGATAGAGGATAGGATAGAGGATCGGATAGGATAGGATAGAGGATAGGATAGAGGATACGATAGAGGATCGGATAGAGGATAGGATAGGATAGAGGAAAGGATAGGATAGAGGATAGGATAGGTAATTGGATAGGTTAGAGGATAGGATAAGTTAGAGGATAGTATAGGATAGAGGATAGGATAGGATAGAGGTTAGGATAGGATAAAGGATAGGATAGGATAGAGGATAGGATAGGATAGAGGATAGAATAGGATAGATGATAGGGTAGGATAGAGAATAGGATAGGATAGAGGATAGCATAGGATAGAGGATAGGATAGAGGATAGGATAGGATAGAGGAGAGGAAAGGATAGAGGATAGGATGGGATAGAGGATAGGATAGGATAGAGGATAGGATAGGATAGAGGATAGGATAGGATAGAGGATAGGATAGGATAGAGGATAGGATAGAGGATCGGATAGAGGATAGGATAGGATAGAGGACAGGATAGGATAGAGGATAGGATAGGTAATTGGATAGGATAGAGGATAGGATAAGGTAGAGGATAGTATAGGATAGAGGATAGGATAGGATAGAGGATAGGATAGGATAAAGGATAGAATAGGATAGAGGGTAGGATAGAGGATATAATAGGATAGAGGATAGGATAGGATAGAGGATAGGATAGGATAGAGGATAGGATAGGATAAAGGATAGGATAGGATAGAGGATAGGATAGGATAGAGGATAGGATAGGATAGAGGATCGGATAGAGGATAGGATAGGATAGAGGATCGGATAGAGGATAGGATAGGATAGAGGATCGGATAGAGGATAGGATAGGATAGGATAGAGGATAGGATAGGATAGAGGATAGAGTAGGATAGAGGATAGGATAGGATAAAGGATAGGATTGGATAGAGGATCGGATAGAGGATAGAATAGGATAGAGGATAGGATAGGATAGAGGATAGTATAGGATAGAGGATAGGATAGAATAGAGGATAGGATAGGATAAAGGATAGGATAGGATAGAGGATAGGATAGGATAGGATAGAGGATAGGATAGGATAGGATAGAGGATAGGATAGGATAGGATAGAGGATAGGATAGAGGATAGGATAGGACAGAGGATCGGATAGAGTATAGGATAGGATAGAGGATAGGATAGGATAGAGGAAAGGATAGGATAGAAGATAGGATAGGATAGATGATAGGATAGGAAAGTGGGTAGGATAGGATAGAGGATAGACTATAGGATAGGATAGAGGATAGGATAGGATAGAGGAGAGGATAGGATAGATGATACGATAGGATAGAGGATAGGATAGGATAGAGGATAGAATAGGATAGATGATATTATAGGATAGAGGATAGGATATGATAGAGTAAACGATATTATAGAGGATACGATAGGATGGAGGATCGGATAGAGGATAGGATAGGATAGAGGATGGTATAGAGGATAGTATAGAGGATAGGATAGGATAGAGGATAGGATAGGAAAGAGGATAGGATAGGATACGATAGAGGATAGGATAGATGATAGGATAGGATAGAGGATGGGATAGGATAGAGGATAAAATATGATAGAGGATAGGATAGGATAGAGGATCGGATAGAGGATAGAATAGGATAGAGGATAGGATAGGATAGAGGATAGTATAGGATAGAGGATAGGATAGAGTAGAGGATAGGATAGGATAAAGGAGAGGATAGGATAGAGGATAGGATAGGATAGAGGATAGGATAGTATAGAGGATAGAATAGGATAGATGATATTATAGGATAGAGGATAGGATATGATAGAGTAAACGATATTCTAGAGGATAGGATAGGATAGAGGATCGGATAGAGGATAGGATAGGATAGAGGATGGTATAGAGGATAGGATAGAGGATAGGATAGGATAGAGGATAGGATAGGATAGAGGATAGTATAGGATAGAGAATAGGATAGATTAGAGGATAGGATAGGATAAAGGATAGGATAGGATAGAGGATAGGATAGAGGATAGGATAGGATAGGATAGGATAGAGGATAGGATAGGATAGGATAGAGGATAGGATAGAGGATAGGATAGAGGATAGGATAGGATAGAGGATCGGATAGAGGATAGGATAGGATAGAGGATAGGATAGGATAGAGGAAAGGATAGGATAGAAGATAGGATAGGATAGATGATAGGATAGGAAAGAGGGTAGGATAGGATAGAGGATAGAGTATAGGATAGGATAGAGGATAGGATAGGATAGAGGATCGGATAGAGGATAGGATAGGATAGAGGATAGGATAGGATAGAGGATAGAGTAGGATAGAGGATAGGATAGGATAAAGGATAGGATTGGATAGAGGATCGGATAGAGGATAGAATAGGATAGAGGATAGGATAGGATAGAGGATAGTATAGGATAGAGGATAGGATAGAATAGAGGATAGGATAGGATAAAGGATAGGATAGGATAGAGGATAGGATAGGATAGGATAGAGGATAGGATAGGATAGGATAGAGGATAGGATAGGATAGGATAGAGGATAGGATAGAGGATAGGATAGGACAGAGGATCGGATAGAGTATAGGATAGGATAGAGGATAGGATAGGATAGAGGAAAGGATAGGATAGAAGATAGGATAGGATAGATGATAGGATAGGAAAGTGGGTAGGATAGGATAGAGGATAGACTATAGGATAGGATAGAGGATAGGATAGGATAGAGGAGAGGATAGGATAGATGATACGATAGGATAGAGGATAGGATAGGATAGAGGATAGAATAGGATAGATGATATTATAGGATAGAGGATAGGATATGATAGAGTAAACGATATTATAGAGGATACGATAGGATGGAGGATCGGATAGAGGATAGGATAGGATAGAGGATGGTATAGAGGATAGGATAGAGGATAGGATAGGATAGAGGATAGGATAGGAAAGAGGATAGGATAGGATACGATAGAGGATAGGATAGATGATAGGATAGGATAGAGGATGGAATAGGATAGAGGATAAAATATGATAGAGGATAGGATAGGATAGAGGATCGGATAGAGGATAGAATAGGATAGAGGATAGGATAGGATAGAGGATAGTATAGGATAGAGGATAGGATAGAGTAGAGGATAGGATAGGATAAAGGAGAGGATAGGATAGAGGATAGGATAGGATAGAGGATAGGATAGTATAGAGGATAGAATAGGATAGATGATATTATAGGATAGAGGATAGGATATGATAGAGTAAACGATATTCTAGAGGATAGGATAGGATAGAGGATCGGATAGAGGATAGGATAGGATAGAGGATGGTATAGAGGATACGATAGAGGATAGGATAGGATAGAGGATAGGATAGGATAGAGGATAGTATAGGATAGAGAATAGGATAGATTAGAGGATAGGATAGGATAAAGGATAGGATAGGATAGAGGATAGGATAGAGGATAGGATAGGATAGGATAGGATAGAGGATAGGATAGGATAGGATAGAGGATAGGATAGAGGATAGGATAGAGGATAGGATAGGATAGAGGATCGGATAGAGGATAGGATAGGATAGAGGATAGGATAGGATAGAGGAAAGGATAGGATAGAAGATAGGATAGGATAGATGATAGGATAGGAAAGAGGGTAGGATAGGATAGAGGATAGAGTATAGGATAGGATAGAGGATAGGATAGGATAGAGGAGAGGATAGGATAGAGGATAGGATAGGATAGAGGATAGGATATGATAGAGGATATGATAGGATACGATAGAGGATAGGATAGGATAGAGGATAGGATAGGATAGAGGATAGGATAGGATAGAGGATAGGATAGGATAGAGGATAGGATAGGATAGAGGATAGGATAGGATAGAGGATAGGATAGGATAGGATAGAGGATAGGATAATATAGGATAGAGGATAGAGTATAGGATAGGATAGAGGATAGGATAGGATAGAGGAGAGGATAGGATAGAGGATAGGATAGGATAGAGGATAGGATAGGATAGAGGATAGGATAGGATAGGATAGAGGATAGGATAGGATAGAGGATAGAATAGGATACGATAGAGGATAGGATAGGATAGAGGATAGGATAGGATAGAGGATAGGATAGGATAGAGGATAGGATAGGATAGAGGATAGGATAGGTAATTGGATAGGATAGGATAGAGGATCGGATAGATGATATGATAGGAAAGAGGGTAGGATAGGATAGAGGATAGGATAGGATAGAGGAGAGGATAGGATAGGATAGAGGATAGGATAGGATAGAAGATAGGATAGGATAGATGATAGGATAGGAAAGAGGGTAGGATAGGATAGAGGATAGACTATAGGATAGGATAGAGGATAGGATAGGATAGAGGAGAGGATAGGATAGAGGATACGATAGGATAGAGGATAGGATAAGATAGAGGATAGGATAGGATAGAGGATAGGATAGAGGATAGGATAGAGGATAGGATAGAGGATAGGATAGAGGATAGGATAGGATAGAGGAAAGGATAGGATAGAGGATAGGATAGGTAATTGGATAGGATAGAGGATAGGATAAGGTAGAGGATAGTATAGGATAGAGGATAGGATAGGATAGAGGATAGGATAGGTAATTGGATAGGATAGAGGATAGGATAAGGTAGAGGATAGTATAGGATAGAGGATAGGATAGGATAGAGGATAGGATAGGATAAAGGATAGGATAGGATAGAGGATAGGATAGGATAGAGGATAGGATAGGATAGAGGATCGGATAGAGGATAGGATAGGATAGAGGATCGGATAGAGGATAGGATATGATAGAGGATAGGATAGGATAGAGGATAGAGTAGGATAGAGGATAGGATAAGGTAGAGGATAGTATAGGATAGAGGATAGGATAGGATAGAGGATAGGATAGGATAAAGGATAGGATAGGATAGAGGATAGGATAGGATAGAGGAGAGGATAGGATAGATGATAGGATAGAGGATAGGATAGGATAGAGGATAGGAAAGGATAGAGGATAGGATGGGATAGATGATAGGATAGGAAAGAGGGTAGGATAGGGTAGAGGATAGAATAGGATAGATGATAGGATAGGATGGAGAATAGGATAGGATAGAGGATAGGATAGGATAGATGATAGGATAGAGGATAGGATAGGATAGAGGATAGGAAAGGATAGAGGATAGGATGGGATAGAGGATAGGATAGGATAGAGGATAGGATAGGATAGAGGATAGGATAGGTAATTGGATAGGATAGAGGATAGGATAAGGTAGAGGATAGTATAGGATAGAGGATAGGATAGGATAGAGGATAGGATAGGATAAAGGATAGGATAGGATAGAGGATAGGATAGGATAGAGGATAGGATAGGATAGAGGATCGGATAGAGGATAGGATAGGATAGAGGATCGGATAGAGGATAGGATATGATAGAGGATAGGATAGGATAGAGGATAGAGTAGGATAGAGGATAGGATAAGGTAGAGGATAGTATAGGATAGAGGATAGGATAGGATAGAGGATAGGATAGGATAAAGGATAGGATAGGATAGAGGATAGGATAGGATAGAGGAGAGGATAGGATAGAGGATCGGATAGAGGATAGGATAGGATAGAGGATCGGATAGATGATAGGATAGGAAAGAGGGTAGGATAGGATAGAGGATAGAATATAGGATAGGATAGAGAATAGAATAGGATAGAGGATAGGATAGGATAGAGGATAGGATAGGATAGAGGATAGGATAGGATAAAGGATAGGATAGGATAGAGGATAGGATAGGGTAGAGGATAGAATAGGATAGATGATAGGATAGGATAGAGAATAGGATAGGATAGAGGATAGGATAGGATAGAGGATAGGATAGAGGATAGGATAGGATAGAGGATAGGAAAGGATAGAGGATAGGATGGGATAGAGGATAGGATAGGATAGAGGATAGGATAGGATAGAGGATAGGATAGGATAGAGGATAGGATAGAGGATAGGATAGAGGATAGGATAGGATAGAGGAAAGGATAGGATAGAGGATAGGATAGGTAATTGGATAGGATAGAGGATAGGATAAGGTAGAGGATAGTATAGGATAGAGGATAGGATAGGATAGAGGATAGGATAGGATAAAGGAAAGGATAGGATAGAGGATAGGATAGGATAGAGGATAGGATAGGATAGAGGATCGGATAGAGGATAGGATAGGATAGAGGATCGGATAGAGGATAGGATATGATAGAGGATAGGATAGGATAGAGGATAGAGTAGGATAGAGGATAGGATAAGGTAGAGGATAGTATAGGATAGAGGATAGGATAGGATAGAGGATAGGATAGGATAAAGGATAGGATAGGATAGAGGATAGGATAGGATAGAGGATAGGATAGGATAGAGGATCGGATAGATGATATGATAGGAAAGAGGGTAGGATAGGATAGAGGATAGGATAGGATAGAGGAGAGGATAGGATAGAGGATACGATAGGATAGAGGATAGGATAGGATAGAGGATAGAATAGGATAGATGATATTATAGGATAGAGGATAGGATATGATAGAGTAAACGATATTATAGAGGATAGGATAGGCTAGAGGATCGGATAGAGGATAGGATAGGATAGAGGATGGTATAGAGGATAGGATAGAGGATAGGATAGGATAGAGGATAGGATAGGATAGAGGATAGTATAGGATAGAGAATAGGATAGAATAGAGGATAGGATAGGATAAAGGATAGGATAGGATAGAGGATAGGGTAGGATAGGATAGAGGATAGGATAGGATAGGATAGAGGATAGGATAGGATAGGATAGAGGATAGGATAGAGGATAGAATAGGATAGAGGATCGGATAGAGGATAGGATAGGACAGAGGATAGGATAGGATAGAGGAAAAGATAGGATAGAAGATAGGATAGGATAGATGATAGGATAGGTAAGAGGGTAGGATAGGATAGAGGATAGAGTATAGGATACGATAGAGGATAGGATAGGATAGAGGAGAGGATAGGATAGGATAGATGATATTATAGGATAGAGGATAGGATATGATAGAGTAAACGATATTATAGAGGATAGGATAGGATAGAGGATCGGATAGAGGATAGGATAGGATAGGATAGGATAGAGGATAGGATAGGATAGGATAGAGGATAGGATAGAGGATAGGATAGAGGATAGGATAGGATAGAGGATCGGATAGAGGATAGGATAGGATAGAGGATAGGATAGGATAGAGGATAGGATAGGATAGAGGATAGGATAGGATAGAGGATAGGATAGAGGATCGGATAGAGGATAGGATAGGATAGAGGACAGGATAGGATAGAGGATAGGATAGGTAATTGGATAGGATAGAGGATAGGATAAGGTAGAGGATAGTATAGGATAGAGGATAGGATAGGATAGAGGATAGGATAGGATAAAGGATAGGATAGGATAGAGGATAGGATAGAGGATAGGATAGGATAGAGGATAGGATGGTATAGAGGATAGGATAGGATAAAGGATAGGATAGGATAGAGGATAGGATAGGATAGAGGATAGGATAGGATAGAGGATCGGATAGAGGATAGGATAGGATAGAGGACAAGATAGGATAGAGGATAGGATAGGTAATTGGATAGGATAGAGGATAGGATAAGGTAGAGGATAGTATAGGATAGAGGATAGGATAGGATAGAGGATAGGATAGGATAAAGGATAGGATAGGATAGAGGAAAGGATAGGATAGAGGATAGAGTAGGATAGAGGATAGGATAGGATAAAGGATAGGATTGGATAGAGGATCGGATAGAGGATAGGATAGGATAGACGATAGTATAGGATAGAGGACAGGATAGAATAGAGGATAGGATAGGATAAAGGATAGGATAGGATAGAGGATAGGATAGGATAGGATAGAGGATAGGATAGGATAGAGGATAGAATAGGATACGATAGAGGATAGGATAGGATAGAGGATAGGATAGGTAATTGGATAGGATAGGATAGAGGATAGGATAGGATAGAGGATAGATTAGGATAGATGATAGGATAGGATAGAGAATAGGATAGGATAGAGGATAGGATAGGATAGAGGATAGGAAAGGATAGAGGATAGGATGGGATAGAGGATAGGATAGGATAGAGGATAGGATAGGATAGAGGATAGGATAGGATAGAGGATAGGATAGGATAGAGGATCGGATAGAGGATAGGATAGGATAGAGGAAAGGATAGGATAGAGGATAGGATAGGTAATTGGATAGGATAGAGGATAGGATAAGGTAGAGGATAGTATAGGATAGAGGATAGGATAGGATAGAGGATAGGATAGGATAAAGGATAGGATAGGATAGAGGATAGGATAGGATAGAGGATAGGATAGGATAGAGGATAGGATAGGATAAAGGATAGGATAGGATAGAGGATAGGATAGAGGATAGGATAGGATAGAGGATAGGATGGTATAGAGGATAGGATAGGATAAAGGATAGGATAGGATAGAGGATAGGATAGGATAGAGGATAGGATAGGATAGAGGATCGGATAGAGGATAGGATAGGATAGAGGACAAGATAGGATAGAGGATAGGATAGGTAATTGGATAGGATAGAGGATAGGATAAGGTAGAGGATAGTATAGGATAGAGGATAGGATAGGATAGAGGATAGGATAGGATAAAGGATAGGATAGGATAGAGGAAAGGATAGGATAGAGGATAGAGTAGGATAGAGGATAGGATAGGATAAAGGATAGGATTGGATAGAGGATCGGATAGAGGATAGGATAGGATAGACGATAGTATAGGATAGAGGACAGGATAGAATAGAGGATAGGATAGGATAAAGGATAGGATAGGATAGAGGATAGGATAGGATAGGATAGAGGATAGGATAGGATAGAGGATAGAATAGGATACGATAGAGGATAGGATAGGATAGAGGATAGGATAGGTAATTGGATAGGATAGGATAGAGGATAGGATAGGATAGAGGATAGATTAGGATAGATGATAGGATAGGATAGAGAATAGGATAGGATAGAGGATAGGATAGGATAGAGGATAGGAAAGGATAGAGGATAGGATGGGATAGAGGATAGGATAGGATAGAGGATAGGATAGGATAGAGGATAGGATAGGATAGAGGATAGGATAGGATAGAGGATCGGATAGAGGATAGGATAGGATAGAGGAAAGGATAGGATAGAGGATAGGATAGGTAATTGGATAGGATAGAGGATAGGATAAGGTAGAGGATAGTATAGGATAGAGGATAGGATAGGATAGAGGATAGGATAGGATAAAGGATAGGATAGGATAGAGGATAGGATAGGATAGAGGATAGGATAGGATAGAGGATCGGATAGAGGATAGGATAGGATAGAGGATCGGATAGAGGATAGGATATGATAGAGGATAGGATAGGATAGGATAGAGGATAGAGTAGGATAGAGGATAGGATAGGATAAAGGATAGGATTGGATAGAGGATCGGATAGAGGATAGAATAGGATAGAGGATAGGATAGGATAGACGATAGTATAGGATAGAGGACAGGATAGAATAGAGGATAGGATAGGATAAAGGATAGGATAGGATAGAGGATAGGATAGGATAGGATTGAGGATAGGATAGGATAGGATAGAGGATAGGATAGGATAGAAGATAGGATAGGATAGATGATAGGATAGGAAAGAGGGTAGGATAGGATAGAGGATAGACTATAGGATAGGATAGAGGATAGGATAGGATAGAGGAGAGGATAGGATAGAGGATACGATAGGATAGAGGATAGGATAGGATAGAGGAAAGGATAGGATAGAGGATAGGATAGGTAATTGGATAGGATAGAGGATAGGATAAGGTAGAGGATAGTATAGGATAGAGGATAGGATAGGATTTGAGGATAGGATAGGATAAAGGATAGGATAGGATAGAGGATAGGATAGGATAGAGGATAGGATAGGATAGAGGATAGGATAGGATAGAGGATCGGATAGAGGATAGGATAGGATAGAGGATCGGATAGAGGATAGGATAGGATAGATGATAGGATAGGATAGAGGATAGAGTAGGATAGAGGATAGGATAGGATAAAGGATAGGATTGGATAGAGGATCGGATAGAGGATAGAATAGGATAGAGGATAGGATAGGATAGAGGATAGGATAGGATAGGATAGAGGATAGGATAGAGGATAGGATAGGACAGAGGATCGGATAGAGGATAGGATAGGATAGAGGATAGGATAGGATAGAGGAAAGGATAGGATAGAAGATAGGATAGGATAGATGATAGGATAGGAAAGAGGGTAGGATAGGGTAGAGGATAGAATAGGATAGATGATAGGATAGGATGGAGAATAGGATAGGATAGAGGATAGGATAGGATAGATGATAGGATAGAGGATAGGATAGGATAGAGGATATGAAAGGATAGAGGATAGGATGGGATAGAGGATAGGATAGGATAGAGGATAGGATAGGATAGAGGATAGGATAGGATAAAGGATAGGATAGGATAGAGGATAGGATAGGATAGAGGATAGGATAGGATAGAGGATCGGATAGAGGATAGGATAGGATAGAGGATCGGATAGAGGATAGGATATGATAGAGGATAGGATAGGATAGAGGATAGAGTAGGATAGAGGATAGGATAAGGTAGAGGATAGTATAGGATAGAGGATAGGATAGGATAGAGGATAGGATAGGATAAAGGATAGGATAGGATAGAGGATAGGATAGGATAGAGGAGAGGATAGGATAGAGGATCGGATAGAGGATAGGATAGGATAGAGGATCGGATAGATGATAGGATAGGAAAGAGGGTAGGATAGGATAGAGGATAGAATATAGGATAGGATAGAGAATAGAATAGGATAGAGGATAGGATAGGATAGAGGATAGGATAGGATAGAGGATAGGATAGGATAAAGGATAGGATAGGATAGAGGATAGGATAGGATAGAGGATAGAATAGGATAGATGATAGGATAGGATAGAGAATAGGATAGGATAGAGGATAGGATAGGATAGAGGATAGGATAGAGGATAGGATAGGATAGAGGATAGGAAAGGATAGAGGATAGGATGGGATAGAGGATAGGATAGGATAGAGGATAGGATAGGATAGAGGATAGGATAGGATAGAGGATAGGATAGAGGATAGGATAGAGGATAGGATAGGATAGAGGAAAGGATAGGATAGAGGATAGGATAGGTAATTGGATAGGATAGAGGATAGGATAAGGTAGAGGATAGTATAGGATAGAGGATAGGATAGGATAGAGGATAGGATAGGATAAAGGAAAGGATAGGATAGAGGATAGGATAGGATAGAGGATAGGATAGGATAGAGGATCGGATACAGGATAGGATAGGATAGAGGATCGGATAGAGGATAGGATATGATAGAGGATAGGATAGGATAGAGGATAGAGTAGGATAGAGGATAGGATAAGGTAGAGGATAGTATAGGATAGAGGATAGGATAGGATAGAGGATAGGATAGGATAAAGGATAGGATAGGATAGAGGATAGGATAGGATAGAGGATAGGATAGGATAGAGGATCGGATAGATGATATGATAGGAAAGAGGGTAGGATAGGATAGAGGATAGGATAGGATAGAGGAGAGGATAGGATAGAGGATACGATAGGATAGAGGATAGGATAGGATAGAGAATAGGATAGAATAGAGGATAGGATAGGATAAAGGATAGGATAGGATAGAGGATAGGATAGGATAGGATAGAGGATAGGATAGGATAGGATAGAGGATAGGATAGGATAGGATAGAGGATAGGATAGAGGATAGAATAGGATAGAGGATCGGATAGAGGATAGGATAGGACAGAGGATAGGATAGGATAGAGGAAAGGATAGGATAGAAGATAGGATAGGATAGATGATAGGATAGGTAAGAGGGTAGGATAGGATAGAGGATAGAGTATAGGATACGATAGAGGATAGGATAGGATAGAGGAGAGGATAGGATAGGATAGATGATATTATAGGATAGAGGATAGGATATGATAGAGTAAACGATATTATAGAGGATAGGATAGGATAGAGGATCGGATAGAGGATAGGATAGGATAGAGGATGGTATAGAGGATAGGATAGAGGATAGGATAGGCTAGAGGATAGGATAGGAAAGAGGATAGGATAGGATACGATAGAGGATAGGATAGATGATAGGATAGGATAGAGGATGGGATAGGATAGAGGATAGGATATGATAGAGGATAGGATAGGATAGAGGATCGGATAGAGGATAGAATAGGATACAGGATAGGATAGGATAGAGGATAGTATAGGATAGAGGATAGGATAGAGTAGAGGATAGGATAGGATAAAGGAGAGGATAGGATAGAGGATAGGATAGGATAGGATAGAGGATAGGATAGAGGATAGGATAGGATAGAGGATCGGATAGAGGATAGGATAGGATAGAGGATAGGATAGGATAGAGGAAAGGATAGGATAGAAGATAGGATAGGATAGATGATAGGATAGGAAAGAGGGTAGGATAGGATAGAGGATAGAGTATAGGATACGATAGAGGATAGGATAGGATAGAGGAGAGGATAGGATAGAGGATAGGATAGGATAGAGGATAGGATAGGATAGAGGATAGGATAGGATAGGATAGAGGATGGGATAGGATAGAGGATAGAATAGGATTGAGGAGCGTTTAGGATAGAGGATAGGATATGATAGAGGATAGGATAGGATACGATAGAGGATAGGATAGGATAGAGGATAGGATAGGATAGAGGATAGGATAGGATAGAGGATAGGATAGGATAGAGGATAGGATAGGATAGGATAGAGGATAGGATAGGATAGGATAGAGGATAGGATAGGATAGAGGATAGAGTATAGGATAGGATAGAGGATAGGATAGGGTAGAGGAGAGGATAGGATAGAGGATAGGATAGAGGGTAGGATAGGATAGAGGATAGGATATGATAGAGGATAGGATAGGACAGAGGATAGGATAGGACAGAGGATAGGATAGGATACGATAGAGGATAGGATAGGATAGAGGATAGGATAGGATAGAGGATAGGATAGGATAGAGGATAGGATAGGTAATTGGATAGGATAGAGGATAGGATAAGTTAGAGGATAGTATAGGATAGAGGATAGGATAGGATAGAGGATAGGATAGGATAGAGGAGAGGATAGGATAGAGGATAGGATAGAGGATAGGATAGAGGATAGGATAGGATAGAGGATAGGATAGGATAGAGGATAGGATAGGATAGGATAGAGGATAGGATAGGATAGAGGATAGAATAGGATTGAGGAGCGTTTAGGATAGAGGATAGGATATGATAGAGGATAGGATAGGATACGATAGAGGATAGGATAGGATAGAGGATAGGATAGGATAGAGGATAGGATAGGATAGAGGATAGGATAGGTAATTGGATAGGATAGAGGATAGGATAAGTTAGAGGATAGTATAGGATAGAGGATAGGATAGGATAGAGGATAGGATAGGATAAAGGATAGGATAGGATAGAGGATAGGATAGGATAGAGGATAGAATAGGATAGATGATAGGATAGGATAGAGAATAGGATAGGATAGAGGATAGGATAGGATAGGATAGAGGATAGGATAGGATAGGATAGAGGATAGGATAGGATAGAGGATAGAATAGGATAGATGATAGGATAGGATAGAGAATAGGATAGGATAGAGGATAGGATAGGATAGAGGATAGGATAGAGGATAGGATAGGATAGAGGATAGGAAAGGATAGAGGATAGGATGGGATAGAGGATAGGATAGGATAGAGGATAGGATAGGATAGAGGAGAGGATAGGATAGAGGATACGATAGGATAGAGGATAGGATAGGATAGAGGATAGAATAGGATAGATGATATTATAGGATAGAGGATAGGATATGATAGAGTAAACGATATTATAGAGGATAGGATAGGATAGAGGATCGGATAGAGGATAGGATAGGATAGAGGATGGTATAGAGGATAGGATAGGGGAAAGGATAGGATAGAGGATAGGATAGGAAAGAGGATAGGATAGGATAGGATAGAGGATAGGATAGGATAGGATAGAGGATAGGATAGAGGATAGGATAGGACAGAGGATCGGATAGAGGATAGGATAGGATGGAGGATAGGATAGGATAGAGGAAAGGATAGGATAGAAGATAGGTTAGGATAGAGGATACGATAGGATAGAGGATAGGATAGGATAGAGGATAGAATAGGATAGATGATATTATAGGATAGAGGATAGGATATGATAGAGTAAACGATATTATAGAGGATAGGATAGGATAGAGGATCGGATAGAGGATAGGATAGGATAGAGGATGGTATAGAGGATAGGATAGAGGATAGGATAGGATAGAGGATAGGATAGGAAAGAGGATAGGATAGGATACGATAGAGGATAGGATAGATGATAGGATAGGATAGAGGATGGGATAGGATAGAGGATAGGATATGATAGAGGATAGGATAGGATAGAGGATCGGATAGAGGATAGAATAGGATAGAGGATAGGATAGGATAGAGGATAGTATAGGATAGAGGATAGGAAAGAGTAGAGGATAGGATAGGATAAAGGAGAGGATAGGATAGAGGATAGGATAGGATAGAGGATCGGATAGAGGATAGGATAGGATAGAGGATGGTATAGAGGATAGGATAGAGGATAGGATAGGATAGAGGATAGGATAGGATAGAGGATAGTATAGTTTAGAGAATAGGATAGAATAGAGGATAGGATAGGATAAAGGATAGGATAGGATAGAGGATAGGATAGGATAGGATAGAGGATAGAATAGGATAGGATACAGGATAGGATAGAGGATAGGATAGGATAGAGGATCGGATAGAGGATAGGATAGGATAGAGGAAAGGATAGGATAGAGGATAGGATAGGTAATTGGATAGGATAGAGGATAGGATAAGGTAGAGGATAGTATAGGATAGAGGATAGGATAGGATAGAGGATAGGATAGGATAAAGGATAGGATAGGATAGAGGATAGGATAGGATAGAGGATAGGATAGGATAGAGGATCGGATAGAGGATAGGATAGGATAGAGGATCGGATAGAGGATAGGATATGATAGAGGATAGGATAGGATAGGATAGAGGATAGAGTAGGATAGAGGATAGGATAGGATAAAGGATAGGATTGGATAGAGGATCGGATAGAGGATAGAATAGGATAGAGGATAGGATAGGATAGACGATAGTATAGGATAGAGGACAGGATAGAATAGAGGATAGGATAGGATAAAGGATAGGATAGGATAGAGGATAGGATAGGATAGGATTGAGGATAGGATAGGATAGGATAGAGGATAGGATAGGATAGAAGATAGGATAGGATAGATGATAGGATAGGAAAGAGGGTAGGATAGGATAGAGGATAGACTATAGGATAGGATAGAGGATAGGATAGGATAGAGGAGAGGATAGGATAGAGGATACGATAGGATAGAGGATAGGATAGGATAGAGGAAAGGATAGGATAGAGGATAGGATAGGTAATTGGATAGGATAGAGGATAGGATAAGGTAGAGGATAGTATAGGATAGAGGATAGGATAGGATTTGAGGATAGGATAGGATAAAGGATAGGATAGGATAGAGGATAGGATAGGATAGAGGATAGGATAGGATAGAGGATAGGATAGGATAGAGGATCGGATAGAGGATAGGATAGGATAGAGGATCGGATAGAGGATAGGATAGGATAGATGATAGGATAGGATAGAGGATAGAGTAGGATAGAGGATAGGATAGGATAAAGGATAGGATTGGATAGAGGATCGGATAGAGGATAGAATAGGATAGAGGATAGGATAGGATAGAGGATAGGATAGGATAGGATAGAGGATAGGATAGAGGATAGGATAGGACAGAGGATCGGATAGAGGATAGGATAGGATAGAGGATAGGATAGGATAGAGGAAAGGATAGGATAGAAGATAGGATAGGATAGATGATAGGATAGGAAAGAGGGTAGGATAGGGTAGAGGATAGAATAGGATAGATGATAGGATAGGATGGAGAATAGGATAGGATAGAGGATAGGATAGGATAGATGATAGGATAGAGGATAGGATAGGATAGAGGATATGAAAGGATAGAGGATAGGATGGGATAGAGGATAGGATAGGATAGAGGATAGGATAGGATAGAGGATAG
Organism: Halictus rubicundus; assembly: GCF_050948215.1. Taxonomy (NCBI): domain Eukaryota; kingdom Metazoa; phylum Arthropoda; class Insecta; order Hymenoptera; family Halictidae; genus Halictus; species Halictus rubicundus. The sequence goes on from NW_027488610.1 coordinate 584,099, forward strand.
GATAGGTAATTGGATAGGATAGAGGATAGGATAAGGTAGAGGATAGTATAGGATAGAGGATAGGATAGGATAGAGGATAGGATAGGATAAAGGATAGGATAGGATAGAGGATAGGATAGGATAGAGGATAGGATAGGATAGAGGATCGGATAGAGGATAGGATAGGATAGAGGATCGGATAGAGGATAGGATATGATAGAGGATAGGATAGGATAGAGGATAGAGTAGGATAGAGGATAGGATAAGGTAGAGGATAGTATAGGATAGAGGATAGGATAGGATAGAGGATAGGATAGGATAAAGGATAGGATAGGATAGAGGATAGGATAGGATAGAGGAGAGGATAGGATAGAGGATCGGATAGAGGATAGGATAGGATAGAGGATCGGATAGATGATAGGATAGGAAAGAGGGTAGGATAGGATAGAGGATAGAATATAGGATAGGATAGAGAATAGAATAGGATAGAGGATAGGATAGGATAGAGGATAGGATAGGATAGAGGATAGGATAGGATAAAGGATAGGATAGGATAGAGGATAGGATAGGGTAGAGGATAGAATAGGATAGATGATAGGATAGGATAGAGAATAGGATAGGATAGAGGATAGGATAGGATAGAGGATAGGATAGAGGATAGGATAGGATAGAGGATAGGAAAGGATAGAGGATAGGATGGGATAGAGGATAGGATAGGATAGAGGATAGGATAGGATAGAGGATAGGATAGGATAGAGGATAGGATAGAGGATAGGATAGAGGATAGGATAGGATAGAGGAAAGGATAGGATAGAGGATAGGATAGGTAATTGGATAGGATAGAGGATAGGATAAGGTAGAGGATAGTATAGGATAGAGGATAGGATAGGATAGAGGATAGGATAGGATAAAGGAAAGGATAGGATAGAGGATAGGATAGGATAGAGGATAGGATAGGATAGAGGATCGGATACAGGATAGGATAGGATAGAGGATCGGATAGAGGATAGGATATGATAGAGGATAGGATAGGATAGAGGATAGAGTAGGATAGAGGATAGGATAAGGTAGAGGATAGTATAGGATAGAGGATAGGATAGGATAGAGGATAGGATAGGATAAAGGATAGGATAGGATAGAGGATAGGATAGGATAGAGGATAGGATAGGATAGAGGATCGGATAGATGATATGATAGGAAAGAGGGTAGGATAGGATAGAGGATAGGATAGGATAGAGGAGAGGATAGGATAGAGGATACGATAGGATAGAGGATAGGATAGGATAGAGAATAGGATAGAATAGAGGATAGGATAGGATAAAGGATAGGATAGGATAGAGGATAGGATAGGATAGGATAGAGGATAGGATAGGATAGGATAGAGGATAGGATAGGATAGGATAGAGGATAGGATAGAGGATAGAATAGGATAGAGGATCGGATAGAGGATAGGATAGGACAGAGGATAGGATAGGATAGAGGAAAGGATAGGATAGAAGATAGGATAGGATAGATGATAGGATAGGTAAGAGGGTAGGATAGGATAGAGGATAGAGTATAGGATACGATAGAGGATAGGATAGGATAGAGGAGAGGATAGGATAGGATAGATGATATTATAGGATAGAGGATAGGATATGATAGAGTAAACGATATTATAGAGGATAGGATAGGATAGAGGATCGGATAGAGGATAGGATAGGATAGAGGATGGTATAGAGGATAGGATAGAGGATAGGATAGGATAGAGGATAGGATAGGAAAGAGGATAGGATAGGATACGATAGAGGATAGGATAGATGATAGGATAGGATAGAGGATGGGATAGGATAGAGGATAGGATATGATAGAGGATAGGATAGGATAGAGGATCGGATAGAGGATAGAATAGGATACAGGATAGGATAGGATAGAGGATAGTATAGGATAGAGGATAGGATAGAGTAGAGGATAGGATAGGATAAAGGAGAGGATAGGATAGAGGATAGGATAGGATAGGATAGAGGATAGGATAGAGGATAGGATAGGATAGAGGATCGGATAGAGGATAGGATAGGATAGAGGATAGGATAGGATAGAGGAAAGGATAGGATAGAAGATAGGATAGGATAGATGATAGGATAGGAAAGAGGGTAGGATAGGATAGAGGATAGAGTATAGGATACGATAGAGGATAGGATAGGATAGAGGAGAGGATAGGATAGAGGATAGGATAGGATAGAGGATAGGATAGGATAGAGGATAGGATAGGATAGGATAGAGGATGGGATAGGATAGAGGATAGAATAGGATTGAGGAGCGTTTAGGATAGAGGATAGGATATGATAGAGGATAGGATAGGATACGATAGAGGATAGGATAGGATAGAGGATAGGATAGGATAGAGGATAGGATAGGATAGAGGATAGGATAGGATAGAGGATAGGATAGGATAGGATAGAGGATAGGATAGGATAGGATAGAGGATAGGATAGGATAGAGGATAGAGTATAGGATAGGATAGAGGATAGGATAGGGTAGAGGAGAGGATAGGATAGAGGATAGGATAGAGGGTAGGATAGGATAGAGGATAGGATATGATAGAGGATAGGATAGGACAGAGGATAGGATAGGACAGAGGATAGGATAGGATACGATAGAGGATAGGATAGGATAGAGGATAGGATAGGATAGAGGATAGGATAGGATAGAGGATAGGATAGGTAATTGGATAGGATAGAGGATAGGATAAGTTAGAGGATAGTATAGGATAGAGGATAGGATAGGATAGAGGATAGGATAGGATAGAGGAGAGGATAGGATAGAGGATAGGATAGAGGATAGGATAGAGGATAGGATAGGATAGAGGATAGGATAGGATAGAGGATAGGATAGGATAGGATAGAGGATAGGATAGGATAGAGGATAGAATAGGATTGAGGAGCGTTTAGGATAGAGGATAGGATATGATAGAGGATAGGATAGGATACGATAGAGGATAGGATAGGATAGAGGATAGGATAGGATAGAGGATAGGATAGGATAGAGGATAGGATAGGTAATTGGATAGGATAGAGGATAGGATAAGTTAGAGGATAGTATAGGATAGAGGATAGGATAGGATAGAGGATAGGATAGGATAAAGGATAGGATAGGATAGAGGATAGGATAGGATAGAGGATAGAATAGGATAGATGATAGGATAGGATAGAGAATAGGATAGGATAGAGGATAGGATAGGATAGGATAGAGGATAGGATAGGATAGGATAGAGGATAGGATAGGATAGAGGATAGAATAGGATAGATGATAGGATAGGATAGAGAATAGGATAGGATAGAGGATAGGATAGGATAGAGGATAGGATAGAGGATAGGATAGGATAGAGGATAGGAAAGGATAGAGGATAGGATGGGATAGAGGATAGGATAGGATAGAGGATAGGATAGGATAGAGGAGAGGATAGGATAGAGGATACGATAGGATAGAGGATAGGATAGGATAGAGGATAGAATAGGATAGATGATATTATAGGATAGAGGATAGGATATGATAGAGTAAACGATATTATAGAGGATAGGATAGGATAGAGGATCGGATAGAGGATAGGATAGGATAGAGGATGGTATAGAGGATAGGATAGGGGAAAGGATAGGATAGAGGATAGGATAGGAAAGAGGATAGGATAGGATAGGATAGAGGATAGGATAGGATAGGATAGAGGATAGGATAGAGGATAGGATAGGACAGAGGATCGGATAGAGGATAGGATAGGATGGAGGATAGGATAGGATAGAGGAAAGGATAGGATAGAAGATAGGTTAGGATAGAGGATACGATAGGATAGAGGATAGGATAGGATAGAGGATAGAATAGGATAGATGATATTATAGGATAGAGGATAGGATATGATAGAGTAAACGATATTATAGAGGATAGGATAGGATAGAGGATCGGATAGAGGATAGGATAGGATAGAGGATGGTATAGAGGATAGGATAGAGGATAGGATAGGATAGAGGATAGGATAGGAAAGAGGATAGGATAGGATACGATAGAGGATAGGATAGATGATAGGATAGGATAGAGGATGGGATAGGATAGAGGATAGGATATGATAGAGGATAGGATAGGATAGAGGATCGGATAGAGGATAGAATAGGATAGAGGATAGGATAGGATAGAGGATAGTATAGGATAGAGGATAGGAAAGAGTAGAGGATAGGATAGGATAAAGGAGAGGATAGGATAGAGGATAGGATAGGATAGAGGATCGGATAGAGGATAGGATAGGATAGAGGATGGTATAGAGGATAGGATAGAGGATAGGATAGGATAGAGGATAGGATAGGATAGAGGATAGTATAGTTTAGAGAATAGGATAGAATAGAGGATAGGATAGGATAAAGGATAGGATAGGATAGAGGATAGGATAGGATAGGATAGAGGATAGAATAGGATAGGATACAGGATAGGATAGAGGATAGGATAGGATAGAGGATCGGATAGAGGATAGGATAGGATAGAGGATAGGATAGGATAGAGGAAAGGATAGGATAGAAGATAGGATAGGATAGATGATAGGATAGGAAAGAGGGTAGGATAGGATAGAGGATAGAGTATAGGATAGGATAGAGGATAGGATAGGATAGAGGAGAGGATAGGATAGAGGATAGGATAGGATAGAGGATAGGATAGGATAGAGGATAGGATAGGATAGGATAGAGGATAGGATAGGATAGAGGATAGAATAGGATTGAGGAGCGTTTAGGATAGAGGATAGGATATGATAGAGGATAGGATAGGATACGATAGAGGATAGGATAGGATAGAGGATAGGATAGGATAGGATAGAGGATAGGATAGGATAGAGGATTGAGTATAGGATAGGATAGAGGATAGGATAGGATAGAGGAGAGGATAGGATAGAGGATAGGATAGGATAGAGGATAGGATAGGATAGAGGATAGGATAGGTAATTGGATAGGATAGAGGATAGGATAAGTTAGAGGATAGTATAGGATAGAGGATAGGATAGGATAGAGGATAGGATAGGATAAAGGATAGGATAGGATAGGATAGGATAGATGATAGGATAGGATAGAGGATAGAGTAGGATAGAGGATAGGATAGGATAAAGGATAGGATTGGATAGGGGATCGGATAGAGGATAGAATAGGATAGATGATAGGATAGGATAGAGGATAGGATAGGATAGGATAGAGGATAGGATAGAGGATAGGATAGGACAGAGGATAGGATAGAGGATAGGATAGGATAGAGGATAGGATAGGATAGAGGAAAGGATAGGATAGAAGATAGGATAGGATAGATGATAGGATAGGAAAGAGGGTAGGATAGGATAGAGGATAGACTATAGGATAGGATAGGGGAGAGGATAGGATAGAGGATAGGATAGGATAGAGGATAGGATAGGATAGAGGATAGGATAGGATAGGATAGAGGATAGGATAGGATAGAGGATAGTATAGGATAGAGAATAGGATAGAATAGAGGATAGGATAGGATAAAGGATAGGATAGGATAGAGGATAGGATAGGATAGGATAGAGGATAGGATAGGATAGGATAGAGGATAGGATAGGATAGGATAGAGGATAGGATAGAGGATAGGATAGAGGATAGGATAGGATAGAGGATCGGATAGAGGATATGATAGGACAGAGGATAGGATAGGATAGAGGAAAGGATAGGATAGAAGATAGGATAGGATAGATGATAGGATAGGATACGATAGAGGATAGGATAGGATAGAGGATAGGATAGGATAGAGGATAGGATAGGTAATTGGATAGGATAGAGGATAGGATAAGTTAGAGGATAGTATAGGATAGAGGATAGGATAGGATAGAGGATAGGATAGGATAGAGGAGAGGATAGGATAGAGGATAGGATAGAGGATAGGATAGGATAGAGGATAGGATAGGATAGAGGATAGGATAGGATAGGATAGAGGATAGGATAGGATAGAGGATAGAATAGGATTGAGGAGCGTTTAGGATAGAGGATAGGATATGATAGAGGATAGGATAGGATACGATAGAGGATAGGATAGGATAGAGGATAGGATAGGATAGAGGATAGGATAGGATAGAGGATAGGATAGGATAGAGGATAGGATAGGATAGAGGATAGGATAGGATAGAGGATAGGATAGGATAGAGGATAGGATAGGATAGAGGATAGGATAGGATAGAGGATAGGATAGGTAATTGGATAGGATAGAGGATAGGATAAGTTAGAGGATAGTATAGGATAGAGGATACGATAGGATAGAGGATAGGATAGGATAAAGGATAGGATAGGATAGAGGATAGGATAGGATAGAGGATAGAATAGGATAGATGATATTATAGGATAGAGGATAGGATATGATAGAGTAAACGATATTATAGAGGATAGGATAGGATAGAGGATCGGATAGACCGATAGGATAGGATAGAGGATGGTATAGAGGATAGGATAGAGGATAGGATAGGATAGAGGATAGGATAGGAAAGAGGATAGGATAGGATAGGATATAGGATAGGATAGGATAGGATAGAGGATAGGATAGAGGATAGGATAGGACAGAGGATCGGATAGAGGATAGGATAGGATGGAGGATAGGATACGATAGAGGAAAGGATAGGATAGAAGATAGGATAGGATAGAGGATACGATAGGATAGAGGATAGGATAGGATAGAGGATAGAATAGGATAGATGATATTATAGGATAGAGGATAGGATATGATAGAGTAAACGATATTATAGAGGATAGGATAGGATAGAGGATCGGATAGAGGATAGGATAGGATAGAGGATGGTATAGAGGATAGGATAGAAGATAGGATAGGATAGAGGATAGGATAGGAAAGAGGATAGGATAGGATACGATAGAGGATAGGATAGATGATAGGATAGGATAGAGGATGGGATAGGATAGAGGATAGGATATGATAGAGGATAGGATAGGATAGAGGATCGGATAGAGGATAGAATAGGATAGAGGATAGGATAGGATAGAGGATAGTATAGGATAGAGGATAGGATAGAGTAGAGGATAGGATAGGATAAAGGAGAGGATAGGATAGAGGATAGGATAGGATAGGATAGAGGATAGGATAGAGGATAGGATAGAGGATAGGATAGGATAGAGGATAGGATAGGATAGAGGAAAGGATAGGATAGAAGATAGGATAGGATAGATGATAGGATAGGATAGAGGATAGGATAGGATAGGATAGAGGATAGGATAGGATAGAGGATAGAATAGGATTGAGGAGCGTTTAGGATAGAGGATAGGATATGATAGAGGATAGGATAGGATACGATAGAGGATAGGATAGGATAGAGGATAGGATAGGATAGAGGATAGGATAGGATAGAGGATAGGATAGGATAGGATAGAGGATAGGATAGGATAGGATAGAGGATAGGATAGGATAGAGGATAGAGTATAGGATAGGATAGAGGATAGGATAGGATAGAGGAGAGGATAGGATAGAGGATACGATAGAGGGTAGGATAGGATAGAGGATAGGATATGATAGAGGATAGGATAGGATAGAGGATAGGATAGGATAGAGGATAGGATAGGATACGATAGAGGATAGGATAGGATAGAGGATAGGATAGGATAGAGGATAGGATAGGTAATTGGATAGGATAGAGGATAGTATAAGTTAGAGGATAGTATAGGATAGAGGATAGGATAGGATAGAGGAGAGGATAGGATAGAGGATAGGATAGAGGATAGGATAGAGGATAGGATAGAGGATAGGATAGAGGATAGGATAGGATAGAGGATAGGATAGGATAGAGGATAGGATAGGATAGAGGATAGGATAGGATAGGATAGAGGATAGGATAGGATAGAGGATAGAATAGGATTGAGGAGCGTTTAGGATAGAGGATAGGATATGATAGAGGATAGGATAGGATACGATAGAGGATAGGGTAGGATAGAGGATAGGATAGGATAGAGGATAGGATAGGATAGAGGATAGGATAGGTAATTGGATAGGATAGAGGATAGGATAAGTTAGAGGATAGTATAGGATAGAGGATAGGATAGGATAGAGGATAGGATAGGATAAAGGATAGGATAGGATAGAGGATAGGATAGGATAGAGGATAGAATAGGATAGATGATAGGATAGGATAGAGAATAGGATAGGATAGAGGATAGGATAGGATAGAGGATAGGATAGAGGATAGGATTGGATAGAGGATAGGAAAGGATAGAGGATAGGATGGGATAGAGGATAGGATAGGATAGAGGATAGGATAGGATAGAGGAGAGGATAGGATAGAGGATACGATAGGATAGAGGATAGGATAGGATAGAGGATAGAATAGGATAGATGATATTATAGGATAGAGGATAGGATATGATAGAGTAAACGATATTATAGCGGATAGGATAGGATAGAGGATCGGATAGAGGATAGGATAGGATAGAGGATGGTATAGAGGATACGATAGAAGATAGGATAGGATAGAGGATAGGATAGGAAAGAGGATAGGATAGGATACGATAGAGGATAGGATAGATGATAGGATAGGATAGAGGATGGGATAGGATAGAGGATAGGATATGATAGAGGATAGGATAGGATAGAGGATCGGATAGAGGATAGAATAGGATAGAGGATAGGATAGGATAGAGAATAGGATAGGATAGAGGATAGGATATGATAGAGTAAACGATATTATAGCGGATAGGATAGGATAGAGGATCGGATAGAGGATAGGATAGGATAGATGATAGGATAGGATAGAGAATAGGATAGGATAGAGGATAGGATAGGATAGAGGATAGGATAGAGGATAGGATAGGATAGAGGATAGGAAAGGATAGAGGATAGGATGGGATAGAGGATAGGATAGGATAGAGGATAGGATAGGATAGAGGAGAGGATAGGATAGAGGATACGATAGGATAGAGGATAGGATAGGATAGAGGATAGAATAGGATAGATGATATTATAGGATAGAGGATAGGATATGATAGAGTAAACGATATTATAGCGGATAGGATAGGATAGAGGATCGGATAGAGGATAGGATAGGATAGAGGATGGTATAGAGGATAGGATAGAAGATAGGATAGGATAGAGGATAGGATAGGAAAGAGGATAGGATAGGATACGATAGAGGATAGGATAGATGATAGGATAGGATAGAGGATGGGATAGGATAGAGGATAGGATATGATAGAGGATAGGATAGGATAGAGGATCGGATAGAGGATAGAATAGGATAGAGGATAGGATAGGATAGAGGATAGTATAGGATAGAGGATAGGATAGAGTAGAGGATAGGATAGGATAAAGGAGAGGATAGGATAGAGGATAGGATAGGATAGGATAGAGGATAGGATAGAGGATAGGATAGAGGATAGGATAGGATAGAGGATAGGATAGGATAGAGGAAAGGATAGGATAGAAGATAGGATAGGATAGATGATAGGATAGGAAAGAGGGTAGGATAGGATAGAGGATAGAGTATAGGATACGATAGAGGATAGGATAGGATAGAGGAGAGGATAGGATAGAGGATAGGATAGGATAGAGGATAGGATAGGATAGAGGATAGGATAGGATAGGATAGAGGATAGGATAGGATAGAGGATAGAATAGGATTGAGGAGCGTTTAGGATAGAGGATAGGATATGATAGAGGATAGGATAGGATACGATAGAGGATAGGATAGGATAGAGGATAGGATAGGATAGAGGATAGGATAGGATAGAGGATAGGATAGGATAGGATAGAGGATAGGATAGGATAGGATAGAGGATAGGATAGGATAGAGGATAGAGTATAGGATAGGATAGAGGATAGGATAGGATAGAGGAGAGGATAGGATAGAGGATACGATAGAGGGTAGGATAGGATAGAGGATAGGATATGATAGAGGATAGGATAGGATAGAGGATAGGATAGGATAGAGGATAGGATAGGATACGATAGAGGATAGGATAGGATAGAGGATAGGATAGGATAGAGGATAGGATAGGATAGAGGATAGGATAGGATAGAGGATTGGATAGGTAATTGGATAGGATAGAGGATAGGATAAGTTAGAGGATAGTATAGGATAGAGGATAGGATAGGATAGAGGATAGGATAGGATAGAGGAGAGGATAGGATAGAGGATAGGATAGAGGATAGGATAGAGGATAGGATAGAGGATAGGATAGGATAGAGGATAGGATAGGATAGAGGATAGGATAGGATAGGATAGAGGATAGGATAGGATAGAGGATAGAATAGGATTGAGGAGCGTTTAGGATAGAGGATAGGATATGATAGAGGATAGGATAGGATAGAGGATAGAATAGGATACGATAGAGGATAGGATAGGATAGAGGATAGGATAGGATAGAGGATAGGATAGGTAATTGGATAGGATAGAGGATAGGATAAGTTAGAGGATAGTATAGGATAGAGGATAGGATAGGATAGAGGATAGGATAGGATAAAGGATAGGATAGGATAGAGGATAGGATAGGATAGAGGATAGAATAGGATAGATGATAGGATAGGATAGAGAATAGGATAGGATAGAGGATAGGATAGGATAGAGGATAGGATAGAGGATAGGATAGGATAGAGGATAGGAAAGGATAGAGGATAGGATGGGATAGAGGATAGGATAGGATAGAGGATAGGATAGGATAGAGGAGAGGATAGGATAGAGGATACGATAGGATAGAGGATAGGATAGGATAGAGGATAGAATAGGATAGATGATATTATAGGATAGAGGATAGGATATGATAGAGTAAACGATATTATAGCGGATAGGATAGGATAGAGGATCGGATAGAGGATAGGATAGGATAGAGGATGGTATAGAGGATAGGATAGAAGATAGGATAGGATAGAGGATAGGATAGGAAAGAGGATAGGATAGGATACGATAGAGGATAGGATAGATGATAGGATAGGATAGAGGATGGGATAGGATAGAGGATAGGATATGATAGAGGATAGGATAGGATAGAGGATCGGATAGAGGATAGAATAGGATAGAGGATAGGATAGGATAGAGGATAGTATAGGATAGAGGATAGGATAGAGTAGAGGATAGGATAGGATAAAGGAGAGGATAGGATAGAGGATAGGATAGGATAGGATAGAGGATAGGATAGAGGATAGGATAGAGGATAGGATAGGATAGAGGATAGGATAGGATAGAGGAAAGGATAGGATAGAAGATAGGATAGGATAGATGATAGGATAGGAAAGAGGGTAGGATAGGATAGAGGATAGAGTATAGGATACGATAGAGGATAGGATAGGATAGAGGAGAGGATAGGATAGAGGATAGGATAGGATAGAGGATAGGATAGGATAGAGGATAGGATAGGATAGGATAGAGGATAGGATAGGATAGAGGATAGAATAGGATTGAGGAGCGTTTAGGATAGAGGATAGGATATGATAGAGGATAGGATAGGATACGATAGAGGATAGGATAGGATAGAGGATAGGATAGGATAGAGGATAGGATAGGATAGAGGATAGGATAGGATAGGATAGAGGATAGGATAGGATAGGATAGAGGATAGGATAGGATAGAGGATAGAGTATAGGATAGGATAGAGGATAGGATAGGATAGAGGAGAGGATAGGATAGAGGATACGATAGAGGGTAGGATAGGATAGAGGATAGGATATGATAGAGGATAGGATAGGATAGAGGATAGGATAGGATAGAGGATAGGATAGGATACGATAGAGGATAGGATAGGATAGAGGATAGGATAGGATAGAGGATAGGATAGGATAGAGGATAGGATAGGATAGAGGATTGGATAGGTAATTGGATAGGATAGAGGATAGGATAAGTTAGAGGATAGTATAGGATAGAGGATAGGATAGGATAGAGGATAGGATAGGATAGAGGAGAGGATAGGATAGAGGATAGGATAGAGGATAGGATAGAGGATAGGATAGAGGATAGGATAGGATAGAGGATAGGATAGGATAGAGGATAGGATAGGATAGGATAGAGGATAGGATAGGATAGAGGATAGAATAGGATTGAGGAGCGTTTAGGATAGAGGATAGGATATGATAGAGGATAGGATAGGATACGATAGAGGATAGGGTAGGATAGAGGATAGGATAGGATAGAGGATAGGATAGGATAGATGATAGGATAGGTAATTGGATAGGATAGAGGATAGGATAAGTTAGAGGATAGTATAGGATAGAGGATAGGATAGGATAGAGGATAGGATAGGATAAAGGATAGGATAGGATAGAGGATAGGATAGGATAGAGGATAGAATAGGATAGATGATAGGATAGGATAGAGAATAGGATAGGATAGAGGATAGGATAGGATAGAGGATAGGATAGAGGATAGGATAGGATAGAGGATAGGAAAGGATAGAGGATAGGATGGGATAGAGGATAGGATAGGATAGAGGATAGGATAGGATAGAGGAGAGGATAGGATAGAGGATACGATAGGATAGAGGATAGGATAGGATAGAGGATAGAATAGGATAGATGATATTATAGGATAGAGGATAGGATATGATAGAGTAAACGATATTATAGAGGATAGGATAGGATAGAGGATCGGATAGAGGATAGGATAGGATAGAGGATGGTATAGAGGATAGGATAGAGGATAGGATGGGATAGAGGATAGGATAGGAAAGAGGATAGGATAGGATAGGATAGAGGATAGGATAGGATAGGATAGAGGATAGGATAGAGGATAGGATAGGACAGAGGATCGGATAGAGGATAGGATAGGATGGAGGATAGGATAGGATAGAGGAAAGGATAGGATAGAAGATAGGATAGGATAGAGGATACGATAGGATAGAGGATAGGATAGGATAGAGGATAGAATAGGATAGATGATATTATAGGATAGAGGATAGGATATGATAGAGTAAACGATATTATAGAGGATAGGATAGGATAGAGGATCGGATAGAGGATAGGATAGGATAGAGGATGGTATAGAGGATAGGATAGAGGATAGGATAGGATAGAGGATAGGATAGGAAAGAGGATAGGATAGGATACGATAGAGGATAGGATAGATGATAGGATAGGATAGAGGATGGGATAGGATAGAGGATAGGATATGATAGAGGATAGGATAGGATAGAGGATCGGATAGAGGATAGAATAGGATAGAGGATAGGATAGGATAGAGGATAGTATAGGATAGAGGATAGGATAGAGTAGAGGATAGGATAGGATAAAGGAGAGGATAGGATAGAGGATAGGATAGGATAGAGGATCGGATAGAGGATAGGATAGGATAGAGGATGGTATAGAGGATAGGATAGAGGATAGGATAGGATAGAGGATAGGATAGGATAGAGGATAGTATAGGATAGAGAATAGGATAGAATAGAGGATAGGATAGGATAAAGGATAGGATAGGATAGAGGATAGGATAGGATAGGATAGAGGATAGGATAGGATAGGATAGAGGATAGGATAGAGGATAGGATAGGATAGGATAGAGGATAGGATAGAGGATAGGATAGGATAGAGGATCGGATAGAGGATAGGATAGGATAGAGGATAGGATAGGATAGAGGAAAGGATAGGATAGAAGATAGGATAGGATAGATGATAGGATAGGAAAGAGGGTAGGATAGGATAGAGGATAGAGTATAGGATAGGATAGAGGATAGGATAGGATAGAGGAGAGGATAGGATAGAGGATAGGATAGGATAGAGGATAGGGTAGGATAGAGGATAGGATAGGATAGGATAGAGGATAGGATAGGATAGAGGATAGAATAGGATTGAGGAGCGTTTAGGATAGAGGATAGGATATGATAGAGGATAGGATAGGATACGATAGAGGACAGGATAGGATAGAGGATAGGATAGGATAGGATAGAGGATAGGATAGGATAGAGGATAGAGTATAGGATAGGATAGAGGATAGGATAGGATAGAGGAGAGGATAGGATAGAGGATAGGATAGGATAGAGGATAGGATAGGATAGAGGATAGGATAGGGAATTGGATAGGATAGAGGATAGGATAAGTTAGAGGATAGTATAGGATAGAGGATAGGATAGGATAGAGGATAGGATAGGATAAAGGATAGGATAGGATAGGATAGGATAGATGATAGGATAGGATAGAGGATAGAGTAGGATAGAGGATAGGATAGGATAAAGGATAGGATTGGATAGAGGATCGGATAGAGGATAGAATAGGATAGAGGATAGGATAGGATAGAGGATAGGATAGGATAGGATAGAGGATAGGATAGAGGATAGGATAGGACAGAGGATAGGATAGAGGATAGGATAGGATAGAGGATAGGATAGGATAGAGGAAAGGATAGGATAGAAGATAGGATAGGATAGATGATAGGATAGGAAAGAGGGTAGGATAGGATAGAGGATAGACTATAGGATAGGATAGGGGAGAGGATAGGATAGAGGATAGGATAGGATAGAGGATAGGATAGGATAGAGGATAGGATAGGATAGGATAGAGGATAGGATAGGATTGGATAGAGGATAGGATAGGATAGAGGATAGGATAATATAGGATAGAGGATAGAGTATAGGATAGGATAGAGGATAGGAAAGGATAGAGGAGAGGATAGGATAGAGGATAGGATAGGATAGAGGATAGGATAGGATAGAGGATAGGATAGGATAGGATAGAGGATAGGATAGGATAGAGGATAGAATAGGATACGATAGAGGATAGGATAGGATAGAGGATAGGATAGGATAGAGGATAGGATAGGTAATTGGATAGGATAGAGGATAGGATAAGTTAGAGGATAGTATAGGATAGAGGATAGGATAGGATAGAGGATAGGATAGGATAAAGGATAGGATAGGATAGAGGATAGGATAGGATAGAGGATAGGATAGGATAGAGGATAGGATAGGATAGAGGATAGGATAGGATAGAGGATAGGATAGGTAATTGGATAGGATAGAGGATAGGATAAGTTAGAGGATAGTATAGGATAGAGGATAGGATAGGATAGAGGATAGGATAGGATAAAGGATAGGATAGGATAGAGGATAGGATAGGATAGAGGATAGAATAGGATAGATGATATTATAGGATAGAGGATAGGATATGATAGAGTAAACGATATTATAGAGGATAGGATAGGATAGAGGATCGGATAGAGGATAGGATAGGATAGAGGATGGTATAGAGGATAGGATAGAGGATAGGATAGGATAGAGGATAGGATAGGAAAGAGGATAGGATAGGATAGGATAGAGGATAGGATAGGATATGATAGAGGATAGGATAGAGGATAGGATAGGACAGAGGATCGGATAGAGGATAGGATAGGATGGAGGATAGGATAGGATAGAGGAAAGGATAGGATAGAAGATAGGATAGGATAGAGGATACGATAGGATAGAGGATAGGATAGGATAGATGATATTATAGGATAGAGGATAGGATATGATAGAGGATAGGATATGATAGAGTAAACGATATTATAGAGGATAGGATAGGATAGAGGATCGGATAGAGGATAGGATAGGATAGAGGATGGTATAGAGGATAGGATAGAGGATAGGATAGGATAGGATAGAGGATAGGATAGGATAGAGGATAGAGTATAGGATAGGATAGAGGATGGTATAGAGGATAGGATAGAGGATAGGATAGGATAGAGGATAGGATAGGAAAGAGGATAGGATAGGATAGGATAGAGGATAGGATAGGATATGATAGAGGATAGGATAGAGGATAGGATAGGACAGAGGATCGGATAGAGGATAGGATAGGATGGAGGATAGGATAGGATAGAGGAAAGGATAGGATAGAAGATAGGATAGGATAGAGGATACGATAGGATAGAGGATAGGATAGGATAGATGATATTATAGGATAGAGGATAGGATATGATAGAGGATAGGATATGATAGAGTAAACGATATTATAGAGGATAGGATAGGATAGAGGATCGGATAGAGGATAGGATAGGATAGAGGATGGTATAGAGGATAGGATAGAGGATAGGATAGGATAGGATAGAGGATAGGATAGGATAGAGGATAGAGTATAGGATAGGATAGAGGATAGGATAGGATAGAGGAGAGGATAGGATAGAGGATACGATAGAGGGTAGGATAGGATAGAGGATAGGATATGATAGAGGATAGGATAGGATAGAGGATAGGATAGGATAGAGGATAGGATAGGATACGATAGAGGATAGGATAGGATAGAGGATAGGATAGGATAGAGGATAGGATAGGATAGAGGATAGGATAGGATAGAGGATTGGATAGGTAATTGGATAGGATAGAGGATAGGATAAGTTAGAGGATAGTATAGGATAGAGGATAGGATAGGATAGAGGATAGGATAGGATAGAGGAGAGGATAGGATAGAGGATAGGATAGAGGATAGGATAGAGGATAGGATAGAGGATAGGATAGGATAGAGGATAGGATAGGATAGAGGATAGGATAGGATAGGATAGAGGATAGGATAGGATAGAGGATAGAATAGGATTGAGGAGCGTTTAGGATAGAGGATAGGATATGATAGAGGATAGGATAGGATACGATAGAGGATAGGGTAGGATAGAGGATAGGATAGGATAGAGGATAGGATAGGATAGAGGATAGGATAGGTAATTGGATAGGATAGAGGATAGGATAAGTTAGAGGATAGTATAGGATAGAGGATAGGATAGGATAGAGGATAGGATAGGATAAAGGATAGGATAGGATAGAGGATAGGATAGGATAGAGGATAGAATAGGATAGATGATAGGATAGGATAGAGAATAGGATAGGATAGAGGATAGGATAGGATAGAGGATAGGATAGAGGATAGGATAGGATAGAGGATAGGAAAGGATAGAGGATAGGATGGGATAGAGGATAGGATAGGATAGAGGATAGGATAGGATAGAGGAGAGGATAGGATAGAGGATACGATAGGATAGAGGATAGGATAGGATAGAGGATAGAATAGGATAGATGATATTATAGGATAGAGGATAGGATATGATAGAGTAAACGATATTATAGAGGATAGGATAGGATAGAGGATCGGATAGAGGATAGGATAGGATAGAGGATGGTATAGAGGATAGGATAGAGGATAGGATGGGATAGAGGATAGGATAGGAAAGAGGATAGGATAGGATAGGATAGAGGATAGGATAGGATAGGATAGAGGATAGGATAGAGGATAGGATAGGACAGAGGATCGGATAGAGGATAGGATAGGATGGAGGATAGGATAGGATAGAGGAAAGGATAGGATAGAAGATAGGATAGGATAGAGGATACGATAGGATAGAGGATAGGATAGGATAGAGGATAGAATAGGATAGATGATATTATAGGATAGAGGATAGGATATGATAGAGTAAACGATATTATAGAGGATAGGATAGGATAGAGGATCGGATAGAGGATAGGATAGGATAGAGGATGGTATAGAGGATAGGATAGAGGATAGGATAGGATAGAGGATAGGATAGGAAAGAGGATAGGATAGGATACGATAGAGGATAGGATAGATGATAGGATAGGATAGAGGATGGGATAGGATAGAGGATAGGATATGATAGAGGATAGGATAGGATAGAGGATCGGATAGAGGATAGAATAGGATAGAGGATAGGATAGGATAGAGGATAGTATAGGATAGAGGATAGGATAGAGTAGAGGATAGGATAGGATAAAGGAGAGGATAGGATAGAGGATAGGATAGGATAGAGGATCGGATAGAGGATAGGATAGGATAGAGGATGGTATAGAGGATAGGATAGAGGATAGGATAGGATAGAGGATAGGATAGGATAGAGGATAGTATAGGATAGAGAATAGGATAGAATAGAGGATAGGATAGGATAAAGGATAGGATAGGATAGAGGATAGGATAGGATAGGATAGAGGATAGGATAGGATAGGATAGAGGATAGGATAGAGGATAGGATAGGATAGGATAGAGGATAGGATAGAGGATAGGATAGGATAGAGGATCGGATAGAGGATAGGATAGGATAGAGGATAGGATAGGATAGAGGAAAGGATAGGATAGAAGATAGGATAGGATAGATGATAGGATAGGAAAGAGGGTAGGATAGGATAGAGGATAGAGTATAGGATAGGATAGAGGATAGGATAGGATAGAGGAGAGGATAGGATAGAGGATAGGATAGGATAGAGGATAGGATAGGATAGAGGATAGGATAGGATAGGATAGAGGATAGGATAGGATAGAGGATAGAATAGGATTGAGGAGCGTTTAGGATAGAGGATAGGATATGATAGAGGATAGGATAGGATACGATAGAGGATAGGATAGGATAGAGGATAGGATAGGATAGGATAGAGGATAGGATAGGATAGAGGATAGAGTATAGGATAGGATAGAGGATAGGATAGGATAGAGGAGAGGATAGGATAGAGGATAGGATAGGATAGAGGATAGGATAGGATAGAGGATAGGATAGGTAATTGGATAGGATAGAGGATAGGATAAGTTAGAGGATAGTATAGGATAGAGGATAGGATAGGATAGAGGATAGGATAGGATAAAGGATAGGATAGGATAGGATAGGATAGATGATAGGATAGGATAGAGGATAGAGTAGGATAGAGGATAGGATAGGATAAAGGATAGGATTGGATAGAGGATCGGATAGAGGATAGAATAGGATAGAGGATAGGATAGGATAGAGGATAGGATAGGATAGGATAGAGGATAGGATAGAGGATAGGATAGGACAGAGGATAGGATAGAGGATAGGATAGGATAGAGGATAGGATAGGATAGAGGAAAGGATAGGATAGAAGATAGGATAGGATAGATGATAGGATAGGAAAGAGGGTAGGATAGGATAGAGGATAGACTATAGGATAGGATAGGGGAGAGGATAGGATAGAGGATAGGATAGGATAGAGGATAGGATAGGATAGAGGATAGGATAGGATAGGATAGAGGATAGGATAGGATAGGATAGAGGATAGGATAGGATAGAGGATAGGATAATATAGGATAGAGGATAGAGTATAGGATAGGATAGAGGATAGGAAAGGATAGAGGAGAGGATAGGATAGAGGATAGGATAGGATAGAGGATAGGATAGGATAGAGGATAGGATAGGATAGGATAGAGGATAGGATAGGATAGAGGATAGAATAGGATACGATACAGGATAGGATAGGATAGAGGATAGGATAGGATAGAGGATAGGATAGGTAATTGGATAGGATAGAGGATAGGATAAGTTAGAGGATAGTATAGGATAGAGGATAGGATAGGATAGAGGATAGGATAGGATAAAGGATAGGATAGGATAGAGGATAGGATAGGATAGAGGATAGGATAGGATAGAGGATAGGATAGGATAGAGGATAGGATAGGATAGAGGATAGGATAGGTAATTGGATAGGATAGAGGATAGGATAAGTTAGAGGATAGTATAGGATAGAGGATAGGATAGGATAGAGGATAGGATAGGATAAAGGATAGGATAGGATAGAGGATAGGATAGGATAGAGGATAGAATAGGATAGATGATATTATAGGATAGAGGATAGGATATGATAGAGTAAACGATATTATAGAGGATAGGATAGGATAGAGGATCGGATAGAGGATAGGATAGGATAGAGGATGGTATAGAGGATAGGATAGAGGATAGGATAGGATAGAGGATAGGATAGGAAAGAGGATAGGATAGGATAGGATAGAGGATAGGATAGGATAGGATAGAGGATAGG
This sequence comes from Halictus rubicundus, assembly GCF_050948215.1. Lineage (NCBI taxonomy): Eukaryota > Metazoa > Arthropoda > Insecta > Hymenoptera > Halictidae > Halictus > Halictus rubicundus. The sequence goes on from NW_027488610.1 coordinate 603,805, forward strand.
ATAGAGGATAGGATAGGACAGAGGATCGGATAGAGGATAGGATAGGATGGAGGATAGGATAGGATAGAGGAAAGGATAGGATAGAAGATAGGATAGGATAGAGGATACGATAGGATAGAGGATAGGATAGGATAGATGATATTATAGGATAGAGGATAGGATATGATAGAGGATAGGATATGATAGAGTAAACGATATTATAGAGGATAGGATAGGATAGAGGATCGGATAGAGGATAGGATAGGATAGAGGATGGTATAGAGGATAGGATAGAGGATAGGATAGGATAGAGGATAGGATAGGAAAGAGGATAGGATAGGATACGATAGAGGATAGGATAGATGATAGGATAGGATAGAGGATGGGATAGGATAGAGGATAGGATATGATAGAGGATAGGATAGGATAGAGGATCGGATAGAGGATAGAATAGGATAGAGGATAGGATAGGATAGGATAGAGGATAGGATAGGATAGAGGATAGAATAGGATTGAGGAGCGTTTAGGATAGAGGATAGGATATGATAGAGGATAGGATAGGATACGATAGAGGATAGGATAGGATAGAGGATAGGATAGGATAGGATAGAGGATAGGATAGGATAGAGGATAGAGTATAGGATAGGATAGAGGATAGGATAGGATAGAGGAGAGGATAGGATAGAGGATAGGATAGGATAGAGGATAGGATAGGATAGAGGATAGGATAGGTAATTGGATAGGATAGAGGATAGGATAAGTTAGAGGATAGTATAGGATAGAGGATAGGATAGGATAGAGGATAGGATAGGATAAACGATAGGATAGGATAGGATAGGATAGATGATAGGAAAGGATAGAGGATAGAGTAGGATAGAGGATAGGATAGGATAAAGGATAGGATTGGATAAATGATCGGATAGAGGATAGAATAGGATAGAGGATAGGATAGGATAGAGGATAGGATAGGATAGGATAGAGGATAGGATAGAGGATAGGATAGGACAGAGGATAGGATAGAGGATAGGATAGGATAGAGGATAGGATAGGATAGAGGAAAGGATAGGATAGAAGATAGGATAGGATAGATGATAGGATAGGAAAGAGGGTAGGATAGGATAGAGGATAGACTATAGGATAGGATAGGGGAGAGGATAGGATAGAGGATAGGATAGGATAGAGGATAGGATAGGATAGAGGATAGGATAGGATAGGATAGAGGATAGGATAGGATAGAGGATAGGATAATATAGGATAGAGGATAGAGTATAGGATAGGATAGAGGATAGGAAAGGATAGAGGAGAGGATAGGATAGAGGATAGGATAGGATAGAGGATAGGATAGGATAGAGGATAGGATAGGATAGGATAGAGGATAGGATAGGATAGAGGATAGAATAGGATACGATAGAGGATAGGATAGGATAGAGGATAGGATAGGATAGAGGATAGGATAGGTAATTGGATAGGATAGAGGATAGGATAAGTTAGAGGATAGTATAGGATAGAGGATAGGATAGGATAGAGGATAGGATAGGATAAAGGATAGGATAGGATAGAGGATAGGATAGGATAGAGGATAGGATAGGATAGAGGATAGGATAGGATAGAGGATAGGATAGGATAGAGGATAGGATAGGTAATTGGATAGGATAGAGGATAGGATAAGTTAGAGGATAGTATAGGATAGAGGATAGGATAGGATAGAGGATAGGATAGGATAAAGGATAGGATAGGATAGAGGATAGGATAGGATAGAGGATAGAATAGGATAGATGATATTATAGGATAGAGGATAGGATATGATATAGTAAACGATATTATAGAGGATAGGATAGGATAGAGGATCGGATAGAGGATAGGATAGGATAGAGGATGGTATAGAGGATAGGATAGAGGATAGGATAGGATAGAGGATAGGATAGGAAAGAGGATAGGATAGGATAGGATAGAGGATAGGATAGGATAGAGGATAGGATAGGATAGGATAGAGGATAGGATAGGACAGAGGATCGGATAGAGGATAGGATAGGATGGAGGATAGGATAGGATAGAGGGAAGGATAGGATAGAATATAGGATAGGATAGAGGATACGATAGGATAGAGGATAGGATAGGATAGAGGATAGAATAGGATAGATGATATTATAGGATAGAGGATAGGATATGATAGAGTAAACGATATTATAGAGGATAGGATAGGATAGAGGATCGGATAGAGGATAGGATAGGATAGAGGATGGTATAGAGGATAGGATAGAGGATAGGATAGGATAGAGGATAGGATAGGAAAGAGGGTAGGATAGGATACGATAGAGGATAGGATAGATGATAGGATAGGATAGAGGATGGGATAGGATAGAGGATAGGATATGATAGAGGATAGGATAGGATAGAGGATCGGATAGAGGATAGAATAGGATAGAGGATAGGATAGGATAGAGGATAGTATAGGATAGAGGATAGGATAGAGTAGAGGATAGGATAGGATAAAGGAGAGGATAGGATAGAGGATAGGATAGGATAGGATAGAGGATAGGATAGGATAGGATAGAGGATAGGATAGAGGATAGGATAGGATAGAGGATCGGATAGAGGATAGGATAGGATAGAGGATAGGATAGGATAGAGGAAAGGATAGGATAGAAGATAGGATAGGATAGATGATAGGAAAGGAAAGAGGGTAGGATAGGATAGAGGATAGAGTATAGGATACGATAGAGGATAGGATAGGATAGAGGAGAGGATAGGATAGAGGATAGGATAGGATAGAGGATAGGATAGGATAGGATAGAGGATAGGATAGGATAGAGGATAGAATAGGATTGAGGAGCGTTTAGGATAGAGGATAGGATATGATAGAGGATAGGATAGGATACGATAGAGGATAGGATAGGATAGAGGATAGGATAGGATAGAGGATAGGATAGGATAGAGGATAGGATAGGATAGAGGATAGGATAGGATAGAGGATAGGATAGGATAGAGGATAGGATAGGATAGGATAGAGGATAGGATAGGATAGGATAGAGGATAGGATAGGATAGAGGATAGAGTATAGGATAGGATAGAGGATAGGATAGGATAGAGGAGAGGATAGGATAGAGGATAGGATAGAGGGTAGGATAGGATAGAGGATAGGATATGATAGAGGATAGGATAGGATAGAGGATAGGATAGGATAGAGGATAGGATAGGATACGATAGAGGATAGGATAGGATAGAGGATAGGATAGGATAGAGGATAGGATAGGATAGAGGATAGGATAGGTAATTGGATAGGATAGAGGATAGGATAAGTTAGAGGATAGTATAGGATAGAGGATAGGATAGGATAGAGGATAGGATAGGATAGAGGAGAGGATAGGATAGAGGATAGGATAGAGGATAGGATAGAGGATAGGATAGGATAGAGGATAGGATAGGATAGGATAGAGGATAGGATAGGATAGAGGATAGAATAGGATTGAGGAGCGTTTAGGATAGAGGATAGGATATGATAGAGGATAGGATAGGATACGATAGAGGATAGGATAGGATAGAGGATAGGATAGGATAGAGGATAGGATAGGATAGAGAATAGGATAGGTAATTGGATAGGATAGAGGATAGGATAAGTTAGAGGATAGTATAGGATAGAGGATAGGATAGGATAGAGGATAGGATAGGATAAAGGATAGGATAGGATAGAGGATAGGATAGGATAGAGGATAGAATAGGATAGATGATAGGATAGGATAGAGAATAGGATAGGATAGAGGATAGGATAGGATAGAGGATAGGATAGAGGATAGGATAGGATAGAGGATAGGAAAGGATAGAGGATAGGATGGGATAGAGGATAGGATAGGATAGAGGATAGGATAGGATAGAGGAGAGGATAGGATAGAGGATACGATAGGATAGAGGATAGGATAGGATAGAGGATAGAATAGGGTAGATGATATTATAGGATAGAGGATAGGATATGATAGAGTAAACGATATTATAGAGGATAGGATAGGATAGAGGATCGGATAGAGGATAGGATAGGATAGAGGATGGTATAGAGGATAGGATAGAGGATAGGATAGGATAGAGGATAGGATAGGAAAGAGGATAGGATAGGATAGGATAGAGGATAGGTTAGGATAGGATAGAGGATAGGATAGAGGATAGGATAGGACAGAGGATCGGATAGAGGATAGGATAGGATGGAGGATAGGATAGGATAGAGGAAAGGATAGGATAGAAGATAGGATAGGATAGAGGATACGATAGGATAGAGGATAGAATAGGATAGAGGATAGAATAGGATAGATGATATTATAGGATAGAGGATAGGATATGATAGAGTAAACGATATTATAGAGGATAGGATAGGATAGAGGATCGGATAGAGGATAGGATAGGATAGAGGATGGTATAGAGGATAGGATAGAGGATAGGATAGGATAGAGGATAGGATAGGAAAGAGGATAGGATAGGATACGATAGAGGATAGGATAGATGATAGGATAGGATAGAGGATGGGATAGGATAGAGGATAGGATATGATAGAGGATAGGATATGATACGATAGAGGATAGGATAGGATAGAGGATAGGATAGGATAGGATAGAGGATAGAGTATAGGATAGGATAGAGGATAGGATAGGATAGAGGATAGGATAGGATAGAGGAGAGGATAGGATAGAGGATAGGATAGGATAGAGGATAGGATAGGATAAAGGATAGGATAGGATAGAGGATAGGATAGGATAGGATAGAGGATAGGATAGGATAGGATAGAGGATAGGATAGGATAGGATAGAGGATAGGATAGAGGATCGGATAGAGGATAGAATAGGATAGAGGATAGGATAGGATAGAGGATAGTATAGGATAGAGGATAGGATAGAGTAGAGGATAGGATAGGATAAAGGAGAGGATAGGATAGAGGATAGGATAGGATAGGATAGAGGATAGGATAGGATAGGATAGAGGATAGGATAGGATAGAGGATAGAATAGGATTGAGGAGCGTTTAGGATAGAGGATAGGATATGATAGAGGATAGGATAGGATACGATAGAGGATAGGATAGGATAGAGGATAGGATAGGATAGAGGATAGGATAGGATAGAGGATAGGATAGGATAGAGGATAGGATAGGATAGAGGATAGGATAGGATAGAGGATAGGATAGGATAGAGGATAGGATAGGATAGGATAGAGGATAGGATAGGATAGGATAGAGGATAGGATAGGATAGAGGATAGAGTATAGGATAGGATAGAGGATAGGATAGGATAGAGGATAGGATAGGATAGAGGATAGGATAGGATAGAGGATAGGATAGGATAGAGGATAGGATAGGATAGAGGATAGGATAGGATAGAGGATAGGATAGGATAGGATAGAGGATAGGATAGGATAGGATAGAGGATAGGATAGGATAGAGGATAGAGTATAGGATAGGATAGAGGATAGGATAGGATAGAGGAGAGGATAGGATAGAGGATAGGATAGAGGGTAGGATAGGATAGAGGATAGGATATGATAGAGGATAGGATAGGATAGAGGATAGGATAGGATAGAGGATAGGATAGGATACGATAGAGGATAGGATAGGATAGAGGATAGGATAGGATAGAGGATAGGATAGGATAGAGGATAGGATAGGTAATTGGATAGGATAGAGGATAGGATAAGTTAGAGGATAGTATAGGATAGAGGATAGGATAGGATAGAGGATAGGATAGGATAGAGGAGAGGATAGGATAGAGGATAGGATAGAGGATAGGATAGAGGATAGGATAGGATAGAGGATAGGATAGGATAGGATAGAGGATAGGATAGGATAGAGGATAGAATAGGATTGAGGAGCGTTTAGGATAGAGGATAGGATATGATAGAGGATAGGATAGGATACGATAGAGGATAGGATAGGATAGAGGATAGGATAGGATAGAGGATAGGATAGGATAGAGAATAGGATAGGTAATTGGATAGGATAGAGGATAGGATAAGTTAGAGGATAGTATAGGATAGAGGATAGGATAGGATAGAGGATAGGATAGGATAAAGGATAGGATAGGATAGCGGATAGGATAGGATAGAGGATAGAATAGGATAGATGATAGGATAGGATAGAGAATAGGATAGGATAGAGGATAGGATAGGATAGAGGATAGGATAGAGGAGAGGATAGGATAGGACAGAGGATCGGATAGAGGATAGGATAGGATGGAGGATAGGATAGGATAGAGGAAAGGATAGGATAGAAGATAGGATAGGATAGAGGATACGATAGGATAGAGGATAGGATAGGATAGATGATATTATAGGATAGAGGATAGGATATGATAGAGGATAGGATATGATAGAGTAAACGATATTATAGAGGATAGGATAGGATAGAGGATCGGATAGAGGATAGGATAGGATAGAGGATGGTATAGAGGATAGGATAGAGGATAGGATAGGATAGAGGATAGGATAGGAAAGAGGATAGGATAGGATAGGATAGAGGATAGGTTAGGATAGGATAGAGGATAGGATAGAGGATAGGATAGGACAGAGGATCGGATAGAGGATAGGATAGGATGGAGGATAGGATAGGATAGAGGAAAGGATAGGATAGAAGATAGGATAGGATAGAGGATACGATAGGATAGAGGATAGAATAGGATAGAGGATAGAATAGGATAGATGATATTATAGGATAGAGGATAGGATATGATAGAGTAAACGATATTATAGAGGATAGGATAGGATAGAGGATCGGATAGAGGATAGGATAGGATAGAGGATGGTATAGAGGATAGGATAGAGGATAGGATAGGATAGAGGATAGGATAGGAAAGAGGATAGGATAGGATACGATAGAGGATAGGATAGATGATAGGATAGGATAGAGGATGGGATAGGATAGAGGATAGGATATGATAGAGGATAGGATATGATACGATAGAGGATAGGATAGGATAGAGGATAGGATAGGATAGGATAGAGGATAGAGTATAGGATAGGATAGAGGATAGGATAGGATAGAGGATAGGATAGGATAGAGGAGAGGATAGGATAGAGGATAGGATAGGATAGAGGATAGGATAGGATAAAGGATAGGATAGGATAGAGGATAGGATAGGATAGGATAGAGGATAGGATAGGATAGGATAGAGGATAGGATAGGATAGGATAGAGGATAGGATAGAGGATAGGATAGGATAGAGGATCGGATAGAGGATAGGATAGGATAGAGGATAGGATAGGATAGAGGATAGGATAGGATAGAGGATAGTATAGGATAGAGAATAGGATAGAATAGAGGATAGGATAGGATAAAGGATAGGATAGGATAGAGGATAGGATAGGATAGGATAGAGGATAGGATAGGATAGGATAGAGGATAGGATAGGATAGGATAGAGGATAGGATAGAGGATAGGATAGGATAGAGGATCGGATAGAGGATAGGATAGGATAGAGGATAGGATAGGATAGAGGAAAGGATAGGATAGAAGATAGGATAGGATAGATGATAGGATAGGAAAGAGGGTAGGATAGGATAGAGGATAGAGTATAGGATAGGATAGAGGATAGGATAGGATAGAGGAGAGGATAGGATAGAGGATAGGATAGGATAGAGGATAGGATAGGATAGAGGATAGGATAGGATAGGATAGAGGATAGGATAGGATAGAGGATAGAATAGGATTGAGGAGCGTTTAGGATAGAGGATAGGATATGATAGAGGATAGGATAGGATACGATAGAGGATAGGATAGGATAGAGGATAGGATAGGATAGGATAGAGGATAGAGTATAGGATAGGATAGAGGATAGGATAGGATAGAGGATAGGATAGGATAGAGGAGAGGATAGGATAGAGGATAGGATAGGATAGAGGATAGGATAGGATAGAGGATAGGATAGGTAATTGGATAGGATAGAGGATAGGATAAGTTAGAGGATAGTATAGGATAGAGGATAGGATAGGATAGAGGATAGGATAGGATAAAGGATAGGATAAGATAGGATAGGATAGATGATAGGATAGGATAGAGGATAGAGTAGGATAGAGGATAGGATAGGATGAAGGATAGGATTGGATAGAGGATCGGATAGAGGATAGAATAGGATAGAGGATAGGATAGGATAGAGGATAGGATAGGATAGGATAGAGGATAGGATAGAGGATAGGATAGGACAGAGGATCGGATAGAGGATAGGATAGGATAGAGGATAGGATAGGATAGAGGAAAGGATAGGATAGAGGATAGGATAGGATAGAGGATAGGATAGGATAGAGGATAGGATAGGTAATTGGATAGGATAGAGGATAGGATAAGTTAGAGGATAGTATAGGATAGAGGATAGGATAGGATAGAGGATAGGATAGGATAAAGGATAGGATAGGATAGAGGATAGGATAGGATAGAGGATAGAATAGGATAGATGATATTATAGGATAGAGGATAGGATATGATAGAGTAAACGATATTATAGAGGATAGGATAGGATAGAGGATCGGATAGAGGATAGGATAGGATAGAGGATGGTATAGAGGATAGGATAGAGGATAGGATAGGATAGAGGATAGGATAGGAAAGAGGATAGGATAGGATAGGATAGAGGATAGGATAGGATAGGATAGAGGATAGGATAGAGGATAGGATAGAGGATAGGATAGGACAGAGGATCGGATAGAGGATAGGATAGGATGGAGGATAGGATAGGATAGAGGAAAGGATAGGATAGAAGATAGGATAGGATAGAGGATACGATAGGATAGAGGATAGGATAGGATAGATGATATTATAGGATAGAGGATAGGATATGATAGAGGATAGGATATGATAGAGTAAACGATATTATAGAGGATAGGATAGGATAGAGGATCGGATAGAGGATAGGATAGGATAGAGGATGGTATAGAGGATAGGATAGAGGATAGGATAGGATAGAGGATAGGATAGGAAAGAGGATAGGATAGGATACGATAGAGGATAGGATAGATGATAGGATAGGATAGAGGATGGGATAGGATAGAGGATAGGATATGATAGAGGATAGGATAGGATAGAGGATCGGATAGAGGATAGAATAGGATAGAGGATAGGATAGGATAGAGGATAGTATAGGATAGAGGATAGGATAGAGTAGAGGATAGGATAGGATAAAGGAGAGGATAGGATAGAGGATAGGATAGGATAGGATAGAGGATAGGATAGGATAGGATAGAGGATAGGATAGAGGATAGGATAGGATAGAGGATCGGATAGAGGATAGGATAGGATAGAGGATAGGATAGGATAGAGGAAAGGATAGGATAGAAGATAGGATAGGATAGATGATAGGATAGGAAAGAGGGTAGGATAGGATAGAGGATAGAGTATAGGATACGATAGAGGATAGAATAGGATAGAGGATAGGATAGGATAGAGGATAGTATAGGATAGAGGATAGGATAGAGTAGAGGATAGGATAGGATAAAGGAGAGGATAGGATAGAGGATAGGATAGGATAGAGGATCGGATAGAGGATAGGATAGGATAGAGGATGGTATAGAGGATAGGATAGAGGATAGGATAGGATAGAGGATAGGATAGGATAGAGGATAGTATAGGATAGAGAATAGGATAGAATAGAGGATAGGATAGGATAAAGGATTGGATAGGATAGAGGATAGGATAGGATAGGATAGAGGATAGGATAGGATAGAATAGAGGATAGGATAGAGGATAGGATAGGATAGAGGATCGGATAGAGGATAGGATAGGATAGAGGATAGGATAGGATAGAGGAAAGGATAGGATAGAAGATAGGATAGGATAGATGATAGGATAGGAAAGAGGGTAGGATAGGATAGAGGATAGAGTATAGGATAGGATAGAGGATAGGATAGGATAGAGGAGAGGATAGGATAGAGGATAGGATAGGATAGAGGATAGGATAGGATAGAGGATAGGATAGGATAGGATAGAGGATAGGATAGGATAGAGGATAGAATAGGATTGAGGAGCGTTTAGGATAGAGGATAGGATATGATAGAGGATAGGATAGGATACGATAGAGGATAGGATAGGATAGAGGATAGGATAGGATAGGATAGAGGATAGGATAGGATAGAGGATAGAGTATAGGATAGGATAGAGGATAGGATAGGATAGAGGAGAGGATAGGATAGAGGATAGGATAGGATAGAGGATAGGATAGGATAGAGGATAGGATAGGTAATTGGATAGGATAGAGGATAGGATAAGTTAGAGGATAGTATAGGATAGAGGATAGGATAGGATAGAGGATAGGATAGGATAAAGGATAGGATAGGATAGGATAGGATAGATGATAGGATAGGATAGAGGATAGAGTAGGATAGAGTATAGGATAGGATAAAGGATAGGATTGGTTAGAGGATCGGATAGAGGATAGAATAGGATAGAGGATAGGATAGGATAGAGGATAGGATAGGATAGGATAGAGGATAGGATAGGACAGAGGATAGGATAGAGGATAGGATAGGATAGAGGATAGGATAGGATAGAGGAAAGGATAGGATAGAAGATAGGATAGGATAGATGATAGGATAGGAAAGAGGGTAGGATAGGATAGAGGATAGACTATAGGATAGGATAGGGGAGAGGATAGGATAGAGGATAGGATAGGATAGAGGATAGGATAGGATAGAGGATAGGATAGGATAGGATAGAGGATAGGATAGGATAGAGGATAGGATAATATAGGATAGAGGATAGAGTATAGGATAGGATAGAGGATAGGAAAGGATAGAGGAGAGGATAGGATAGAGGATAGGATAGGATAGAGGATAGGATAGGATAGAGGATAGGATAGGATAGGATAGAGGATAGGATAGGATAGAGGATAGAATAGGATACGATAGAGGATAGGATAGGATAGAGGATAGGATAGGATAGAGGATAGGATAGGTAATTGGATAGGATAGAGGATAGGATAAGTTAGAGGATAGTATAGGATAGAGGATAGGATAGGATAGAGGATAGGATAGGATAAAGGATAGGATAGGATAGAGGATAGGATAGGATAGAGGATAGGATAGGATAGAGGATAGGATAGGATAGAGGATAGGATAGGATAGAGGATAGGATAGGTAATTGGATAGGATAGAGGATAGGATAAGTTAGAGGATAGTATAGGATAGAGGATAGGATAGGATAGAGGATAGGATAGGATAAAGGATAGGATAGGATAGAGGATAGGATAGGATAGAGGATAGAATAGGATAGATGATATTATAGGATAGAGGATAGGATATGATAGAGTAAACGATATTATAGAGGATAGGATAGGATAGAGGATCGGATAGAGGATAGGATAGGATAGAGGATGGTATAGAGGATAGGATAGAGGATAGGATAGGATAGAGGATAGGATAGGAAAGAGGATAGGATAGGATAGGATAGAGGATAGGATAGGATAGAGGATAGGATAGGATAGGATAGAGGATAGGATAGGACAGAGGATCGGATAGAGGATAGGATAGGATGGAGGATAGGATAGGATAGAGGAAAGGATAGGATAGAAGATAGGATAGGATAGAGGATACGATAGGATAGAGGATAGGATAGGATAGAGGATAGAATAGGATAGATGATATTATAGGATAGAGGATAGGATATGATAGAGTAAACGATATTATAGAGGATAGGATAGGATAGAGGATCGGATAGAGGATAGGATATGATAGAGTAAACGATATTATAGAGGATAGGATAGGATAGAGGATCGGATAGAGGATAGGATAGGATAGAGGATGGTATAGAGGATAGGATAGAGGATAGGATAGGATAGAGGATAGGATAGGAAAGAGGGTAGGATAGGATACGATAGAGGATAGGATAGATGATAGGATAGGATAGAGGATGGGATAGGATAGAGGATAGGATATGATAGAGGATAGGATAGGATAGAGGATCGGATAGAGGATAGAATAGGATAGAGGATAGGATAGGATAGAGGATAGTATAGGATAGAGGATAGGATAGAGTAGAGGATAGGATAGGATAAAGGAGAGGATAGGATAGAGGATAGGATAGGATAGGATAGGATAGAGGATAGGATAGGATAGGATAGGATAGAGGATAGGATAGAGGATAGGATAGGATAGAGGATCGGATAGAGGATAGGATAGGATAGGATAGAGGATAGGATAGGATAGGATAGAGGATAGGATAGAGGATAGGATAGGACAGAGGATCGGATAGAGGATAGGATAGGATGGAGGATAGGATAGGATAGAGGAAAGGATAGGATAGAAGATAGGATAGGATAGAGGATACGATAGGATAGAGGATAGGATAGGATAGATGATATTATAGGATAGAGGATAGGATATGATAGAGGATAGGATATGATAGAGTAAACGATATTATAGAGGATAGGATAGGATAGAGGATCGGATAGAGGATAGGATAGGATAGAGGATGGTATAGAGGATAGGATAGAGGATAGGATAGGATAGAGGATAGGATAGGAAAGAGGATAGGATAGGATACGATAGAGGATAGGATAGATGATAGGATAGGATAGAGGATGGGATGGGATAGAGGATAGGATATGATAGAGGATAGGATAGGATAGAGGATCGGATAGAGGATAGAATAGGATAGAGGATAGGATAGGATAGAGGATAGTATAGGATAGAGGATAGGATAGAGTAGAGGATAGGATAGGATAAAGGAGAGGATAGGATAGAGGATAGGATAGGATAGGATAGAGGATAGGATAGGATAGGATAGAGGATAGGATAGAGGATAGGATAGGATAGAGGATCGGATAGAGGATAGGATAGGATAGAGGATAGGATAGGATAGAGGAAAGGATAGGATAGAAGATAGGATAGGATAGATGATAGGATAGGAAAGAGGGTAGGATAGGATAGAGGATAGAGTATAGGATACGATAGAGGATAGAATAGGATAGAGGATAGGATAGGATAGAGGATAGTATAGGATAGAGGATAGGATAGAGTAGAGGATAGGATAGGATAAAGGAGAGGATAGGATAGAGGATAGGATAGGATAGAGGATCGGATAGAGGATAGGATAGGATAGAGGATGGTATAGAGGATAGGATAGAGGATAGGATAGGATAGAGGATAGGATAGGATAGAGGATAGTATAGGATAGAGAATAGGATAGAATAGAGGATAGGATAGGATAAAGGATTGGATAGGATAGAGGATAGGATAGGATAGGATAGAGGATAGGATAGGATAGGATAGAGGATAGGATAGAGGATAGGATATAATAGAGGATCGGATAGAGGATAGGATAGGATAGAGGATAGGATAGGATAGAGGAAAGGATAGGATAGAAGATAGGATAGGATAGATGATAGGATAGGAAAGAGGGTAGGATAGGATAGAGGATAGAGTATAGGATAGGATAGAGGATAGGATAGGATAGAGGAGAGGATAGGATAGAGGATAGGATAGGATAGAGGATAGGATAGGATAGAGGATAGGATAGGATAGGATAGAGGATAGGATAGGATAGAGGATAGAATAGGATTGAGGAGCGTTTAGGATAGAGGATAGGATATGATAGAGGATAGGATAGGATACGATAGAGGATAGGATAGGATAGAGGATAGGATAGGATAGGATAGAGGATAGGATAGGATAGAGGATAGAGTATAGGATAGGATAGAGGATAGGATAGGATAGAGGAGAGGATAGGATAGAGGATAGGATAGGATAGAGGATAGGATAGAGGATAGGATAGGATAGAGGATAGGATAGGATAGAGGATAGGATAGGTAATTGGATAGGATAGGTAATTGGATAGGATAGAGGATAGGATAAGTTAGAGGATAGTATAGGATAGAGGATAGGATAGGATAGAGGATAGGATAGGATAAAGGATAGGATAGGATAGGATAGGATAGATGATAGGATAGGATAGAGGATAGGATAGGATAGGATAGAGGATAGGATAGGATAGAGGATAGGATAATATAGGATAGAGGATAGAGTATAGGATAGGATAGAGGATAGGAAAGGATAGAGGAGAGGATAGGATAGAGGATAGGATAGGATAGAGGATAGGATAGGATAGAGGATAGGATAGGATAGGATAGAGGATAGGATAGGATAGAGGATAGAATAGGATACGATAGAGGATAGGATAGGATAGAGGATAGGATAGGATAGAGGATAGGATAGGTAATTGGATAGGATAGAGGATAGGATAAGTTAGAGGATAGTATAGGATAGAGGATAGGATAGGATAGAGGATAGGATAGGATAAAGGATAGGATAGGATAGAGGATAGGATAGGATAGAGGATAGGATAGGATAGAGGATAGGATAGGATAGAGGATAGGATAGGATAGAGGATAGGATAGGTAATTGGATAGGATAGAGGATAGGATAAGTTAGAGGATAGTATAGGATAGAGGATAGGATAGGATAGAGGATAGGATAGGATAAAGGATAGGATAGGATAGAGGATAGGATAGGATAGAGGATAGAATAGGATAGATGATAGGATAGGATAGAGGATAGTATAGGATAGAGGATAGGATAGAGTAGAGGATAGGATAGGATAAAGGAGAGGATAGGATAGAGGATAGGATAGGATAGAGGATCGGATAGAGGATAGGATAGGATAGAGGATGGTATAGAGGATAGGATAGAGGATAGGATAGGATAGAGGATAGGATAGGATAGAGGATAGTATAGGATAGAGAATAGGATAGAATAGAGGATAGGATAGGATAAAGGATTGGATAGGATAGAGGATAGGATAGGATAGGATAGAGGATAGGATAGGATAGAATAGAGGATAGGATAGAGGATAGGATAGGATAGAGGATCGGATAGAGGATAGGATAGGATAGAGGATAGGATAGGATAGAGGAAAGGATAGGATAGAAGATAGGATAGGATAGATGATAGGATAGGAAAGAGGGTAGGATAGGATAGAGGATAGAGTATAGGATAGGATAGAGGATAGGATAGGATAGAGGAGAGGATAGGATAGAGGATAGGATAGGATAGAGGATAGGATAGGATAGAGGATAGGATAGGATAGGATAGAGGATAGGATAGGATAGAGGATAGAATAGGATTGAGGAGCGTTTAGGATAGAGGATAGGATATGATAGAGGATAGGATAGGATACGATAGAGGATAGGATAGGATAGAGGATAGGATAGGATAGGATAGAGGATAGGATAGGATAGAGGATAGAGTATAGGATAGGATAGAGGATAGGATAGGATAGAGGAGAGGATAGGATAGAGGATAGGATAGGATAGAGGATAGGATAGGATAGAGGATAGGATAGGTAATTGGATAGGATAGAGGATAGGATAAGTTAGAGGATAGTATAGGATAGAGGATAGGATAGGATAGAGGATAGGATAGGATAAAGGATAGGATAGGATAGGATAGGATAGATGATAGGATAGGATAGAGGATAGAGTAGGATAGAGTATAGGATAGGATAAAGGATAGGATTGGTTAGAGGATCGGATAGAGGATAGAATAGGATAGAGGATAGGATAGGATAGAGGATAGGATAGGATAGGATAGAGGATAGGATAGAGGATAGGATAGGACAGAGGATAGGATAGAGGATAGGATAGGATAGAGGATAGGATAGGATAGAGGAAAGGATAGGATAGAAGATAGGATAGGATAGATGATAGGATAGGAAAGAGGGTAGGATAGGATAGAGGATAGACTATAGGATAGGATAGGGGAGAGGATAGGATAGAGGATAGGATAGGATAGAGGATAGGATAGGATAGAGGATAGGATAGGATAGGATAGAGGATAGGATAGGATAGAGGATAGGATAATATAGGATAGAGGATAGAGTATAGGATAGGATAGAGGATAGGAAAGGATAGAGGAGAGGATAGGATAGAGGATAGGATAGGATAGAGGATAGGATAGGATAGAGGATAGGATAGGATAGGATAGAGGATAGGATAGGATAGAGGATAGAATAGGATACGATAGAGGATAGGATAGGGTAGAGGATAGGATAGGATAGAGGATAGGATAGGTAATTGGATAGGATAGAGGATAGGATAAGTTAGAGGATAGTATAGGATAGAGGATAGGATAGGATAGAGGATAGGATAGGATAAAGGATAGGATAGGATAGAGGATAGGATAGGATAGAGGATAGGATAGGATAGAGGATAGGATAGGATAGAGGATAGGATAGGATAGAGGATAGGATAGGTAATTGGATAGGATAGAGGATAGGATAAGTTAGAGGATAGTATAGGATAGAGGATAGGATAGGATAGAGGATAGGATAGGATAAAGGATAGGATAGGATAGAGGATAGGATAGGATAGAGGATAGAATAGGATAGATGATATTATAGGATAGAGGATAGGATATGATAGAGTAAACGATATTATAGAGGATAGGATAGGATAGAGGATCGGATAGAGGATAGGATAGGATAGAGGATGGTATAGAGGATAGGATAGAGGATAGGATAGGATAGAGGATAGGATAGGAAAGAGGATAGGATAGGATAGGATAGAGGATAGGATAGGATAGAGGATAGGATAGGATAGGATAGAGGATAGGATAGGACAGAGGATCGGATAGAGGATAGGATAGGATGGAGGATAGGATAGGATAGAGGAAAGGATAGGATAGAAGATAGGATAGGATAGAGGATACGATAGGATAGAGGATAGGATAGGATAGAGGATAGAATAGGATAGATGATATTATAGGATAGAGGATAGGATATGATAGAGTAAACGATATTATAGAGGATAGGATAGGATAGAGGATCGGATAGAGGATAGGATATGATAGAGTAAACGATATTATAGAGGATAGGATAGGATAGAGGATCGGATAGAGGATAGGATAGGATAGAGGATGGTATAGAGGATAGGATAGAGGATAGGATAGGAAAGAGGGTAGGATAGGATACGATAGAGGATAGGATAGATGATAGGATAGGATAGAGGATGGGATAGGATAGAGGATAGGATATGATAGAGGATAGGATAGGATAGAGGATCGGATAGAGGATAGAATAGGATAGAGGATAGGATAGGATAGAGGATAGTATAGGATAGAGGATAGGATAGAGTAGAGGATAGGATAGGATAAAGGAGAGGATAGGATAGAGGATAGGATAGGATAGGATAGAGGATAGGATAGGATAGGATAGGATAGAGGATAGGATAGAGGATAGGATAGGATAGAGGATCGGATAGAGGATAGGATAGGATAGGATAGAGGATAGGATAGGATAGGATAGAGGATAGGATAGGATAAAGGATAGGATAGGATAGGATAGGATAGATGATAGGATAGGATAGAGGATAGGATAGGATAGGATAGAGGATAGGATAGGATAGGATAGAGGATAGGATAGGATAGAGGATAGGATAATATAGGATAGAGGATAGAGTATAGGATAGGATAGAGGATAGGAAAGGATAGAGGAGAGGATAGGATAGAGGATAGGATAGGATAGAGGATAGGATAGGATAGAGGATAGGATAGGATAGGATAGAGGATAGGATAGGATAGAGGATAGAATAGGATACGATAGAGGATAGGATAGGATAGAGGATAGGATAGGATAGAGGATAGGATAGGTAATTGGATAGGATAGAGGATAGGATAAGTTAGAGGATAGTATAGGATAGAGGATAGGATAGGATAGAGGATAGGATAGGATAAAGGATAGGATAGGATAGAGGATAGGATAGGATAGAGGATAGGATAGGATAGAGGATAGGATAGGATAGAGGATAGGATAGGATAGAGGATAGGATAGGTAATTGGATAGGATAGAGGATAGGATAAGTTAGAGGATAGTATAGGATAGAGGATAGGATAGGATAGAGGATAGGATAGGATAAAGGATAGGATAGGATAGAGGATAGGATAGGATAGAGGATAGAATAGGATAGATGATATTATAGGATAGAGGATAGGATATGATAGAGTAAACGATATTATAGAGGATAGGATAGGATAGAGGATCGGATAGAGGATAGGATAGGATAGAGGATGGTATAGAGGATAGGAAAAGAGGATAGGATAGGATAGAGGATAGGATAGGAAAGAGGATAGGATAGGATAGAGGAAAGGATAGGATAGAAGATAGGATAGGATAGAGGATACGATAGGATAGAGGATAGGATAGGATAGAGGATAGAATAGGATAGATGATACTATAGGATAGAGGATAGGATATGATAGAGTAAACGATATTATAGAGGATAGGATAGGATAGAGGATCGGATAGAGGATAGGATATGATAGAGTAAACGATATTATAGAGGATAGGATAGGATAGAGGATCGGATAGAGGATAGGATAGGATAGAGGATG
This sequence comes from Halictus rubicundus, assembly GCF_050948215.1. Lineage (NCBI taxonomy): Eukaryota > Metazoa > Arthropoda > Insecta > Hymenoptera > Halictidae > Halictus > Halictus rubicundus. Next base: position 622,122 of record NW_027488610.1, read on the forward strand.
GTATAGAGGATAGGATAGAGGATAGGATAGGATAGAGGATAGGATAGGAAAGAGGGTAGGATAGGATACGATAGAGGATAGGATAGATGATAGGATAGGATAGAGGATGGGATAGGATAGAGGATAGGATATGATAGAGGATAGGATAGGATAGAGGATCGGATAGAGGATAGAATAGGATAGAGGATAGGATAGGATAGAGGATAGTATAGGATAGAGGATAGGATAGAGTAGAGGATAGGATAGGATAAAGGAGAGGATAGGATAGAGGATAGGATAGGATAGGATAGAGGATAGGATAGGATAGGATAGGATAGAGGATAGGATAGAGGATAGGATAGGATAGAGGATCGGATAGAGGATAGGATAGGATAGAGGATAGGATAGGATAGAGGAAAGGATAGGATAGAAGATAGGATAGGATAGATGATAGGATAGGAAAGAGGGTAGGATAGGATAGAGGATAGAGTATAGGATAGGATAGGGGAGAGGATAGGATAGAGGATAGGATAGGATAGAGGATAGGATAGGATAGAGGATAGGATAGGATAGAGGATAGGATAGGTAATTGGATAGGATAGAGGATAGTATAGGATAGAGGATAGGATAGGATAGAGGATAGGATAGGATAAAGGATAGGATAGGATAGAGGATAGGATAGGATAGAGGATAGGATAGGATAGAGGATAGGATAGGATAGAGGATAGGATAGGATAGAGGATAGGATAGGTAATTGGATAGGATAGAGGATAGGATAAGTTAGAGGATAGTATAGGATAGAGGATAGGATAGGATAGAGGATAGGATAGGATAAAGGATAGGATAGGATAGAGGATAGGATAGGATAGAGGATAGAATAGGATAGATGATATTATAGGATAGAGGATAGGATATGATAGAGTAAACGATATTATAGAGGATAGGATAGGATAGAGGATCGGATAGAGGATAGGATAGGATAGAGGATGGTATAGAGGATAGGATAGAGGATAGGATAGGATAGAGGATAGGATAGGAAAGAGGATAGGATAGGATAGGATAGAGGATAGGATAGGATAGGATAGAGGATAGGATAGAGGATAGGATAGAGGATAGGATAGAGGATAGGATAGGACAGAGGATCGGATAGAGGATAGGATAGGATGGAGGATAGGATAGGATAGAGGAAAGGATAGGATAGAAGATAGGATAGGATAGAGGATACGATAGGATAGAGGATAGGATAGGATAGATGATATTATAGGATAGAGGATAGGATATGATAGAGGATAGGATATGATAGAGTAAACGATATTATAGAGGATAGGATAGGATAGAGGATCGGATAGAGGATAGGATAGGATAGAGGATGGTATAGAGGATAGGATAGAGGATAGGATAGGATAGAGGATAGGATAGGAAAGAGGATAGGATAGGATACGATAGAGGATAGGATAGATGATAGGATAGGATAGAGGATGGGATAGGATAGAGGATAGGATATGATAGAGGATAGGATAGGATAGAGGATCGGATAGAGGATAGAATAGGATAGAGTATAGGATAGGATAGAGGATAGTATAGGATAGAGGATAGGATAGAGTAGAGGATAGGATAGGATAAAGGAGAGGATAGGATAGAGGATAGGATAGGATAGGATAGAGGATAGGATAGGATAGGATAGAGGATAGGATAGAGGATAGGATAGGATAGAGGATCGGATAGAGGATAGGATAGGATAGAGGATAGGATAGGATAGAGGAAAGGATAGGATAGAAGATAGGATAGGATAGATGATAGGATAGGAAAGAGGGTAGGATAGGATAGAGGATAGAGTATAGGATACGATAGAGGATAGAATAGGATAGAGGATAGGATAGGATAGAGGATAGTATAGGATAGAGGATAGGATAGAGTAGAGGATAGGATAGGATAAAGGAGAGGATAGGATAGAGGATAGGATAGGATAGAGGATCGGATAGAGGATAGGATAGGATAGAGGATGGTATAGAGGATAGGATAGAGGATAGGATAGGATAGAGGATAGGATAGGATAGAGGATAGGATAGGATAGAGGATAGTATAGGATAGAGAATAGGATAGAATAGAGGATAGGATAGGATAAAGGATTGGATAGGATAGAGGATAGGATAGGATAGGATAGGATAGAGGAAAGGATAGGATAGAAGATAGGATAGGATAGATGATAGGATAGGAAAGAGGGTAGGATAGGATAGAGGATAGAGTATAGGATAGGATAGAGGATAGGATAGGATAGAGGAGAGGATAGGATAGAGGATAGGATAGGATAGAGGATAGGATAGGATAGAGGATAGAATAGGATTGAGGAGCGTTTAGGATAGAGGATAGGATATGATAGAGGATAGGATAGGATACGATAGAGGATAGGATAGGATAGAGGATAGGATAGGATAGGATAGAGGATAGGATAGGATAGAGGATAGAGTATAGGATAGGATAGAGGATAGGATAGGATAGAGGAGAGGATAGGATAGAGGATAGGATAGGATAGAGGATAGGATAGGATAGAGGATAGGATAGGTAATTGGATAGGATAGAGGATAGGATAAGTTAGAGGATAGTATAGGATAGAGGATAGGATAGGATAGAGGATAGGATAGGATAAAGGATAGGATAGGATAGGATAGGATAGATGATAGGATAGGATAGAGGATAGAGTAGGATAGAGTATAGGATAGGATAAAGGATAGGATTGGTTAGAGGATCGGATAGAGGATAGAATAGGATAGAGGATAGGATAGGATAGAGGATAGGATAGGATAGGATAGAGGATAGGATAGAGGATAGGATAGGACAGAGGATAGGATAGAGGATAGGATAGGATAGAGGATAGGATAGGATAGAGGAAAGGATAGGATAGAAGATAGGATAGGATAGATGATAGGATAGGAAAGAGGGTAGGATAGGATAGAGGATAGACTATAGGATAGGATAGGGGAGAGGATAGGATAGAGGATAGGATAGGATAGAGGATAGGATAGGATAGAGGATAGGATAGGATAGGATAGAGGATAGGATAGGATAGAGGATAGGATAATATAGGATAGAGGATAGAGTATAGGATAGGATAGAGGATAGGAAAGGATAGAGGAGAGGATAGGATAGAGGATAGGATAGGATAGAGGATAGGATAGGATAGAGGATAGGATAGGATAGGATAGAGGATAGGATAGGATAGAGGATAGAATAGGATACGAGAGAGGATAGAATAGGATAGAGGATAGGATAGGATAGAGGATAGGATAGGTAATTGGATAGGATAGAGGATAGGATAAGTTAGAGGATAGTATAGGATAGAGGATAGGATAGGATAGAGGATAGGATAGGATAAAGGATAGGATAGGATAGAGGATAGGATAGGATAGAGGATAGGATAGGATAGAGGATAGGATAGGATAGAGGATAGGATAGGATAGAGGATAGGATAGGTAATTGGATAGGATAGAGGATAGGATAAGTTAGAGGATAGTATAGGATAGAGGATAGGATAGGATAGAGGATAGGATAGGATAAAGGATAGGATAGGATAGAGGATAGGATAGGATAGAGGATAGAATAGGATAGATGATATTATAGGATAGAGGATAGGATATGATAGAGTAAACGATATTATAGAGGATAGGATAGGATAGAGGATCGGATAGAGGATAGGATAGGATAGAGGATGGTATAGAGGATAGGATAGAGGATAGGATAGGATAGAGGATAGGATAGGAAAGAGGATAGGATAGGATAGGATAGAGGATAGGATAGGATAGAGGATAGGATAGGATAGGATAGAGGATAGGATAGGACAGAGGATCGGATAGAGGATAGGATAGGATGGAGGATAGGATAGGATAGAGGAAAGGATAGGATAGAAGATAGGATAGGATAGAGGATACGATAGGATAGAGGATAGGATAGGATAGAGGATAGAATAGGATAGATGATATTATAGGATAGAGGATAGGATATGATAGAGTAAACGATATTATAGAGGATAGGATAGGATAGAGGATCGGATAGAGGATAGGATATGATAGAGTAAACGATATTATAGAGGATAGGATAGGATAGAGGATCGGATAGAGGATAGGATAGGATAGAGGATGGTATAGAGGATAGGATAGAGGATAGGATAGGATAGAGGATAGGATAGGAAAGAGGGTAGGATAGGATACGATAGAGGATAGGATAGATGATAGGATAGGATAGAGGATGGGATAGGATAGAGGATAGGATATGATAGAGGATAGGATAGGATAGAGGATCGGATAGAGGATAGAATAGGATAGAGGATAGGATAGGATAGAGGATAGTATAGGATAGAGGATAGGATAGAGTAGAGGATAGGATAGGATAAAGGAGAGGATAGGATAGAGGATAGGATAGGATAGGATAGAGGATAGGATAGGATAGGATAGAGGATAGGATAGAGGATAGGATAGGATAGAGGATCGGATAGAGGATAGGATAGGATAGTGGATAGGATAGGATAGAGGAAAGGATAGGATAGAAGATAGGATAGGATAGATGATAGGATAGGAAAGAGGGTAGGATAGGATAGAGGATAGAGTATAGGATACGATAGAGGATAGAATAGGATAGAGGATAGGATAGGATAGAGGATAGTATAGGATAGAGGATAGGATAGAGTAGAGGATAGGATAGGATAAAGGAGAGGATAGGATAGAGGATAGGATAGGATAGAGGATCGGATAGAGGATAGGATAGGATAGAGGATGGTATAGAGGATAGGATAGAGGATAGGATAGGATAGAGGATAGGATAGGATAGAGGATAGTATAGGATAGAGAATAGGATAGAATAGAGGATAGGATAGGATAAAGGATTGGATAGGATAGAGGATAGGATAGGATAGGATAGAGGATAGGATAGGATAGGATAGAGGATAGGATAGAGGATAGGATAGGATAGAGGATCGGATAGAGGATAGGATAGGATAGAGGATAGGATAGGATAGAGGAAAGGATAGGATAGAAGATAGGATAGGATAGATGATAGGATAGGAAAGAGGGTAGGATAGGATAGAGGATAGAGTATAGGATAGGATAGAGGATAGGATAGGATAGAGGAGAGGATAGGATAGAGGATAGGATAGGATAGAGGATAGGATAGGATAGAGGATAGGATAGGATAGGATAGAGGATAGGATAGGATAGAGGATAGAATAGGATTGAGGAGCGTTTAGGATAGAGGATAGGATATGATAGAGGATAGGATAGGATACGATAGAGGATAGGATAGGATAGAGGATAGGATAGGATAGGATAGAGGATAGGATAGGATAGAGGATAGAGTATAGGATAGGATAGAGGATAGGATAGGATAGAGGAGAGGATAGGATAGAGGATAGGATAGGATAGAGGATAGGATAGGATAGAGGATAGGATAGGTAATTGGATAGGATAGGTAATTGGATAGGATAGGTAATTGGATAGGATAGAGGATAGGATAATTTAGAGGATAGTATAGGATAGAGGATAGGATAGGATAGAGGATAGGATAGGATAAAGGATAGGATAGGATAGGATAGGATAGATGATAGGATAGGATAGAGGATAGAGTAGGATAGAGGATAGGATAGGATAAAGGATAGGATTGGATAGAGGATCGGATAGAGGATAGAATAGGATAGAGGATAGGATAGGATAGAGGATAGGATAGGATAGGATAGAGGATAGGATAGAGGATAGGATAGGACAGAGGATAGGATAGAGGATAGGATAGGATAGAGGATAGGATAGGATAGAGGATAGGATAGGATAGAGGATAGGATAGGATAGAGGATAGGATAGGATAGGATAGAGGATAGGATAGGATAGAGGATAGGATAATATAGGATAGAGGATAGAGTATAGGATAGGATAGAGGATAGGAAAGGATAGAGGAGAGGATAGGATAGAGGATAGGATAGGATAGAGGATAGGATAGGATAGAGGATAGGATAGGATAGGATAGAGGATAGGATAGGATAGAGGATAGAATAGGATACGATAGAGGATAGGATAGGATAGAGGATAGGATAGGATAGAGGATAGGATAGGTAATTGGATAGGATAGAGGATAGGATAAGTTAGAGGATAGTATAGGATAGAGGATAGGATAGGATAGAGGATAGGATAGGATAAAGGATAGGATAGGATAGAGGATAGGATAGGATAGAGGATAGGATAGGATAGAGGATAGGATAGGATAGAGGATAGGATAGGATAGAGGATAGGATAGGTAATTGGATAGGATAGAGGATAGGATAAGTTAGAGGATAGTATAGGATAGAGGATAGGATAGGATAGAGGATAGGATAGGATAAAGGATAGGATAGGATAGAGGATAGGATAGGATAGAGGATAGAATAGGATAGATGATATTATAGGATAGAGGATAGGATATGATAGAGTAAACGATATTATAGAGGATAGGATAGGATAGAGGATCGGATAGAGGATAGGATAGGATAGAGGATGGTATAGAGGATAGGATAGAGGATAGGATAGGATAGAGGATAGAATAGGAAAGAGGATAGGATAGGATAGAGGAAAGGATAGGATAGAAGATAGGATAGGATAGAGGATACGATAGGATAGAGGATAGGATAGGATAGAGGATAGAATAGGATAGATGATATTATAGGATAGAGGATAGGATATGATAGAGTAAACGATATTATAGAGGATAGGATAGGATAGAGGATCGGATAGAGGATAGGATATGATAGAGTAAACGATATTATAGAGGATAGGATAGGATAGAGGATCGGATAGAGGATAGGATAGGATAGAGGATGGTATAGAGGATAGGATAGAGGATAGGATAGGATAGAGGATAGGATAGGAAAGAGGGTAGGATAGGATACGATAGAGGATAGGATAGATGATAGGATAGGATAGAGGATGGGATAGGATAGAGGATAGGATATGATAGAGGATAGGATAGGATAGAGGATCGGATAGAGGATAGAATAGGATAGAGGATAGGATAGGATAGAGGATAGTATAGGATAGAGGATAGGATAGAGTAGAGGATAGGATAGGATAAAGGAGAGGATAGGATAGAGGATAGGATAGGATAGGATAGAGGATAGGATAGGATAGGATAGGATAGAGGATAGGATAGAGGATAGGATAGGATAGAGGATCGGATAGAGGATAGGATAGGATAGAGGATAGGATAGGATAGAGGAAAGGATAGGATAGAAGATAGGATAGGATAGATGATAGGATAGGAAAGAGGGTAGGATAGGATAGAGGATAGAGTATAGGATACGATAGAGGATAGGATAGGATAGAGGAGAGGATAGGATAGAGGATAGGATAGGATAGAGGATAGGATAGGATAGAGGATAGGATAGGATAGGATAGAGGATAGGATAGGATAGAGGATAGAATAGGATTGAGGAGCGTTTAGGATAGAGGATAGGATATGATAGAGGATAGGATAGGATACGATAGAGGATAGGATAGGATAGAGGATAGGATAGGATAGAGGATAGGATAGGATAGAGGATAGGATAGGATAGAGGATAGGATAGGATAGAGGATAGGATAGGATAGAGGATAGGATAGGATAGGATAGAGGATAGGATAGGATAGAGGATAGAGTATAGGATAGGATAGAGGATAGGATAGGATAGAGGAGAGGATAGGATAGAGGATAGGATAGAGGGTAGGATAGGATAGAGGATAGGATATGATAGAGGATAGGATAGGATAGAGGATAGGATAGGATAGAGGATAGGATAGGATACGATAGAGGATAGGATAGGATAGAGGATAGGATAGGATAGAGGATAGGATAGGATAGAGGATAGGATAGGATAGGATAGAGGATAGGATAGGATAGGATAGAGGATAGGATAGGATAGAGGATAGAGTATAGGATAGGATAGAGGATAGGATAGGATAGAGGAGAGGATAGGATAGAGGATAGGATAGAGGGTAGGATAGGATAGAGGATAGGATATGATAGAGGATAGGATAAGATAGAGGATAGGATAGGATAGAGGATAGGATAGGATACGATAGAGGATAGGATAGGATAGAGGATAGGATAGGATAGAGGATAGGATAGGATAGAGGATAGGATAGGATAGAGGATAGGATAGGTAATTGGATAGGATAGAGGATAGGATAAGTTAGAGGATAGTATAGGATAGAGGATAGGATAGGATAGAGGATAGGATAGGATAGAGGAGAGGATAGGATAGAGGATAGGATAGAGGATAGGATAGAGGATAGGATAGGATAGAGGATAGGATAGGATAGGATAGAGGATAGGATAGGATAGAGGATAGAATAGGATTGAGGAGCGTTTAGGATAGAGGATAGGATATGATAGAGGATAGGATAGGATACGATAGAGGATAGGATAGGATAGAGGATAGGATAGGATAGAGGATAGGATAGGATAGAGGATAGGATAGGTAATTGGATAGGATAGAGGATAGGATAAGTTAGAGGATAGTATAGGATAGAGGATAGGATAGGATAGAGGATAGGATAGGATAAAGGATAGGATAGGATAGAGGATAGGATAGGATAGAGGATAGAATAGGATAGATGATAGGATAGGATAGAGAATAGGATAGGATAGAGGATAGGATAGGATAGAGGATAGGATAGAGGATAGGATGGGATAGAGGATAGGATAGGATAGAGGAGAGGATAGGATAGAGGATACGATAGGATAGAGGATAGGATAGGATAGAGGATAGAATAGGATAGATGATATTATAGGATAGAGGATAGGATATGATAGAGTAAACGATATTATAGAGGATAGGATAGGATAGAGGATCGGATAGAGGATAGGATAGGATAGAGGATGGTATAGAGGATAGGATAGAGGATAGGATAGGATAGAGGATAGGATAGGAAAGAGGATAGGATAGGATAGGATAGAGGATAGGATAGGATAGGATAGAGGATAGGATAGAGGATAGGATAGGACAGAGGATCGGATAGAGGATAGGATAGGATGGAGGATAGGATAGGATAGAGGAAAGGATAGGATAGAAGATAGGATAGGATAGAGGATACGATAGGATAGAGGATAGAATAGGATAGAGGATAGAATAGGATAGATGATATTATAGGATAGAGGATAGGATATGATAGAGTAAACGATATTATAGAGGATAGGATAGGATAGAGGATCGGATAGAGGATAGGATAGGATAGAGGATGGTATAGAGGATAGGATAGAGGATAGGATAGGATAGAGGATAGGATAGGAAAGAGGATAGGATAGGATACGATAGAGGATAGGATAGATGATAGGATAGGATAGAGGATGGGATAGGATAGAGGATAGGATATGATAGAGGATAGGATAGGATACGATAGAGGATAGGATAGGATAGAGGATAGGATAGGATAGGATAGAGGATAGAGTATAGGATAGGATAGAGGATAGGATAGGATAGAGGAGAGGATAGGATAGAGGATAGGATAGGATAGAGGATAGGATAGGATAAAGGATAGGATAGGATAGAGGATAGGATAGGATAGGATAGAGGATAGGATAGGATAGGATAGAGGATAGGATAGGATAGGATAGAGGATAGGATAGAGGATAGGATAGGATAGAGGATCGGATAGAGGATAGGATAGGATAGAGGATAGGATAGGATAGAGGATAGGATAGGATAGAGGATAGTATAGGATAGAGAATAGGATAGAATAGAGGATAGGATAGGATAAAGGATAGGATAGGATAGAGGATAGGATAGGATAGGATAGAGGATAGGATAGGATAGGATAGAGGATAGGATAGGATAGGATAGAGGATAGGATAGAGGATAGGATAGGATAGAGGATCGGATAGAGGATAGGATAGGATAGAGGATAGGATAGGATAGAGGAAAGGATAGGATAGAAGATAGGATAGGATAGATGATAGGATAGGAAAGAGGGTAGGATAGGATAGAGGATAGAGTATAGGATAGGATAGAGGATAGGATAGGATAGAGGAGAGGATAGGATAGAGGATAGGATAGGATAGAGGATAGGATAGGATAGAGGATAGGATAGGATAGGATAGAGGATAGGATAGGATAGAGGATAGAATAGGATTGAGGAACGTTTAGGATAGAGGATAGGATATGATAGAGGATAGGATAGGATACGATAGAGGATAGGATAGGATAGAGGATAGGATAGGATAGGATAGAGGATAGAGTATAGGATAGGATAGAGGATAGGATAGGATAGAGGATAGGATAGGATAGAGGAGAGGATAGGATAGAGGATAGGATAGGATAGAGGATAGGATAGGATAGAGGATAGGATAGGTAATTGGATAGGATAGAGGATAGGATAAGTTAGAGGATAGTATAGGATAGAGGATAGGATAGGATAGAGGATAGGATAGGATAAAGGATAGGATAGGATAGGATAGGATAGATGATAGGATAGGATAGAGGATAGAGTAGGATAGAGGATAGGATAGGATAAAGGATAGGATTGGATAGAGGATCGGATAGAGGATAGAATAGGATAGAGGATAGGATAGGATAGAGGATAGGATAGGATAGGATAGAGGATAGGATAGAGGATAGGATAGGACAGAGGATCGGATAGAGGATAGGATAGGATAGAGGATAGGATAGGATAGAGGAAAGGATAGGATAGAAGATAGGATAGGATAGATGATAGGATAAGAAAGAGGGTAGGATAGGATAGAGGATAGACTATAGGATAGGATAGGGGAGAGGATAGGATAGAGGATAGGATAGGATAGAGGATAGGATAGGATAGAGGATAGGATAGGATAGGATAGAGGATAGGATAGGATAGAGGATAGGATAATATAGGATAGAGGATAGAGTATAGGATAGGATAGAGGATAGGATAGGATAGAGGATAGAATAGGATTGAGGAACGTTTAGGATAGAGGATAGGATATGATAGAGGATAGGATAGGATACGATAGAGGATAGGATAGGATAGAGGATAGGATAGGATAGGATAGAGGATAGAGTATAGGATAGGATAGAGGATAGGATAGGATAGAGGATAGGATAGGATAGAGGAGAGGATAGGATAGAGGATAGGATAGGATAGAGGATAGGATAGGATAGAGGATAGGATAGGTAATTGGATAGGATAGAGGATAGGATAAGTTAGAGGATAGTATAGGATAGAGGATAGGATAGGATAGAGGATAGGATAGGATAAAGGATAGGATAGGATAGGATAGGATAGATGATAGGATAGGATAGAGGATAGAGTAGGATAGAGGATAGGATAGGATAAAGGATAGGATTGGATAGAGGATCGGATAGAGGATAGAATAGGATAGAGGATAGGATAGGATAGAGGATAGGATAGGATAGGATAGAGGATAGGATAGAGGATAGGATAGGACAGAGGATCGGATAGAGGATAGGATAGGATAGAGGATAGGATAGGATAGAGGAAAGGATAGGATAGAAGATAGGATAGGATAGATGATAGGATAAGAAAGAGGGTAGGATAGGATAGAGGATAGACTATAGGATAGGATAGGGGAGAGGATAGGATAGAGGATAGGATAGGATAGAGGATAGGATAGGATAGAGGATAGGATAGGATAGGATAGAGGATAGGATAGGATAGAGGATAGGATAATATAGGATAGAGGATAGAGTATAGGATAGGATAGAGGATAGGAAAGGATAGAGGAGAGGATAGGATAGAGGATAGGATAGGATAGAGGATAGGATAGGATAGAGGATAGGATAGGATAGGATAGAGGATAGGATAGGATAGAGGATAGAATAGGATACGATAGAGGATAGGATAGGATAGAGGATAGGATAGGATAGAGGATAGGATAGGTAATTGGATAGGATAGAGGATAGGATAAGTTAGAGGATAGTATAGGATAGAGGATAGGATAGGATAGAGGATAGGATAGGATAAACGATAGGATAGGATAGAGGATAGGATAGGGTAGAGGATAGAATAGGATAGATGATAGGATAGGATAGAGAATAGGATAGGATAGAGGATAGGATAGGATAGAGGATAGGATAGAGGATAGGATAGGATAGAGGATAGGAAAGGATAGAGGATAGGATGGGATAGAGGATAGGATAGGATAGAGGATAGGATAGGATAGAGGAGAGGATAGGATAGAGGATAGGATAGGATAGAGGATAGGATAGGATAGGATAGAGGATAGGATAGGATAGAGGATAGAATAGGATACGATAGAGGATAGGATAGGATAGAGGATAGGATAGGATAGAGGATAGGATAGGATAGAGGATAGGATAGGATAGAGGATAGGATAGGTAATTGGATAGGATAGAGGATAGGATAAGTTAGAGGATAGTATAGGATAGAGGATAGGATAGGATAGAGGATAGGATAGGATAAAGGATAGGATAGGATAGAGGATAGGATAGGATAGATGATATTATAGGATAGAGGATAGGATATGATAGAGTAAACGATATTATAGAGGATAGGATAGGATAGAGGATCGGATAGAGGATAGGATATGATAGAGGATGGTATAGAGGATAGGATAGAGGATAGGATAGGATAGAGGATAGGATAGGAAAGAGGATAGGATAGGATACGATAGAGGATAGGATAGATGATAGGATAGGATAGAGGATGGGTTAGGATAGAGGATAGGATATGATAGAGGAGAGGATAGGATAGAGGATAGGATAGGATAGAGGATAGGATAGAGGATAGGATAGGATAGAGGATCGGATAGAGGATAGGATAGGATAGAGGAAAGGATAGGATAGAAGATAGGATAGGATAGATGATAGGATAGGAAAGAGGGTAGGATAGGATAGAGGATAGAGTATAGGATAGGATAGAGGATAGGATAGGATAGAGGAGAGGATAGGATAGAGGATAGGATAGGATAGAGGATAGGATAGGATAGAGGATAGGATAGGATAGGTTAGAGGATAGGATAGGATAGAGGATAGAATAGGATTGAGGAGCGTTTAGGATAGAGGATAGGATATGATAGAGGATAGGATAGGATACGATAGAGGATAGGATAGGATAGAGGATAGGATAGGATAGAGGATAGGATAGGATAGGATAGAGAATAGGATAGGATAGGATAGGGGATAGGATAGGATAGGATAGAGGATAGAGTATAGGATAGGATAGAGGATAGGATAGGATAGAGGAGAGGATAGGATAAAGGATAGGATAGGATAGAGGATAGGATAGGATAGAGGATAGGATAGGATAGGATAGAGGATAGGATAGGATAGAGGATAGAATAGGATACGATAGAGGATAGGATAGGATAGGATAGAGGATAGGATAGGATAGAGGATAGAATAGGATACGATAGAGGATAGGATAGGATAGAGGATAGGATAGGATAGAGGATAGGATAGGATAGAGGATAGGATAGGATAGAGGATAGGATAGGATAGAGGATAGGATAGGTAATTGGATAGGATAGAGTACAGGATAAGGTAGAGGATAGGATAGGATAGGATAGAGGATAGGATAGGATAGAGGATAGGATAGAGGATAGGATAGAGGATAGGATAGGATAGAGGAAAGGATAGGATAGAGGATATAATAGGTAATTGGATAGGATAGAGGATAGGATAAGGTAGAGGATAGTATAGGATACAGGATAGGATAGGATAGAGGATAGGATAGGATAAAGGATAGGATAGGATAGAGGATAGGATAGGATAGAGGATAGGATAGGATAGAGGATCGGATAGAGGATAGGATAGGATAGAGGATCGGATAGAAGATAGGATAGGATAGAGGATAGGATAGGATAGAGTATAGAGTAGGATAGAGGATAGGATAGGGTAAAGGATAGGATTGGATAGAGGATCGGATAGAGGATAGAATAGGATTGAGGAGCGTTTAGGATAGAGGATAGTATAGGATAGAGGATAGGATAGAATAGAGGATAGGATAGGATAAAGGATAGGATAGGATAGAGGATAGGATAGGATAGGATAGGATAGAGGATAGGATAGGATAGGATAGAGGATAGGATAGAGGATAGGATAGGATAGAGGATAGGATAGGATAGAGGAGAGGATAGGATAGAGGATAGGATAGGATAGAGGATAGGATAGGATAGAGGATAGGATAGGATAGGATAGAGGATAGAATAGGATTGAGGAGCGTTTAGGATAGAGGATAGGATATGATAGAGGATAGGATAGGATACGATAGAGGATAGGATAGGATAGAGGATAGGATAGGATAGAGGATAGGATAGGATAGAGGATAGGATAGGATAGGATAGAGGATAGGATAGGATAGGATAGAGGATAGGATAGGATAGAGGATAGAGTATAGGATAGGATAGAGGATAGGATAGGATAGAGGAGAGGATAGGATAGAGGATAGGATAGGATAGGATAGAGGATAGGATAGGATAGAGGATAGAATAGGATACGATAGAGGATAGGATAGGATAGGATAGAGGATAGGATAGGATAGAGGATAGAATAGGATACGATAGAGGATAGGATAGGATAGAGGATAGGATAGGATAGAGGATAGTATAGGATAGAGGATAGGATAGGATAGAGGATAGGATAGGTAATTGGATAGGATAGAGTACAGGATAAGGTAGAGGATAGGATAGGATAGGAAAGAGGATAGGATAGGATAGAGGATAGGATAGAGGATCGGATAGAGGATAGGATAGGATAGAGGAAAGGATAGGATAGAGGATATAATAGGTAATTGGATAGGATAGAGGATAGGATAAGGTAGAGGATAGTATAGGATACAGGATAGGATAGGATAGAGGATAGGATAGGATAAAGGATAGCATAGGATAGAGGATAGGATAGGATAGAGGATAGGATAGGATAGAGGATCGGATAGAGGATAGGATAGGATAGAGGATCGGATAGAGGATAGGATAGGATAGAGGATAGGATAGGATAGAGGATAGAGTAGGATAGAGGATAGGATAGGGTAAAGGATAGGATTGGATAGAGGATCGGAGAGGATAGAATAGGATAGAGGATAGGATAGGATAGAGGATAGTATAGGATAGAGGATAGGATAGAATAGAGGATAGGATAGGATAAAGTATAGGATAGGATAGAGGATAGGATAGGATAGGATAGAGGATAGGATAGGATAGGATAGAGGATAGGATAGAGGATAGGATAGGATAGAGGAGAGGATAGGATAGAGGATAGGATAGGATAGAGGATAGGATAGAGGATAGGATAGGATAGAGGATCGGATAGAGGATAGGATAGGATAGAGGAAAGGATAGGATAGAAGATAGGATAGGATAGATGATAGGATAGGAAAGAGGGTAGGATAGGATAGAGGATAGAGTATAGGATAGGATAGAGGATAGGATAGGATAGAGGAGAGGATAGGATAGAGGATAGGATAGGATAGAGGATAGGATAGGATAGAGGATAGGATAGGATAGGATAGAGGATAGGATAGGATAGAGGATAGAATAGGATTGAGGAGCGTTTAGGATAGAGGATAGGATATGATAGAGGATAGAGGATAGGATAGGATAGAGGATAGGATAGGATAGGATAGAGGATAGGATAGGATAGGATAGAGGATAGGATAGGATAGAGGATAGAGTATAGGATAGGATAGAGGATAGGATAGGATAGAGGAGAGGATAGGATAGAGGATAGGATAGGATAGGATAGAGGATAGGATAGGATAGAGGATAGAATAGGATACGATAGAGGATAGGATAGGATAGGATAGAGGATAGGATAGGATAGAGGATAGAATAGGATACGATAGAGGATAGGATAGGATAGAGGATAGGATAGGATAGAGGATAGTATAGGATAGAGGATAGGATAGGATAGAGGATAGGATAGGATAGAGGATAGGATAGGTAATTGGATAGGATAGAGTACAGGATAAGGTAGAGGATAGGATAGGATAGGAAAGAGGATAGGATAGGATAGAGGATAGGATAGAGGATCGGATAGAGGATAGGATAGGATAGAGGAAAGGATAGGATAGAGGATATAATAGGTAATTGGATAGGATAGAGGATAGGATAAGGTAGAGGATAGTATAGGATACAGGATAGGATAGGATAGAGGATAGGATAGGATAAAGGATAGGATAGGATAGAGGATAGGATAGGATAGAGGATAGGATAGGATAGAGGATCGGATAGAGGATAGGATAGGATAGAGGATCGGATAGAGGATAGGATAGGATAGAGGATAGGATAGGATAGAGGATAGAGTAGGATAGAGGATAGGATAGGGTAAAGGATAGGATTGGATAGAGGATCGGAGAGGATAGAATAGGATAGAGGATAGGATAGGATAGAGGATAGTATAGGATAGAGGATAGGATAGAATTTAGGATAGGATAGGATAAAGTATAGGATAGGATAGAGGATAGGATAGGATAGGATAGAGGATAGGATAGGATAGGATAGAGGATAGGATAGAGGATAGGATAGGATAGAGGAGAGGATAGGATAGAGGATAGGATAGGATAGAGGATAGGATAGAGGATAGGATAGGATAGAGGATCGGATAGAGGATAGGATAGGATAGAGGAAAGGATAGGATAGAAGATAGGATAGGATAGATGATAGGATAGGAAAGAGGGTAGGATAGGATAGAGGATAGAGTATAGGATAGGATAGAGGATAGGATAGGATAGAGGAGAGGATAGGATAGAGGATAGGATAGGATAGAGGATAGGATAGGATAGAGGATAGGATAGGATAGGATAGAGGATAGGATAGGATAGAGGATAGAATAGGATTGAGGAGCGTTTAGGATAGAGGATAGGATATGATAGAGGATAGGATAGGATACGATAGAGGATAGGATAGGATAGAGGATAGGATAGGATAGAGGATAGGATAGGATAGGATAGAGAATAGGATAGGATAGGATAGGGGATAGGATAGGATAGGATAGAGGATAGGATAGGATAGAGGATAGAATAGGATACGATAGAGGATAGGATAGGATAGAGGATAGGATAGGATAGAGGATAGGATAGGATAGAGGATAGGATAGGATAGAGGATAGGATAGGATAGAGGATAGGATAGGTAATTGGATAGGATAGAGTACAGGATAAGGTAGAGGATAGGATAGGATAGGATAGAGGATAGGATAGGATAGAGGATAGGATAGAGGATCGGATAGAGGATAGGATAGGATAGAGGAAAGGATAGGATAGAGGATATAATAGGTAATTGGATAGGATAGAGGATAGGATAAGGTAGAGGATAGTATAGGATACAGGATAGGATAGGATAGAGGATAGGATAGGATAAAGGATAGGATAGGATAGAGGATAGGATAGGATAGAGGATAGGATAGGATAGAGGATCGGATAGAGGATAGGATAGGATAGAGGATCGGATAGAAGATATGATAGGATAGAGGATAGGATAGGATAGAGTATAGAGTAGGATAGAGGATAGGATAGGGTAAAGGATAGGATTGGATAGAGGATCGGATAGAGGATAGAATAGGATTGAGGAGCGTTTAGGATAGAGGATAGTATAGGATAGAGGATAGGATAGAATAGAGGATAGGATAGGATAAAGGATAGGATAGGATAGAGGATAGGATAGGATAGGATAGGATAGAGGATAGGATAGGATAGGATAGAGGATAGGATAGAGGATAGGATAGGATAGAGGATAGGATAGGATAGAGGAGAGGATAGGATAGAGGATAGGATAGGATAGAGGATAGGATAGGATAGAGGATAGGATAGGATAGGATAGAGGATAGAATAGGATTGTGGAGCGTTTAGGATAGAGGATAGGATATGATAGAGGATAGGATAGGATACGATAGAGGATAGGATAGGATAGAGGATAGGATAGGATAGAGGATAGGATAGGATAGGATAGAGGATAGGATAGGATAGGATAGAGGATAGGATAGGATAGAGGATAGAGTATAGGATAGGATAGAGGATAGGATAGGATAGAGGAGAGGATAGGATAGAGGATAGGATAGGATAGAGGATAGGATAGGATAGAGGATAGGATAGGATAGGATAGAGGATAGGATAGGATAGAGGATAGAATAGGATACGATAGAGGATAGGATAGGATAGGATAGAGGATAGGATAGGATAGAGGATAGAATAGGATACGATAGAGGATAGGATAGGATAGAGCATAGGATAGGATAGAGGATAGGATAGGATAGAGGATAGGATAGGTAATTGGATAGGATAGAGGATAGGATAAGTTAGAGGATAGTATAGGATAGAGGATAGGATAGGATAGAGGATAGGATAGGATAAAGGATAGGATAGGATAGAGGATAGGATAGGATAGAGGATAGAATAGGATAGACGATAGGATAGGATAGAGAATAGGATAGGATAGAGGATAGGATAGGATAGAGGATAGGATAGGATAGAGGATAGGAAAGGATAGAGGATAGGATGGGATAGAGGATAGGATAGGATGGAGGATAGGATAGGATAGAGGATAGGATAGAGGATAGGATAGGATAGAGGATAGGATAGGTAATTGGATAGGATAGAGTATAGGATAAGGTAGAGGATAGGATAGGATAGGATAGAGGATAGGATAGGATAGAGGATAGGATAGGATAGAGGATAGAGGATAGGATAGGATAGAGGAAAGGATAGGATAGAGGATAGGATAGGTAATTGGATAGGTTAGAGGATAGGATAAGGTAGAGGATAGTATAGGATAGAGGATAGGATAGGATAGAGGATAGGATAGGATAAAGGATAGGATAGGATAGAGGATAGGATAGGATAGAGGATAGGATAGGATAGAGGATCGGATAGAGGATAGTATAGGATAGAGGATCGGATAGAGGATAGGATAGGATAGATTATAGGATAGGATAGAGGATAGAGTAGGATAGAGGATAGGATAGGATAAAGGATAGGATTGGATAGAGGATCGGATAGAGGATAGAACAGGATAGAGGATAGGATAGGATAGAGGATAGTATAGGATAGAGGATAGGATAGAATA
The DNA here is from genome assembly GCF_050948215.1 of Halictus rubicundus. Lineage (NCBI taxonomy): Eukaryota > Metazoa > Arthropoda > Insecta > Hymenoptera > Halictidae > Halictus > Halictus rubicundus. The sequence continues at coordinate 641,102 of NW_027488610.1, forward strand.
GAGGATAGGATAGGATAAAGGATAGGATAGGATAGGATAGGAAAGAGGATAGGATAGGATAGGATAGAGGATAGGATAGGACAGAGGATCGGATAGAGGATAGGATAGGATAGAGGATAGGATATGATAGAGTAAACGATATTATAGAGGATAGGATAGGATAGAGGATCGGATAGAGGATAGGATAGGATAGAGGATGGCATAGAGGATAGGATAGAGGATAGGATAGGAAAGAGGATAGGATAGGATACGATAGAGGATAGGATAGATGATAGGATAGGATAGAGGATCTGATAGAGGATACGATCGGATAGAGGATAGGATAGGATAGATGATCGGATAGGTAATTGGATAGGATAGGGGAGAGGATAAGGTAGAGACTAGTATAGGATAGAGGATCTGATAGAGGATAGGTTAGGATGGAGGATAGGATAGGATCGAGGATAGGATAGGTAATTGGATAGGATAGAGGATAGGATATGGTAGAGGATAGTATAGGATAGAGGATAGGATAGAGGATCGGATAGGATAGGATAGAGGATAGGATAGGATAGGATAGAGGATAGGATAGGATAGGATAGTGGATAGGATAGGATAGAGGATAGAGTATAGGATAGGATAGAGGATAGGATAGGATAGAGGAGAGGATAGGATAGGATAGAGGATAGGATAGGATAGAGGATAGGATAGGTAATTGGATAGGATAGAGGATAGGATAAGTTAGAGGATAGTATAGGATAGAGGATAGGATAGGATAGAGGATAGGATAGGATAAAGGATAGGATAGGATAGAGGATAGGATAGGACAGAGGATCAGATAGAGGATAGGATAGGATAGAGGATAGGATATGATAGAGTAAACGATATTATAGAGGATAGGATAGGATAGAGGATCGGATAGAGGATAGGATAGGATAGAGGATGGCATAGAGGATAGGATAGAGGATAGGATAGGAAAGAGGATAGGATAGGATACGATAGAGGATAGGATAGATGATAGGATAGGATAGAGGATCTGATAGAGGATACGATCGGATAGAGGATAGGATAGGATAGAGGATCGGATAGGTAATTGGATAGGATAGGGGAGAGGATAAGGTAGAGACTAGTATAGGATAGAGGATCTGATAGAGGATAGGATAGGATGGAGGATAGGATAGGATCGAGGATAGGATAGGTAATTGGATAGGATAGAGGATAGGATATGGTAGAGGATAGTATAGGATAGAGGATAGTATAGGATAGAGGATAGGATAGAGGATCGGATAGGATAGGATAGAGGATAGGATAGAGGATACGATAGAGGATCGGATAGAGGATAGGATAGGATAGAGGAAAGGATAGGATAGAGGATAGGATAGGTAATTGGATAGGTTAGAGGATAGGATAAGTTAGAGGATAGTATAGGATAGAGGATAGGATAGGATAGAGGATAGGATAGGATAGAGGATAGGATAAGGTAGAGGATAGTATAGGATAGAGGATAGGATAGGATAGAGGATAGGATAGGATAAAGGATAGGATAGGATAGAGGATCGGATAGAGGATAGGATAGGATAGAGGATCGGATAGAGGATAGGATAGGATAGAGAATAGGATAGGATAGAGGATAGAGTAGGATAGAGGATAGGATAGGATAAAGGATAGGATTGGATAGAGGATCGGATATAGGATAGAATAGGATAGAGGATAGGATAGGATAGAGGATAGTATAGGATAGAGGATAGGATAGAATAGAGGATAGGATAGGATAAAGGATAGGATAGGATAGAGGATAGGATAGGATAGGATAGAGGATAGGATTGGATAGGATAGGATAGAGGATAGGATAGGATAGGATAGAGGATAGGATAGAGGATAGGATAGGACAGAGGATCGGATAGAGGATAGGATAGGATAGAGGATAGGATAGGATACAGGAAAGGATAGGATAGAAGATAGGATAGGATAGATGATAGGATAGGAAAGAGGGTAGGATAGGATAGAGGATAGACTATAGGATAGGATAGAGGATAGGATAGGATAGAGGAGAGGATAGGATAGAGGATACGATAGGATAGAGGATAGGATAGGATAGAGGATAGGATAGGATAGAGAATAGGATAGGATATATGATATTATAGGATAGAGGATATGATAGGATCGAGGATAGGATAGGATAGAGGATAGGATAGGATAGAGGATTGGATAGGATAGAGGATAGGATAGAGGATAGGATAGAGGATAGGATAGAGGATTGGATAGGATTGAGGATATTATATGATAGAAGATAGGATAGGATAGAGGATAGGATAGGATAGAGCATTGGATAGGATAGAGGATATTATAGGATAGAGGATTGGATAGGGGATTGGATAGGATAGAGGATAGGATAGGATAGATTATACTATAGTATAGACGATAGGATAGGATAGAGGATAGGATAGACGATAGGATAGGATAGAGGATAGGATAGGGTAGAGGATAGGATAGGATAGAGGATACGATAGGATAGAGGATAGGATAGGATAGAGGATAGGATAGGATAGAAGATAGGATAGGATAGAGGATAGGATAGGATAGAGGATAGGATAGGATAGAGGATAGGATAGGATAGAGGATAGGATACGATAGAGGATAGGATAGACGATAGGATAGGATAGAGGATAGGATAGGATAGAGGATAGGATAGGAAAGAGGATAGGATAGGATAGAGGATAGGAAAGGATAGAGGATCGGATAGGACAGAGGATAGGATAGGGGATTTGATAGGATAGGATAGAGGATAGGATAGACGATAGGATAGGATAGAGCATAGGATAGGATAGAGGATAGGATAGGATAGAGGATAGGATAGGATAGAGGATAGGATAGGACAGAGGATAGAATAGGGGATTTGATAGGATAGAGGATAGGATAGGATTGAAGATAGGATAGGATAGAGGATAGGATAGGATAGATGATAGGATAGGATAGAGGATAGGATAGGATAGAGGATAGGATAGGATAGAAGATTGGATAGAGGATAATATAGGATAGAGGATATTATAGGATAGAGGATAGGATAGGACAGAGGATAGGATAGGGGATTTGATAGGATAGAGGATAGAATAGGATAGAAGATAGGATAGGATAGAGGATAGGATAGGATAGAGGATAGGATAGGATAGAGGATAGGATAGACGATAGGATAGGATAGAGGACAGGATAGGATAGAGGATAGGATAGGATAGAGGATTGGATGGGATAGAGGATAGGATAGACGATAGGATAGGATAGAGGATAGGATAGACGATAGGATAGGATAGAGGATAGGATAGGACAGAGTATAGGATAGGATAGAGGATAGGATAGGATAGAGGATAGGATAGGATAGAGGATAGGATAGGATAGAGGATAGGATAGGACAGAGGATAGAATAGGGGATTTAATAGGATAGAGGATAGGATAGGATTGAAGATAGGATAGGATAGAGGATAGGATAGGATAGAGGATAGGATAGGATAGAGGATAGGATAGGATAGAGGATAGGATAGGATAGAGGATAGGATAGGATAGAGGATAGGATAGGATAGAGGATAGGATAGGATAGAGGATAGGATAGGATAGAGGATAGAGGATAGATGATAGGATAGATTAGAGGATTGGATAGGGGATAGGATAGGATAGAGGATAGGATAGGATAGAAGATAGGATAGGATAGAGGATAGGATAGGATAGAGGATAGGATAGGATAGAGGATAGGATAGGATAGAGGATAGGATACGATAGAGGATAGGATAGACGATAGGATAGGATAGAGGATAGGATAGGATAGAGGATAGGATAGGAAAGAGGATAGGATAGGATAGAGGATAGGAAAGGATAGAGGATAGGATAGGACAGAGGATAGGATAGGGGATTTGATAGGATAGGATAGAGGATAGGATAGACGATAGGATAGGATAGAGGATAGGATAGGATAGAGGATAGGATAGGATAGAGGATAGGATAGGATAGAGGGTAGGATAGAATAGAGGACAGGATAGGATACAAGATTGGATAGGATACAGGAAAGGATAGGATTGAGGATAGGATAGGATAGAAGATAGAATAGGACAGAGGATAGAATAGGGGATTTAATAGGATAGAGGATAGGATAGGATTGAAGATAGGATAGGATAGAGGATAGGATAGGATAGAGGATAGGATAGGATAGAGGATAGGATAGGATAGAGGATAGGATAGGATAGAGGATTGGATTGGGGGATGGATAGCATAGAGTATTGGATGGGAAAGAGGATAGGATAGACGATAGGATAGGATAGAGGATACGATAGGATAGAGGATAGGATAGGATAGAGGACAGGATAGGATACAGGATTGGATAGGATACAGGGAAGGATAGGATTGAGGATAGGATAGGATGGAGGATAGGATAGGATAGAGGATAGGATAGGATAGGATAGAGGATTGGATAGACGATAGGATAGGATAGAGGATAGGATAGGATAGAGGATAGGATAGGACAGAGGATAGGGTAGGGGTTTTGATAGGATAGAGGATAGGATAGGATAAAAGATAGGATAGGATAGAGGATAGGATAGGATAGAGGATAGGATAGGATAGGATAGGATAGAGGATAGGATAGGGGATAGGATAGGATAGAGGATAGGATAGGATAGAAGATAGGATAGGATAGAGGATAGGATAGGATAGAGGATAAGATAGGATAGAGGATAGAGGATAGGATAGGATAGAGGATAGGATTCGATAGAGGATAGGATAGGATAGAGGATAGGATTGGATAGAGGATAGGATAGGATAGAGGATAGGATAGTACAGAGGTTAGGGTAGGGGATTTGATAGGATAGAGGATAGGATAGGATAGAAGATAGGATAGGACAGAGGATAGGATAGGATAGAGGATAGGATAGGATAGAGGATACGATAGACGATAGGATAGGATAGAGGATAGGATAGCATAGAGGATAGGATAGGATAGAGGATAGGATAGACGATAGGATAGGATAGAGGATAGGATAGGATTGAGGATAGGATAGGATAGAGGATAGGATAGGACAGAGGATAGGATAGGGGATTTGATAGGATAGAGGATAGGATAGGATAGAGGATAGGATAGGATAGAGGATAGGATAGGATAGAGGATAGGATAGGACAGAGGATAGGGTAGGGGATTTGATAGGATAGAGGATAGGATAGGATAGAAGATAGGATAGGATAGAGGATAGGATAGGATAGAGGATAAGATAGGATAGAGGATAGAGGATAGGATAGGATAGAGGATAGGATTCGATAGAGGATAGGATAGGATAGAGGATAGGATTGGATAGAGGATAGGATAGGATAGAGGATAGGATAGGACAGAGGTTAGGGTAGGGGATTTGATAGGATAGAGGATAGGATAGGATAGAAGATAGGATAGGACAGAGGATAGGATAGGATAGAGGATAGCATAGGATAGAGGATAGGATAGACGATAGGATAGGATAGAGGATAGGATAGGATAGAGTGTAGGATAGGATAGAGGATAGGATAGGATAGAGGATAGGATAGGATAGATGATAGGATAGGATAGAGGATCGGATAGGATAGAGGATAGAAGATAGGATAGGATAGAGGATAGGATAGGATAGAGGATAGGATAGGATAGAGGATAGGATAGGACAGAGGATAGGGTAGGGGTTTTGATAGGATAGAGGATAGGATAGGATAGAAGATAGGATAGGATAGAGGATAGGATAGGATAGGATAGAAGATAGGATAGGATAGAGGATAGGATAGGATACAGGATTGGATAGGATACAGGAAAGGATAGGATTGAGGATAGGATAGACGATAGGATAGGATAGAGGATAGGATAGGATAGAGGATAGGATAGGATAGAGGATAGGATAGGATAGAGGATAGGATAGGATAGAGGATAGGATAGGGGATTTGATTGGATAGAGGATAGGATAGGATAGAAGATAGGATAGGATAGAGGATAGAGGATAGATGATAGGATAGATTAGAGGATAGGATAGGGGATAGGATAGGATAGAGGATAGGATAGGATAGAAGATAGGATAGGATAGAGGATAGGATAGGATAGAGGATAGGATAGGATAGAGGATAGAGGACAGGATAGGATAGAGGATAGGATAGGATAGAGGATAGGATAGGATAGAAGATAGGATAGGATAGAGGATAGGATAGGATAGAGGATAAGATAGGATAGAGGATAGAGGATAGGATAGGATAGAGGTTAGGATTGGATAGAGGATAGGATAGGATAGAGGATAGGATAGGATAGAGGATAGGATAGGATAGAGGACAGGATAGGATACAGGATTGGATAGGATACAGGGAAGGATAGGATTGAGGATAGGATAGGATGGAGGATAGGATAGGATAGAGGATAGGATAGGATAGAGGATTGGATAGACGATAGGATAGGATAGAGGATAGGATAGGATAGAGGATAGGATAGGATAGAGAATAGGATAGGATAGAGGATAGGATAGGATAGAGGATAGGATAGGATAGAGGATAGGATAGGATAGAGGATAGGATAGGATAGAGGATAGGATAGGATAGAGGATAGGATAGGATAGAGGATAGGATAGACGATAGGATAGGATAGAGGATAGGATAGAGGATAGGATAGGATAGAGGATAGGATAGGATAGAGGATAGGATAGGATAGAGGATATGATGGGACAGAGGATAGGATAGGGGATTTGATAGGATAGAGGATAGGATAGGATAGAAGATAGGATAGGATAGAGGATAGGATAGGATAGAGGATAGGATAGGATAGAGGATAGGATAGGATAGAGGATAGGATAGGATAGAGGATAGGATAGGATAGAGGATAGGATAGACGATAGGATAGGATAGAGGATAGGATAGGATAGAGGATAGGATAGGATAGAGGATAGGATAGGATAGAGGATAGGATAGGACAGACGATAGGATAGGGGATTTGATAGGATAGAGGATAGGATAGGATAGAGCATTGGATAGGATAGAGGATAGATGATAGGATAGGATAGAGGATAGGATAGGGGATTTGATTGGATAGAGGATAGGATAGGATAGAAGATACGATAGGATAGAGGATAGGATAGGATAGAGGATAGGATAGGATAGAGGATAGAGGACAGGATAGGATAGAGGATAGGATAGGATAGAGGATAGGATAGGATAGAGGATAGGATAGGATAGAAGATAGGATAGGATAGAGGATAGGATAGGATAGAGGATAAGATAGGATAGAGGATAGAGGATAGGATAGGATAGAGGTTAGGATTGGATAGAGGATAGGATAGGATAGAGGATAGGATAGGATAGAGGATAGGATAGGATAGAGGATAGGATAGGACAGAGGATAGGATAGGATAGAGGATTGGATAGAGGATAGGATAGGATAGAGGATATTATAGGATAGAGGATAGGATAGGATAGAGGATAGGATAGGACAGAGGATAGAATAGGGGATTTAATAGGATAGAGGATAGGATAGGATAGAGGATAGGATAGGATAGAGGATAGGATAGGATAGAGGATATTATAGGATAGAGGATATGATAGGATAGAGGATAGGATAGGATAGAGGATTGGATGGGATAGAGGATAGGATAGACGATAGGATAGGATAGAGGATACGATAGGATAGAGGATAGGATAGGATAGAGGATAGAGGGTAGGATAGGATAGAGGATAGGATAGGATAGAGGATTGGATGGGATAGAGGATAGGATAGACGATAGGATAGGATAGAGGATACGATAGGATAGAGGATAGGATAGGATAGAGGACAGGATAGGATACAGGATTGGATAGGATACAGGGAAGGATAGGATTGAGGATAGGATAGGATGGAGGATAGGATAGGATAGAGGATAGGATAGGATAGAGGATTGGATAGACGATAGGATAGGATAGAGGATAGGATAGGACAGAGGATAGGATAGGATAGAGGATTGGATAGAGGATAGGATAGGATAGAGGATATTATAGGATAGAGGATAGGATAGGATAGAGGATAGGATAGGACAGAGGATAGAATAGGGGATTTAATAGGATAGAGGATAGGATAGGATAGAGGATAGGATAGGATAGAGGATAGGATAGGATAGAGGATAGGATAGGATAGAGGATATTATAGGATAGAGGATATGATAGGATAGAGGATAGGATAGGATAGAGGATTGGATGGGATAGAGGATAGGATAGACGATAGGATAGGATAGAGGATACGATAGGATAGAGGATAGGATAGGATAGAGGATAGAGGGTAGGATAGGATAGAGGATAGGATAGGATAGAGGATTGGATGGGATAGAGGATAGGATAGACGATAGGATAGGATAGAGGATACGATAGGATAGAGGATAGGATAGGATAGAGGACAGGATAGGATACAGGATTGGATAGGATACAGGGAAGGATAGGATTGAGGATAGGATAGGATGGAGGATAGGATAGGATAGAGGATAGGATAGGATAGAGGATTGGATAGACGATAGGATAGGATAGAGGATAGGATAGGATAGAGGATAGGATAGGATAGAGGATAGGATAGGATAGAGGATAGGATAGGATAGAGGATAGGATAGGATAGAGGATAGGATAGGATAGAGGATAGGATAGGATAGAGGATAGGATAGGATAGAGGATAGGATAGGATAGAGGATAGGATAGACGATAGGATAGGATAGAGGATAGGATAGGATAGAGGATAGGATAGGATAGAGGATAGGATAGGACAGAGGATAGGATAGGGGATTTGATAGGATAGAGGATAGGATAGGATAGAAGATAGGATAGGATAGAGGATAGGATAGGATAGAGGATAGGATAGGATAGAGGATAGGATAGGATAGAGGATAGGATAGGATAGAGGATAGGATAGGATAGAGGATAGGATAGACGATAGGATAGGATAGAGGATAGGATAGGATAGAGGATAGGATAGGATAGAGGATAGGATAGGACAGACGATAGGATAGGGGATTTGATAGGATAGAGGATAGGATATGATAGAGCATTGGATAGGATAGAGGATAGATGATAGGATAGGATAGAGGATAGGATAGGGGATTTGATTGGATAGAGGATAGGATAGGATAGAAGATACGATAGGATAGAGGATAGGATAGGATAGAGGATAGGATAGGATAGAGGATAGAGGACAGGATAGGATAGAGGATAGGATAGGATAGAGGATAGGATAGGATAGAGGATAGGATAGGATAGAAGATAGGATAGGATAGAGGATAGGATAGGATAGAGGATAAGATAGGATAGAGGATAGAGGATAGGATAGGATAGAGGTTAGGATTGGATAGAGGATAGGATAGGATAGAGGATAGGATAGGATAGAGGATAGGATAGGATAGAGGATAGGATAGGACAGAGGATAGGGTAGGGGATTTGATAGGATAGAGGATAGGATAGGATAGAAGATAGGGTAGGACAGAGGATAGTATAGGATAGAGGATAGGATAGGATAGAGGATAGGATAGAGGATAGGATAGGATAGAGGATAGGATAGGATAGAGTATAGGATAGGATAGAGGATAGAATAGGATAGAGGATAGGATAGGATAGAGGATAGGATAGGATAGAGGATAGAATAGGGGATTTAATAGGATAGAGGATAGGATAGGATAGAGGATAGAGGATAGGATAGGATAGAGGTTAGGATTGGATAGAGGATAGGATAGGATAGAGGATAGGATAGGATAGAGGATAGGATAGGATAGAGAATAGGATAGGACAGAGGATAGGGTAGGGGATTTGATAGGATAGAGGATAGGATAGGATAGAAGATAGGGTAGGACAGAGGATAGTATAGGATAGAGGATAGGATAGGATAGAGGATAGGATAGAGGATAGGATAGGATAGAGGATAGGATAGGATAGAGTATAGGATAGGATAGAGGATAGAATAGGATAGAGGATAGGATAGGATAGAGGATAGGATAGGACAGAGGATAGAATAGGGGATTTGATAGGATAGAGGATAGGATAGGATAGAAGATAGGATAGGATAGAGGATAGGATAGGATAGAGGATAGGATAGGATAGAGGATAGGATAGGATAGAGGATAGGATAGGATAGAGGATAGGATAGGATAGAGGATAGGATAGACGATAGGATAGGATAGAGGATAGGATAGGATAGAGGATAGGATAGGATAGAGGATAGGATAGGACAGACGATAGGATAGGGGATTTGATAGGATAGAGGATAGGATATGATAGAGCATTGGATAGGATAGAGGATAGATGATAGGATAGGATAGATGATAGGATAGGGGATTTGATTGGATAGAGGATAGGATAGGATAGAAGATACGATAGGATAGAGGATAGGATAGGATAGAGGATAGGATAGGATAGAGGATAGAGGACAGGATAGGATAGAGGATAGGATAGGATAGAGGATAGGATAGGATAGAGGATAGGATAGGATAGAAGATAGGATAGGATAGAGGATAGGATAGGATAGAGGATAAGATAGGATAGAGGATAGAGGATAGGATAGGATAGAGGTTAGGATTGGATAGAGGATAGGATAGGATAGAGGATAGGATAGGATAGAAGATAGGGTAGGACAGAGGATAGTATAGGATAGAGGATAGGATAGGATAGAGGATAGGATAGAGGATAGGATAGGATAGAGGATAGGATAGGATAGAGTATAGGATAGGATAGAGGATAGAATAGGATAGAGGATAGGATAGGATAGAGGATAGGATAGGACAGAGGATAGAATAGGGGATTTGATAGGATAGAGGATAGGATAGGATAGAAGATAGGATAGGATAGAGGATAGGATAGGATAGAGGATAGGATAGGATAGAGGATAGGATAGGATAGAGGATAGGATAGGATAGAGGATAGGATAGGATAGAGGATAGGATAGACGATAGGATAGGATAGAGGATAGGATAGGATAGAGGATAGGATAGGATAGAGGATAGGATAGGACAGACGATAGGATAGGGGATTTGATAGGATAGAGGATAGGATATGATAGAGCATTGGATAGGATAGAGGATAGATGATAGGATAGGATAGATGATAGGATAGGGGATTTGATTGGATAGAGGATAGGATAGGATAGAAGATACGATAGGATAGAGGATAGGATAGGATAGAGGATAGGATAGGATAGAGGATAGAGGACAGGATAGGATAGAGGATAGGATAGGATAGAGGATAGGATAGGATAGAGGATAGGATAGGATAGAAGATAGGATAGGATAGAGGATAGGATAGGATAGAGGATAAGATAGGATAGAGGATAGAGGATAGGATAGGATAGAGGTTAGGATTGGATAGAGGATAGGATAGGATAGAGGATAGGATAGGATAGAGGATAGGATAGGGGATTTGATAGGATAGAGGATAGGATAGGATAGAAGATAGGGTAGGACAGAGGATAGTATAGGATAGAGGATAGGATAGGATAGAGGATAGGATAGAGGATAGGATAGGATAGAGGATAGGATAGGATAGAAGATAGGGTAGGACAGAGGATAGTATAGGATAGAGGATAGGATAGGATAGAGGATAGGATAGCCCGGGAGTGGCGCGATAGCCTTCCCGGGACGAGGGAGGGCGAGAGGCGGGCCGTTCGGGCCATCCTCCCGGTGTTCGATCAATGGAACAGGGGATGGATGGGGCATAGGGTCTCCTACCGTGTGACGCAGGTGATGAGCGGGCACGGGTGCTTCGGCGACTACCTGTGTCGCATCGGGAGGGAGACCGAGGAGGCGTGTCACCACTGCGGCGAGCCGCGGGACACGGCGCAACACACTCTGGAGGAGTGTCCGGCATGGGGGGGAGAGCGCCGTGCCCTGCGGCGCGCGGTGGGCCACGACCTCTCGCTCCCGGCTGTCGTCGCTGCGGCAGCCGGTGGCGAGGAGGCGTGGAGGGGGTTCGCTTCCTTCTGCGAGCGGGTTATGCTGCGGAAGGAGGCTGCGGAACGGGATCGGGAGCGTAATCACGATCCCGGCCGAAGGGGGGGGAGGCGGCGCAGGGTACGCCCCGGGGGCGTACCCCCGTTGCGACGCCTCTGACGCGAGCGGGGACGCCCTTGATGATCTCGAGGCGGGGGATCGGATATCCCCTTACACTCGGTCACCAACGGCGTCCCCGGAGGCCGCCGGGCATCTCGAGCGGGGGCTCGGATGCTCATCGGGCGGCCTAACAGGGGGGAAGGCGCCACGTCGTCCGTTGCGTGGTGCCTTCGGATAGAGTAGGTACGGGAGGGGGCCGCGTCCCCCCCTGGGTGGTATGCTAAGGCGGGGGCACACCGGATTGACATGCGCGCGCAGAGCACGGGTGCCCCCAGGAGTCTAGGGACGGACGGGGAGGAGTTAGTGGGTATACTCGGCGTTGCACCAACCAGCCGAGGAGTCCCACATAACCCGGACCACCCCCCCCCGGGGGGGTTCGGGTATCCGTAACGAGATTACCTCCTCGGAAAAAAAAAAAAAAAAAAAAAAAAATAGGATAGAGGATAGGATAGAGGATAGGATAGGATAGAGTATAGGATAGGATAGAGTATAGGATAGGATAGAGGATAGAATAGGGGATTTAATAGGATAGAGGATAGGATAGGATAGAGGATAGAGGATAGGATAGGATAGAGGTTAGGATTGGATAGAGGATAGGATAGGATAGACGATAGGATAGGATAGAGGATAGGATAGGATAGAGGATAGGATAGGACAGAGGATAGGGTAGGGGATTTGATAGGATAGAGGATAGGATAGGATAGAAGATAGGGTAGGACAGAGGATAGTATAGGATAGAGGATAGGATAGGATAGAGGATAGGATAGAGGATAGGATAGGATAGAGGATAGGATAGGATAGAGTATAGGATAGGATAGAGGATAGAATAGGATAGAGGATAGGATAGGATAGAGGATAGGATAGGACAGAGGATAGAATAGGGGATTTAATAGGATAGAGGATAGGATAGGATAGAGGATAGGATAGGATAGAGGATAGGATAGGATAGAGGATTGGATAGAGGATAGGATAGGATAGAGGATATTATAGGATAGAGGATATGATAGGATAGAGGATAGGATAGGATAGAGGATTGGATGGGATAGAGGATAGGATAGGATAGAAGATAGGATAGACGATAGGATAGGATAGATGATAGGGTAGGATAGAGGATAGGATAGGATAGAGGATAGGATAGGATAGAGGATAGGATAGGACAGAGGATAGGATAGGGGATTTGATAGGATAGAGGATAGGATAGGATAGAGGATTGGATAGGATAGAGGATAGATGATAGGATAGGATAGAGGATAGGATAGGGGATTTGATTGGATAGAGGATAGGATAGGATAGAAGATAGGATAGGATAGAGGATAGATGATAGGATAGGATAGAGGATAGGATAGGGGATAGGATAGGATAGAGGATAGGATAGGATAGAAGATAGGATAGGATAGAGGATAGGATAGGATAGAGGATAGGATAGGATAGAGGGTAGGATAGAATAGAGGACAGGATAGGATACAGGATTGGATAGGATACAGGAAAGGATAGGATTGAGGATAGGATAGGATGCAGGATAGGATAGGATAGGATAGAGTATAGGATAGGATAGAGGATAGGATAGACGATAGGATAGTATAGAGGATAGGATAGGATAGAGGATAGGATAGGATAGAAGATAGGATAGGATAGAGGATAGGATAGACGATAGGATATGATAGAGGATAGGATAGGATAGAGGATAGGATAGGATAGAGGATAGGATAGGATAGAGGGTAGGATAGAATAGAGGACAGGATAGGATACAGGATTGGATAGGATACAGGAAAGGATAGGATTGAGGATAGGATAGGATGCAGGATAGGATAGGATAGAGTATAGGATATGATAGAGGATAGGATAGACGATAGGATAGTATAGAGGATAGGATAGGATAGAGGATAGGATAGGACAGAGGATAGGATAGGGGATTTGATAGGATAGATGATAGGATAGGATAGAGGATTGGATAGGATAGAGGATAGATGATAGGATAGGATAGAGGATGGGATAGGGGATTTGATAGGATAGAGGATCGGATAGGATAGAAGATAGGATAGGATAGAGGATAGGATAGACGATAGGATATGATAGAGGATAGGATAGGATAGAGGATAGGATAGGACAGAGGATAGAATAGGGGATTTAATAGGATAGAGGATAGGATAGGATTGAAGATAGGATAGGATAGAGGATAGGATAGGATAGAGGATAGGATAGGATAGAGGATAGGATAGGATAGAGGATAGGATAGGATAGAGGATAGGATAGGATAGAGGATAGGATAGGATAGAGGATAGGATAGGATAGAGGATAGGATAGGATAGAGGGTAGGATAGGATAGAGGATAGGATAGGATAGAGGATTGGATAGAGGATAGGATAGGATAGAGGATATTATAGGATAGAGGATATGATAGGATAGAGGATAGGATAGGATAGAGGATTGGATGGGATAGAGGATAGGATAGACGATAGGATAGGATAGAGGATACGATAGGATAGAGGATAGGATAGGATAGAGGATAGAGGGTAGGATAGGATAGAGGATAGGATAGGATAGAGGATTGGATAGAGGATAGGATAGGATAGAGGATAGGATAGGATAGAGGATAGGATAGGATAGAGGATAGGATAGGATAGAGGATAGGATAGGATAGAGGATAGGATAGGATAGAGGATAGGATAGGATAGAGGATAGGATAGGATAGAGGATAGGATAGGATAGAGGATAGGATAGGATAGAGGATAGGATAGGATAGAGGATAGGATAGGATAGAGGATAGGATAGGATAGAGGATAGGATAGGATAGAGGATAGGATAGGATAGAGGATAGGATAGGATAGAGGATAGGATAGGATAGAGGATAGGATAGACGATAGGATAGGATAGAGGATAGGATAGGATAGAGGATAGGATAGGATAGAGGATAGGATAGGACAGAGGATAGGATAGGGGATTTGATAGGATAGAGGATTGGATAGACGATAGGATAAGATAGAGGATAGGATAGGGTAGAGGATAGGATAGGATAGAGGATAGGATAGGATAGAGGATAGGATAGGATAGAGGATAGGATAGGATAGAGGATAGGATAGACGATAGGATAGGATAGAGGATAGGATAGGATAGAGGATAGGATAGACGATAGGATAGGATAGAGGATAGGATAGGATAGAGGATAGGATAGGATAGAGGATATTATAGGACAGACGATAGGATAGGGGATTTGATAGGATAGAGGATAGGATATGATAGAGCATTGGATAGGATAGAGGATAGATGATAGGATAGGATAGAGGATAGGATAGGGGATTTGATTGGATAGAGGATAGGATAGGATAGAAGATACGATAGGATAGAGGATAGGATAGGATAGAGGATAGGATAGGATAGAGGATAGAGGACAGGATAGGATAGAGGATAGGATAGGATAGAGGATAGGATAGGATAGAGGATAGGATAGGATAGAAGATAGGATAGGATAGAGGATAGGATAGGATAGAGGATAAGATAGGATAGAGGATAGGATAGGATAGAGGATAAGATAGGATAGAGGATAGAGGATAGGATAGAGGATAGGATAGGATAGAGGATAGGATAGGATAGAGGATAGGATAGGACAGAGGATAGGGTAGGGGATTTGATAGGATAGAGGATAGGATAGGATAGAAGATAGGGTAGGACAGAGGATAGTATAGGATAGAGGATAGGATAGGATAGAAGATAGGATAGGATAGAGGATAGGATAGGATAGAGGATAGAATAGGATAGAGGGTAGGATAGAATAGAGGACAGGATAGGATACAGGATTGGATAGGATACAGGAAAGGATAGGATTGAGGATAGGATAGGATGCAGGATAGGATAGGATAGGATAGAGTATAGGATAGGATAGAGGATAGGATAGACGATAGGATAGTATAGAGGATAGGATAGGATAGAGGATAGGATAGGACAGAGGATAGGATAGGGGATTTGATAGGATAGATGATAGGATAGGATAGAGGATTGGATAGGATAGAGGATAGATGATAGGATAGGATAGAGGATAGGATAGGGGATTTGATAGGATAGAGGATCGGATAGGATAGAAGATAGGATAGGATAGAGGATAGGATAGACGATAGGATATGATAGAGGATAGGATAGGATAGAGTATAGGATAGGATAGAGGATAGGATAGACGATAGGATAGGATAGACGATAGGATAGGATAGAGGATACGATAGGATAGAGGATAGGATAGGATAGAGGATAGAGGGTAGGATAGGATAGAGGATAGGATAGGATAGAGGATTGGATGGGATAGAGGATAGGATAGACGATAGGATAGGATAGAGGATACGATAGGATAGAGGATAGGATAGGATAGAGGACAGGATAGGATACAGGATTGGATAGGATACAGGGAAGTATAGGATTGAGGATAGGATAGGATGGAGGATAGGATAGGATAGAGGATAGGATAGGATAGAGGATTGGATGGGATAGAGGATAGGATAGGATAGAAGATAGGATAGACGATAGGATAGGATAGACGATAGGGTAGGATAGAGGATAGGATAGGATAGAGGATAGGATAGGATAGAGGATAGGATAGGACAGAGGATAGGATAGGGGATTTGATAGGATAGAGGATAGGATAGGATAGAGGATTGGATAGGATAGAGGATAGATGATAGGATAGGATAGAGGATAGGATAGGGGATAGGATAGACGATAGGATAGGATAGAGGATAGGATAGGATAGAGGATAGGATAGACGATAGGATAGGATAGAGGATAGGATAGGATAGAGGATAGGATAGGATAGAAGATAGGATAGGATAGAGGATAGGATAGGATAGAGGATAGGATAGGATAGAGGGTAGGATAGAATAGAGGAGAGGAGAGGATACAGGATTGGATAGGATACAGGAAAGGATAGGATTGAGGATAGGATAGGATGCAGGATAGGATAGGATAGGATAGAGTATAGGATAGGATAGAGGATAGGATAGACGATAGGATAGTATAGAGGATAGGATAGGATAGAGGATAGGATAGGACAGAGGATAGGATAGGGGATTTGATAGGATAGATGATAGGATAGGATAGAGGATTGGATAGGATAGAGGATAGATGGTAGGATAGGATAGAGGATAGGATAGGGGATTTGATAGGATAGAGGATCGGATAGGATAGAAGATAGGATAGGATAGAGGATAGGATAGACGATAGGATATGATAGAGGATAGGATAGGATAGAGGATAGGATAGGACAGAGGATAGAATAGGGGATTTGATAGGATAGAGGATAGGATAGGATTGAAGATAGGATAGGATAGAGGATAGGATAGGATAGAGGATAGGATAGGATAGAGGATAGGATAGGATAGAGGATAGGATAGGATAGAGGATAGGATAGGATAGAGGATAGGATAGGATAGAGGATAGGATAGGATAGAGGATTGGATAGAGGATAGGATAGGATAGAGGATATTATAGGATAGAGGATATGATAGGATAGAGGATAGGATAGGATAGAGGATTGGATGGGATAGAAGATAGGATAGACGATAGGATAGGATAGAGGATACGATAGGATAGAGGATAGGATAGGATAGAGGATAGAGGGTAGGATAGGATAGAGGATAGGATAGGATAGAGGATTGGATGGGATAGAGCATAGGATAGACGATAGGATAGGATAGAGGATACGATAGGATAGAGGATAGGATAGGATAGAGGACAGGATAGGATACAGGATTGGATAGGATACAGGGAAGTATAGGATTGAGGATAGGATAGGATGGAGGATAGGATAGGATAGAGGATAGGATAGGATAGAGGATTGGATAGACGATAGGATAGGATAGAGGATACGATAGGATAGAGGATAGGATAGGATAGAGGATAGAGGGTAGGATAGGATAGAGGATAGGATAGGATAGAGGATTGGATGGGATAGAGGATAGGATAGACGATAGGATAGGATAGAGGATAGGATAGGATAGAGGATAGGATAGGATAGAGGATAGGATAGGATAGAGGATAGGATAGGATAGAGGATAGGATAGGATAGAGGATAGGATAGGATAGAGGATAGGATAGGATAGAGGATAGGATAGGATAGAGGATAGGATAGGATAGAGGATAGGATAGGATAGAGGATAGGATAGGATAGAGGATAGGATAGGATAGAGGATAGGATAGGATAGAGGATTGGATAGAGGATAGGATAGGATAGAGGATATTATAGGATAGAGGATATGATAGGATAGAGGATAGGATAGGATAGAGGATTGGATGGGATAGAAGATAGGATAGACGATAGGATAGGATAGAAGATACGATAGGATAGAGGATAGGATAGGATAGAGGATAGAGGGTAGGATAGGATAGAGGATAGGATAGGATAGAGGATTGGATGGGATAGAGGATAGGATAGACGATAGGATAGGATAGAGGATACGATAGGATAGAGGATAGGATAGGATAGAGGACAGGATAGGATACAGGATTGGATAGGATACAGGGAAGTATAGGATTGAGGTTAGGATAGGATGGAGGATAGGATAGGATAGAGGATAGGATAGGATAGAGGATTGGATGGGATAGAGGATAGGATAGGATAGAAGATAGGATAGACGATAGGATAGGATAGACGATAGGGTAGGATAGAGGATAGGATAGGATAGAGGATAGGATAGGATAGAGGATAGGATAGGACAGAGGATAGGATAGGGGATTTGATAGGATAGAGGATAGGATAGGATAGAGGATTGGATAGGATAGAGGATAGATGATAGGATAGGATAGAGGATAGGATAGGGGATTTGATTGGATAGAGGATAGGATAGGATAGAAGATAGGATAGGATAGAGGATAGATGATAGGATAGGATAGAGGATAGGATAGGGGATAGGATAGGATAGAGGATAGGATAGGATAGAAGATAGGATAGGATAGAGGATAGGATAGGATAGAGGATAGGATAGGATAGAGGGTAGGATAGAATAGAGGACAGGATAGGACACAGGATTGGATAGGATACAGGAAAGGATAGGATTGAGGATAGGATAGGATGCAGGATAGGATAGGATAGGATAGAGTATAGGATAGGATAGAGGATAGGATAGACGATAGGATAGTATAGAGGATAGGATAGGATAGAGGATAGGATAGGACAGAGGATAGGATAGGGGATTTGATAGGATAGATGATAGGATAGGATAGAGGATTGGATAGGATAGAGGATAGATGATAGGATAGGATAGAGGATAGGATAGGGGATTTGATAGGATAGAGGATCGGATAGGATAGAAGATAGGATAGGATAGAGGATAGGATAGACGATAGGATATGATAGAGGATAGGATAGGATAGAGGATAGGATAGGACAGAGGATAGAATAGGGGATTTGATAGGATAGAGGATAGGATAGGATTGAAGATAGGATAGGATAGAGGATAGGATAGGATAGAGGATAGGATAGGATAGAGGATAGGATAGGATAGAGGATAGGATAGGATAGAGGATAGGATAGGATAGAGGATAGGATAGGATAGAGGATAGGATAGGATAGAGGATAGGATAGGATAGAGGATTGGATAGAGGATAGGATAGGATAGAGGATATTATAGGATAGAGGATATGATAGGATAGAGGATAGGATAGGATAGAGGATTGGATGGGATAGAAGATAGGATAGACGATAGGATAGGATAGAGGATACGATAGGATAGAGGATAGGATAGGATAGAGGATAGAGGGTAGGATAGGATAGAGGATAGGATAGGATAGAGGATTGGATGGGATAGAGGATAGGATAGACGATAGGATAGGATAGAGGATACGATAGGATAGAGGATAGGATAGGATAGAGGACAGGATAGGATACAGGATTGGATAGGATACAGGGAAGTATAGGATTGAGGATAGGATAGGATGGAGGATAGGATAGGATAGAGGATAGGATAGGATAGAGGATTGGATAGACGATAGGATAGGATAGAGGATAGGATAGGATAGAGGATAGGATAGGATAGAGGATAGGATAGGATAGAGGATAGGATAGGATAGAGGATAGGATAGGATAGAGGATAGGATAGGATAGAGGATAGGATAGGATAGAGGATAGGATAGGATAGAGGATAGGATAGGATAGAGGATAGGATAGGATAGAGGATAGGATAGGATAGAGGATAGGATAGACGATAGGATAGGATAGAGGATAGGATAGGATAGAGGATAGGATAGGATAGAGGATAGGATAGGACAGAGGATAGGATAGGGGATTTGATAGGATAGAGGATAGGATAGGATAGAAGATAGGATAGGATAGAGGATAGGATAGGATAGAGGATAGGATAGGATAGAGGATAGGATAGGATAGAGGATAGGATAGGATAGATGATAGGATAGGATAGAGGATAGGATAGACGATAGGATAGGATAGAGGATAGGATAGGATAGAGGATAGGATAGGATAGAGGATAGGATAGGATAGAGGATAGGATAGGACAGACGATAGGATAGGGGATTTGATAGGATAGAGGATAGGATAGGATAGAGCATTGGATAGGATAGAGGATAGATGATAGGATAGGATAGAGGATAGGATAGGGGATTTGATTGGATAGAGGATAGGATAGGATAGAAGATACGATAGGATAGAGGATAGGATAGGATAGAGGATAGGATAGGATAGAATATAGAGGACAGGATAGGATAGAGGATAGGATAGGATAGGATAGAGGATAGGATAGGATAGAGGATAGGATAGGATAGAAGATAGGATAGGATAGAGGATAGGATAGGATAGAGGATAAGATAGGATAGAGGATAGAGGATAGGATAGGATAGAGGTTAGGATTGGATAGAGGATAGGATAGGATAGAGGATAGGATAGGATAGAGGATAGGATAGGATAGAGGATAGGATAGGATAGAGGATAGGATAGGATAGAGGATTGGATAGAGGATAGGATAGGATAGAGGATATTATAGGATAGAGGATATGATAGGATAGAGGATAGGATAGGATAGAGGATTGGATGGGATAGAGGATAGGATAGACGATAGGATAGGATAGAGGATAGGATAGGATAGAGGATAGGATAGGATAGAGGACAGGATAGGATACAGGATTGGACAGGATACAGGAAAGGATAGGATTGAGGATAGGATAGGATGCAGGATAGGATAGGATAGAGTATAGGATATGATAGAGGATAGGATAGACGATAGGATAGTATAGAGGATAGGATAGGATAGAGGATAGGATAGGACAGAGGATAGGATAGGGGATTTGATAGGATATATGATAGGATAGGATAGAGGATTGGATAGGATAGAGGATAGATGATAGGATAGGATAGAGGATAGGATAGGGGATTTGATAGGATAGAGGATCGGATAGGATAGAAGATAGGATAGGATAGAGGATAGGATAGACGATAGGATATGATAGAGGATAGGATAGGATAGAGGATAGGATAGGACAGAGGATAGAATAGGGGATTTAATAGGATAGAGGATAGGATAGGATTGAAGATAGGATAGGATAGAGGATAGGATAGGATAGAGGATAGGATAGGATAGAGGATAGGATAGGATAGAGGATAGGATAGGATAGAGGATAGGATAGGATAGAGGATAGGATAGGATAGAGGATAGGATAGGATAGAGGATTGGATGGGATAGAGGATAGGATAGACGATAGGATAGGATAGAGGATACGATAGGATAGAGGATAGGATAGGATAGAGGACAGGATAGGATACAGGATTGGACAGGATACAGGGAAGGATAGGATTGAGGATAGGATAGGATGGAGGATAGGATAGGATAGAGGATAGGATAGACGATAGGATAGGATAGAGGATAGGATAGGATAGAGGATAGGATAGGATAGAGGATTGGATGGGATAGAGGATAGGATAGACGATAGGATAGGATAGAGGATACGATAGGATAGAGGATAGGATAGGATAGAGGACAGGATAGGATACAGGATTGGATAGGATACAGGGAAGTATAGGATTGAGGATAGGATAGGATGGAGGATAGGATAGGATAGAGGATAGGATAGGATAGAGGATTGGATAGACGATAGGATAGGATAGAGGATAGGATAGGATAGAGGATAGGATAGGATAGAGGATAGGATAGGATAGAGGATAGGATAGGATAGAGGATAGGATAGGATAGAGGATAGGATAGGATAGAGGATAGGATAGGATAGAGGATAGGATAGGATAGAGGATAGGATAGGATAGAGGATAGGATAGGATAGAGGATAGGATAGGATAGAGGATAGGATAGGATAGAGGATAGGATAGGATAGAGGATAGGATAGGATAGAGGATAGGATAGGATAGAGGATAGGATAGGATAGAGGATAGGATAGGATAGAGGATAGGATAGGATAGAGGATAGGATAGACGATAGGATAGGATAGAGGATAGGATAGGATAGAGGATAGGATAGGATAGAGGATAGGATAGGACAGAGGATAGGATAGGGGATTTGATAGGATAGAGGATAGGATAGGATAGAAGATAGGATAGGATAGAGGATAGGATAGGATAGAGGATAGGATAGGATAGAGGATAGGATAGGATAGAGGATAGGATAGGATAGATGATAGGATAGGATAGAGGATAGGATAGACGATAGGATAGGATAGAGGATAGGATAGGATAGAGGATAGGATAGGATAGAGGATAGGATAGGATAGAGGATAGGATAGGATAGAGGATAGGATAGGACAGACGATAGGATAGGGGATTTGATAGGATAGAGGATAGGATAGGATAGAGCATTGGATAGGATAGAGGATAGATGATAGGATAGGATAGAGGATAGGATAGGGGATTTGATTGGATAGAGGATAGGATAGGATAGAAGATACGATAGGATAGAGGATAGGATAGGATAGAGGATAGGATAGGATAGAATATAGAGGACAGGATAGGATAGAGGATAGGATAGGATAGGATAGAGGATAGGATAGGATAGAGGATAGGATAGGATAGAAGATAGGATAGGATAGAGGATAGGATAGGATAGAGGATAAGATAGGATAGAGGATAGAGGATAGGATAGGATAGAGGTTAGGATTGGATAGAGGATAGGATAGGATAGAGGATAGGATAGGATAGAGGATAGGATAGGATAGAGGATAGGATAGGATAGAGTAGAAGATAGGATAGAGGATTGGATAGAGGATAGGATAGGATAGAGGATATTATAGGATAGAGGATATGATAGGATAGAGGATAGGATAGGATAGAGGATTGGATGGGATAGAGGATAGGATAGACGATAGGATAGGATAGAGGATAGGATAGGATAGAGGATAGGATAGGATAGAGGACAGGATAGGATACAGGATTGGACAGGATACAGGAAAGGATAGGATTGAGGATAGGATAGGATGCAGGATAGGATAGGATAGAGTATAGGATATGATAGAGGATAGGATAGACGATAGGATAGTATAGAGGATAGGATAGGATAGAGGATAGGATAGGACAGAGGATAGGATAGGGGATTTGATAGGATATATGATAGGATAGGATAGAGGATTGGATAGGATAGAGGATAGATGATAGGATAGGATAGAGGATAGGATAGGGGATTTGATAGGATAGAGGATCGGATAGGATAGAAGATAGGATAGGATAGAGGATAGGATAGACGATAGGATATGATAGAGGATAGGATAGGATAGAGGATAGGATAGGACAGAGGATAGAATAGGGGATTTAATAGGATAGAGGATAGGATAGGATTGAAGATAGGATAGGATAGAGGATAGGATAGGATAGAGGATAGGATAGGATAGAGGATAGGATAGGATAGAGGATAGGATAGGATAGAGGATAGGATAGGATAGAGGATAGGATAGGATAGAGGATAGGATAGGATAGAGGATTGGATGGGATAGAGGATAGGATAGACGATAGGATAGGATAGAGGATACGATAGGATAGAGGATAGGATAGGATAGAGGACAGGATAGGATACAGGATTGGACAGGATACAGGGAAGGATAGGATTGAGGATAGGATAGGATGGAGGATAGGATAGGATAGAGGATAGGATAGGATAGAGGATTGGATAGACGATAGGATAGGATAGAGGATAGGATAGGATAGAGGATAGGATAGGATAGAGGATAGGATAGGATAGAGGATAGGATAGGATAGAGGATAGGATAGGATAGAGGATAGGATAGGATAGAGGATAGGATAGGATAGAGGATAGGATAGGATAGAGGATAGGATAGGATAGAGGATAGGATAGGATAGAGGATAGAGGATAGAGGATAGAGGATAGGATAGAGGATAGGATAGGATAGAGTATAGGATAGGACAGAGGATAGGGTAGGGGTTTTGATAGGATAGAGGATAGGATAGGATAAAAGATAGGATAGGATAGAGGATAGGATAGGATAGAGGATAGGATAGGATAGAAGATAGGATAGACGATAGGATAGGATAGACGATAGGGTAGGATAGAAGATAGGATAGACGATAGGATAGGATAGACGATAGGGTAGGATAGAGGATAGGATAGGATAGAGGATAGGATAGGATAGAGGATAGGATAGGATAGAGGATAGGATAGGATAGAGGATAGGATAGGATAGAGGATAGGATAGGATAGAGGATAGGATAGGAAAGAGGATAGGATAGGATAAAGGATAGGATAGGATTGAAGATAGGATAGGATAGAGGATAGGATAGGATAGAGGATAGGATAGGATAGAGGATAGGATAGGATAGAGGATTGGATAGAGGATAGGATAGGATAGAGGATATTATAGGATAGAGGATATGATAGGATAGAGGATAGGATAGGATAGAGGATTGGATGGGATAGAGGATAGGATAGACGATAGGATAGGATAGAGGATACGATAGGATAGAGGATAGGATAGGATAGAGGACAGAATAGGATACAGGATTGGATAGGATACAGGGAAGGATAGGATTGAGGATAGGATAGGATGGAGGATAGGATAGGATAGAGGATAGGATAGGATAGAGTATTGGATAGACGATAGGATAGGATAGAGGATAGGATAGGATAGAGGATAGGATAGGATAGAGGATAGGATAGGATAGAGGATAGGATAGGATAGAGGATAGGATAGGATAGAGGATAGGATAGGATAGAGGATAGGATAGGATAGAGGATCGGATAGTATAGAGGATAGAAGATAGGATAGGATAGAGGATAGGATAGGATAGAGGATAGGATAGGATAGAGGATAGGATAGGACAGAGGATAGGGTAGGGGTTTTGATAGGATAGAGGATAGGATAGGATAGAAGATAGGATAGGATAGAGGATAGGATAGGATAGAGGATAGGATAGGATAGAAGATAGGATAGGATAGAGGATAGGATAGGATAGAGGATAGGATAGGATAGAGGATAGGATAGACGATAGGATAGGATAGAGGATAGGATAGGATAGGGGATTTGATTGGATAGAGGATAGGATAGGATAGAAGATAGGATAGGATAGAGGATAGAGGATAGATGATAGGATAGATTAGAGGATAGGATAGGGGATAGGATAGGATAGAGGATAGGATAGGATAGAAGATAGGATAGGATAGAGGATAGGATAGGATAGAGGATAGGATAGGATAGATCATATTATAGGATAGAGGATATGATAGGACAGAGGATAGGATAGGGGATTTGATAGGATAGGATAGAGGATAGGATAGGCGATAGGATAGGATAGAGCATAGGATAGGATAGAGGATAGGATAGGATAGAGGATAGGATAGGATAGAGGGTAGGATAGAATAGAGGACAGGATAGGATACAGGATTGGATAGGATACAGGAAAGGATAGGATTGAGGATAGGATAGGATGCAGGATAGGATAGGATAGAGTATAGGATATGATAGAGGATAGGATAGACGATAGGATAGTATAGAGGATAGGATAGGATAGAGGATAGGATAGGACAGAGGATAGGATAGGGGATTTGATAGGATAGATGATAGGATAGGATAGAGGATTGGATAGGATAGAGGATAGATGATAGGATAGGATAGAGGATAGGATAGGGGATTTGATAGGATAGAGGATCGGATAGGATAGAAGATAGGATAGGATAGAGGATAGGATAGACGATATGATATGATAGAGGATAGGATAGGATAGAGGATAGGATAGGACAGAGGATAGAATAGGGGATTTGATAGGATAGAGGATAGGATAGGATTGAAGATAGGATAGGATAGAGGATAGGATAGGATAGAGGATAGGATAGGATAGAGGATAGGATAGGATAGAGGATAGGATAGGATAGAGGATAGGATAGGATAGAGGATAGGATAGGATAGAGGATAGGATAGGATAGAGGATAGGATAGGATAGAGGATTGGATAGAGGATAGGATAGGATAGAGGATATTATAGGATAGAGGATATGATAGGATAGAGGATAGGATAGGATAGAGGATTGGATGGGATAGAGGATAGGATAGACGATAGGATAGACGATGGGATAGGATAGAGGATACGATAGGATAGAGGATAGGATAGGGGATTTGATAGGATAGGATAGAGGATAGGATAGACGATAGGATAGGATAGAGCATAGGATAGGATAGAGGATAGGATAGGATAGAGGATAGGATAGGATAGAGTATAGGATAGGATAGAGGATAGGATAGACGATAGGATAGTATAGAGGATAGGATAGGATAGAGGATAGGATAGGACAGAGGATAGGATAGGGAATTTGATAGGATAGATGATAGGATAGGATAGAGGATTGGATAGGATAGAGGATAGATGATAGGATAGGATAGAGGATAGGATAGGGGATTTGATAGGATAGAGGATCGGATAGGATAGAAGATAGGATAGGATAGAGGATAGGATAGACGATATGATATGATAGAGGATAGGATAGGATAGAGGATAGGATAGGACAGAGGATAGAATAGGGGATTTGATAGGATAGAGGATAGGATAGGATTGAAGATAGGATAGGATAGAGGATAGGATAGGATAGAGGATAGGATAGGATAGAGGATAGGATAGGATAGAGGATAGGATAGGATAGAGGATAGGATAGGATAGAGGATAGGATAGGATAGAGGATTGGATAGAGGATAGGATAGGATAGAGGATATTATAGGATAGAGGATATGATAGGATAGAGGATAGGATAGGATAGAGGATTGGATGGGATAGAGGATAGGATAGACGATAGGATAGGATAGAGGATACGATAGGATAGAGGATAGGATAGGATAGAGGATAGAGGGTAGGATAGGATAGAGGATAGGATAGGATAGAGGATTGGATGGGATAGAGGATAGGATAGACGATAGGATAGGATAGAGGATACGATAGGATAGAGGATAGGATAGGATAGAGGACAGGATAGGATACAGGATTGGATAGGATACAGGGAAGGATAGGATTGAGGATAGGATAGGATGGAGGATAGGATAGGATAGAGGATAGGATAGGATAGACGATTGGATAGACGATAGGATAGGATAGAGGATAGGATAGGATAGAGGATAGGATAGGATAGAGGATAGGATAGGATAGAGGATAGGATAGGATAGAGGATAGGATAGGATAGAGGATAGGATAGGATAGAGGATAGGATAGGACAGAGGATAGAATAGCGGATTTGATAGGATAGAGGATAGGATAGGATTGAAGATAGGATAGGATAGGATACAGGATTGGATAGACGATAGGATAGGATAGAGGATAGGATAGACGATAGGATAGGATAGAGGATAGGATAGGATAGAGGATAGGATAGGATAGAGGATCGGATAGGATAGAGGATAGAAGATAGGATAGGATAGAGGATAGGATAGGATAGAGGATAGGATAGGATAGAGGATAGGATAGGACAGAGGATAGGGTAGGGGTTTTGATAGGATAGAGGATAGGATAGGATAGAAGATAGGATAGGATAGAGGATAGGATAGGATAGAGGATAGGATAGGATAGAAGATAGGATAGGATAGAGGATAGGATAGGATAGAGGATAGGATAGGATAGAGGATAGGATAGACGATAGGATAGGATAGAGCATAGGATAGGATAGAGGATAGGATAGGATAGAGGATAGGATAGGATAGAGGGTAGGATAGAATAGAGGACAGGATAGGATACAGGATTGGATAGGATACAGGAAAGGATAGGATTGAGGATAGGATAGGATGCAGGATAGGATAGGATAGAGGATAGGATAGACGATAGGATAGTATAGAGGATAGGATAGGATAGAGGATAGGATAGGACAGAGGATAGGATAGGGGATTTGATAGGATAGATGATAGGATAGGATAGAGGATAGGATAGGATAGAGGATTGGATGGGATAGAGGATAGGATAGACGATAAGATAGGATAGAGGATACGATAGGATAGAGGATAGGATAGGATAGAGGATAGGATAGGACAGAGGATAGGATAGGGGATTTGATAGGATAGAGGATAGGATAGGATAGAAGATAGGATAGGATAGAGGATAGGATAGGATAGAGGATAGGATAGGATAGAGGATAGGATAGGATAGAGGATAGGATAGGATAGAGGATAGGATAGGATAGATGATAGGATAGACGATAGGATAGGATAGAGGATAGGATAGGATAGAGGATAGGATAGGATAGAGGATAGGATAGGATAGAGGATAGGATAGGACAGACGATAGGATAGGGGATTTGATAGGATAGAGGATAGGATATGATAGAGCATTGGATAGGACAGAGGATAGATGATAGGATAGGATAGAGGATAGGATAGGGGATTTGATTGGATAGAGGATAGGATAGGATAGAAGATACGATAGGATAGAGGATAGGATAGGATAGAGGATAGGATAGGATAGAGGATAGAGGACAGGATAGGATAGAGGAAAGGATAGGATAGAGGATAGGATAGGATAGAGGATAGGATAGGATAGAAGATAGGATAGGATAGAGGATAGGATAGGATAGAGGATAAGATAGGATAGAGGATAGAGGATAGGATAGGATACAGGGAAGGATAGGATTGAGGATAGGATAGGATGGAGGATAGGATAGGATAGAGGATAGGATAGGATAGAGGATTGGATAGACGATAGGATAGGATAGAGGATAGGATAGGATAGAGGATAGGATAGGATAGAGGATAGGATAGGATAGAGGATAGGATAGGATAGAGGATCGGATAGGATAGAGGATAGAAGATAGGATAGGATAGAGGATAGGATAGGATAGAGGATAGGATAGGATAGAGGATAGGATAGGACAGATGATAGGGTAGGGGTTTTGATAGGATAGAGGATAGGATAGGATAGAAGATAGGATAGGATAGAGGATAGGATAGGATAGAGGATAGGATAGGATAGAAGATAGGATAGGATAGAGGATAGGATAGGATAGAGGATAGAGGACAGGATAGGATAGAGGATAGGATAGGATAGAGGATAGGATAGGATAGAGGATAGGATAGGATAGAAGATAGGATAGGATAGACGATAGGATAGGATAGAGGATAAGATAGGATAGAGGATAGAGGATAGGATAGGATACAGGGAAGGATAGGATTGAGGATAGGATAGGATGGAGGATAGGATAGGATAGAGGATAGGATAGGATAGAGGATTGGATAGACGATAGGATAGGATAGAGGATAGGATAGGATAGAGGATAGGATAGGATAGAGGATAGGATAGGATAGAGGATAGGATAGGATAGAGGATCGGATAGGATAGAGGATAGGATAGGATAGAGGATAGGATAGGATAGAAGATAGGATAGGATAGAGGATAGGATAGGATAGAAGATAGGATAGGATAGAGGATAGGATAGGATAGAGGATAGGATAGGATAGAGGATAGGATAGACGATAGGATAGGATAGAGGATAGGATAGGATAGAGGATAGGATAGCTTAGAGGATAGGATAGGGGATTTGATTGGATAGAGGATAGGATAGGATAGAAGATAGGATAGGATAGAGGATAGAGGATAGATGATAGGATAGATTAGAGGATAGGATAGGGGATACGATAGGATAGAGGAT
Organism: Halictus rubicundus; assembly: GCF_050948215.1. Lineage (NCBI taxonomy): Eukaryota > Metazoa > Arthropoda > Insecta > Hymenoptera > Halictidae > Halictus > Halictus rubicundus. Next base: position 671,207 of record NW_027488610.1, read on the forward strand.
AGGATAGGATAGAGGATATTATAGGATAGAGGATATGATAGGACAGAGGATAGGATAGGGGATTTGATAGGATAGGATAGAGGATAGGATAGACGATAGGATAGGATAGAGCATAGGATAGGATAGACGATAGGATAGGATAGAGGATAGGATAGGATAGAGGATAGGATAGGATAGAGGATAGGATAGGATAGAGGATAGGATAGGACAGACGATAGGATAGGGGATTTGATAGGATAGAGGATAGGATATGATAGAGCATTGGATAGGACAGAGGATAGATGATAGGATAGGATAGAGGATAGGATAGGGGATTTGATTGGATAGAGGATAGGATAGGATAGAAGATACGATAGGATAGAGGATAGGATAGGATAGAGGATAGGATAGGATAGAGGATAGAGGACAGGATAGGATAGAGGAAAGGATAGGATAGAGGATAGGATAGGATAGAGGATAGGATAGGATAGAAGATAGGATAGGATAGAGGATAGGATAGGATAGAGGATAAGATAGGATAGAGGATAGAGGATAGGATAGGATACAGGGAAGGATAGGATTGAGGATAGGATAGGATGGAGGATA